>NC_138311.1:22860000-23177500 GCF_965601325.2 Salmo salar | reverse complement strand
TGCCCTAACATTTTCATTTATAAAGGGGTTAAATCGGAATAACACCAGGTCTTAAAACTTTAATTGGGAACATATTAAGCCATCTTGTTATGCCCTGTAATCACAGCCTGTTTGGAAACCTTTGTTAAGGCCTATAGAAGTGCAAGTGATTTAAAACACCAAATATCTAAAAATATGCTGTAATATACAAATACCCTGCAGCCAACCTGCTAGCTCTAATCCAATGTAATTACAGTAAAATACTAAAATACCAACGTGATTACAGTAGCATTTACTTTCTCACAGTATAGTAGGCTAAATTGACAGTATTGTTTCGTTGCTCTGCATTTTCCAGTAATTTATAGGAAGCTGGTGGCAAGTTACTCTGAATATTACAGTAATGTACTTTGCACTAGCCAGAGATGGGCAAAGATACGTCACATTTTTTACACTACGAAGTTTTACATTAATGCTCAAAATGTAACACATATCAGAGTACTTGTTACACTCGGTAGAGTGGGAATATGTGTTATCTGAGGTAGTGTTCAAATGAACTCTTTAAGTATTGATTTATCACTGAAAAATTTACTGTGCACCCTCCCTACACATCTGATGAATATCACTGGAAACCTGTTCGATCACCATGCACTGCAAAATCATACTGGCTATGGATGCAGAGGACATAAACACATCAACACGCCAGAGGATATACACATTGGACTTGGGGCTCTGCTGGGAGTTTACGTCATATTTGGATCTTTTACTTCTGGTTTGCCGCTATAATCCCCAAAATGTAACCCAAAAGGTTAATTGAGGAACCGTTAAAGAGGGGGGGGTTCAAAGAATTTATAGGGGTTCCCCCGCAGTTTCAATTTGAAGAACCCCTAAAAAATCTTCTATAGCCTACACTCTCCCCTTCACACCTTCTCCATCTCTCCGTCATAGGTCCTCCATCCTTCCTCATCCATCATTCTCTATCTCTTCCTCCATCTCTGCATTCTCCATTGGGCAATAATGTTCATGTCTTTACAGTGGAGGATAACAAGGTGCTTTACCATCATGAGACGAGACGAAACAACTGCAATGGGATTTCACCTACAGTATATTGGTCACTCTCTCTCTCTCTCTGTCTCTGATAGGATGATGGAGGGGGGTTGATCTGGTAAGGGGGTGTATATCAATTTGCATACATTTCCCAAAACTGCCTTTGAACTCTTCTTTTCTCACTGTCCCTTTCTCTTTTGTCACCCTCTCAATTTCCCAAGTAAGAGTTTTCATCTGATGGTAATTTGGTAAATTCACAAATGTTGTCACTTGAGTAGTTATCATTTGAGAATTGAGTCATATGTGACAGATGCATTGCATTCATATTGTGAAATTTCCTGAATAAATTAACACTTGTTTTCTCATCTGAATATCAAGTCAAATTCTGTGGTATTTGAAACTAGTATCATGTCATCTACTTGTCCTATGACTACAGTTACACCTGCTATAGCCCATAACATATCTGCCTTATTCCCTTCAGAAATCAATGGGTGCAAACATCAAGCCCTGTGCCAGTATTATTGGGAAAGGTGTGGGGGGACTTCAATGGACTGTGACATCAGGGTTAGGTCTATTGACCAGTCCTTTAGAAGCCATGTTGCGTTTGTTTGGATAAACTGCTACTGATGGAATTAACTGATACTTTTGGTAAGATCTTTTTTTCTGTTTCACAGTGGGTCTGGCAAACATGAAAAGTTGTGGAAATCACAGCCCAAATGCTATATTTAGAATGTTAAAATGATGGCATGGCGTTGCATTTCCTTTCCGTGGCAATTTCCAACCATCCACTAAGGCAGGGGGGTCCAATCTGGCCCGCATGTGGTTTGAGTTTTTTTATTTAAAAAAATATTTTGGGGGGAGTGGGGACAAACTCAACATACTATAAAATGACTCAAAACTGTGTAGAAATTATGATGGACCTATATTCTTGACGGTGTCCAACTCACTTATAATCATAGAAATGAAAGCTAGACAGTCAGGGAGCATAAAAAATTCCTAGATAACTATTTTTTGCAAATGAGTTTGACACACCCCTGCACTAGGGGCAATAAGAGTGCGTGTTACCATCTAGTAGTTATTTAAACTGTGCGCTACGGTGCCGAGCATTGTGGGTTCAATCCCAGTGCTAGGCACCTGTTTAGTTTTTATGTTTTAACCCTATCCCTAACCTTAACCAGTCGGAATTAGTGCCTAAACCTATAGACATGTTCCGGTACTTTGGCAACTAATAAGTATTTTTTAAGTATTCTTTGGGCTGAAATTGTCAATGTGTAGTTCATACATGCATATTCTATGAGCAGAATTACAGTCTTAGCTCAATTAGCCACAAAATCCCTATTTTGAAAGTGACTGTTTTCTGAAAGCTGTGCTGTGCCATTTTCTCTACATTTCCCTCCACATGGGCCAGCCCCCTAGCGATTCGAGTTCCAGCCAATGAGATTCAGCCCTTTGCCATATGAGTGACATCTAGCAAGAATCACACACAGCAGAGAGAGAGAGAGAGAGAGCAATGACATGGCGTACATATCTGCACATATGTGATGTAGTACGTAATTTTTGGGGACCACTTTTGGCTCGTGGGTGCTACTTTCAGTACTACAGGCTAAAAAATATACAAAAGTACCAGAGAATCCCTTTAAGTTTGGTTTCATTTTTGCACACTTTGACTGACAGCTAACATATAGCAAAATACACAGTAATTTAAAGGGCAACACATGCCATAAATCATGTATTGGAGATAATGGTCGATTTGAGTCAATTTTCTAATTCTCCAGGTGTGTTTCTCAAGTATCTCAAGTCAGATATTAATAAAAATGTGTAAAGGTAGTCTTCACATGTGCGCATCTGTCCTAGAGAGGGTATTAACATTCAGGACAAAGTGTGCTTCTGTCCTCCAGTTGAACAGAAAACCAGTAGTTAATTACGGTAATGTATGTGGTGGGAGCTGGGAGCATTATTCACTTCAATCCCTGTTCTTTGCCTGTGAATGTAGGTCCCCCTTCCCATCTCTCTCTCTCCCTCTCTCTCTCTCTCTCTGACACAATTCGTCACTCTAACACACAAAAACGCAACATGACCAGTCTCTCGTCATCTCTTATCCCAAACCATTGTCCCTCTAACGCCAGAGCTGCATCTCTTTATGTGTGTGTGTGTGTGTGTGTAATAATAATTATCTATTCAAATATCTTTTAGGAGTATTTTTCCGAGGGGTCACACACCAGTGAAAGAGTACCCCCATTCTCCCTAGTAAGTGGTTCCTTCTAAGGTGCACCACGGTGGTTCCTTCTAAGGTGCACCACGGATATGCTAGGCAGGAAGCTATACTCTAGTGCAGGATTTCCCAAACGTGGTCCTGGGGAGCCCGCTGGGTGCACGTTTTGGTTTCTGCCCTAGCACTACGCAGCTGATTCAAATAACCAACTCCTCATCAAGCATTGATTATTTGAATCAGCTGTGTAGTACTAGGGCAAAAGCGAAAACGTGCACCACGGCGGGGCTCCAGGACCACGTTTGGGAAACCCTGCTCTGGTGGTGCCGACAGTATCGTCAGTGGAGGGGGAGAGAGAGGGTTGAGTGACATAAATAGCGTTTGATTTGATTTTAGCTACCAATGATGGGCAGGACTTGCAGGAGGTATGTTTGTAAATGAATTTGATCAAGCTATATAGCCTATTGATTCCTTCTTGATAATTAAATAAAATGAAAATGTTTTGTTGTTTTTCTGTAATACCAGCACTTAGCAATTTTATTAAGTTGGCTTCAGCTAGCCAGCTAGATAGGTTCCCAATCTCCCAAGCCATTTCAGGCTATCAATCAAGTTAGAGTAGCTTGTATAACTATATTAGCTGGCATGCCTTCTGGCAAAGTCTGTGTCATATTCATTCCTGTGTGTGTGTATGAATGAATGCGTGTGTATATGTATGTGTGAGTGAGTGAGCAAGTGCGTGTGTATGTTCCCTTCCTGATTCCCATGGATCTGTTAATGCCTTTTAAATGTCCCCCTGGCTTTTGTCCTCACGTTTCAGCTGAAATTCCCCACATTCACCCCCCATTCAGAAGCTGTGTGTTAAAGAACTCTGTAATGCACTTGGCTTGACAGACGGCTGGGCTGGGTGTGCGTGTGTATGTGTGCGAGCGTGGATGTGGGCGGGAGGGTGCTAGTCTGTGCATGTGAGTGTGTGGGTGGTTACGTGGGTGTTGGGGTGAGTGGGTGCTTGGCTCTCAGTGACTGAGTGCACATGTGACTGTAAGTGCATGTGTGGGTGTAAGTCTGTGTGAGTGTATAGAAAAGGTGAACAGTATGTATGTATGAGGCATAGGTATTTGTCTTTCAGAAACTGAGCATATACCTTTATTTAACTGTTTAAAACAATTCTGAAACAAATTCGCAGACACATTCTCTCCTCCTTACCCTAACACACCCTCACTAACCCACAGGCAAGCACGCATGCACGCACACAGTTTCACACTCAGCATCAGCCGTTTGTCTGATCTAGTCCCCTCTTTGCTTTGTGAGCGTCCCACTGCGATAAAATAAACACAAATACGTGATAATCACATTCCTCACATAGCTCTCCCCCCAGAGGGAAGTTTCGACTGGTTCTCCACAAGAGGGGGGGTGTGTGTGTGTATGTGTGCATGTGTGTTGTGCCCGTGAGCGTAGTTTGTGTGTGTGTGTGTGTGTGTGTGGTGTGTGTGTGTGTGTGTGTGTGTGTGTGTGTGTGTGTGTGTGTGTGTGTGTGTGTGTGTGTGTGTGTGGTGTGTGTGTGTGTGTGTGTGTGTGTGTTATTCCTCTGTTCTCTTGCGGCCCCACAGAGAAAGAAAGAGTTAGGGAACAAAGAGATATGGGGCCAAGTCTCACACATTCCACAACAGTACCACCAGTACAAAACTTCAGCACAGATATATTCCCAGTAAAACACAGATATACTCCCAGTACAAACCAATAAAACACAGATATACTCCCAATACAAACCAGTAAAGCAAAGATATACTCCCAGTAAATCAAATATATACTCACAGTACAAACCAGTAAAACAAAGAAATACTCACGTTACAAACCAGTAAAACAAAGATATACTCACAGTACAAACCAGTAAAACAAAGATATACTCCTAATACAATACCATATACATCCAGTTCAGCACTGAAATCTTGAAAACGGCAGGATCAATGCCCTCAGAATTTTTTTTGTTTTTTCAATGCGATATGTGCAGATAAATCTAACCATATATTACATCTGTGCAATTATATATTTCTAACATACTCCCATTATGCACAAATCTCCCGTGAAGAATTTACATAATATATATTCCAAACGGGGGTATACATTGAGGAGTGGAGTTTGAACTTTGGATACGATAGCGCGTAATGTTTACAAGTCAACAGTACTAATAAAATAAACAGATAAAAATGAAAATTGTTTACCTTTCTAATGGCACCCATGGGGCACAGAGATGCAGATAGATAGAGAGAGACAGGGACAGAGAAACAGACATAGAGAAATAGAGTGGCAGAGAGAAACAGACGTGTACAAGGACAGAAAGGAGTTGGAGTTGTTCTTACCTGAGCACATGGTCCACATGCTGCAGAGCACACTTCACTTCCTCCGTCAGCATGCTTTGTCTCTGCTCCCTCCGCTGGCTTGTCTCTTCCCCCTCCCTCCCTGCCTCCCTCCCTCCCACCCTCTCTCTCTCTCTCTCTCTCTCTCTCTCTCTCTCTCTATCTTTCTTTCTTTCTTTCCAGTGAGGTTGTCTCTCGTAGTGAGAATGATCCATGAAGGAGCTGCTGCCAGTCTTAACAACAACACCGCCTCTCTCTACACCCCCGAGCCTCATGGTGTGTGTGCTTGTGTGTGTGTCTATATATATAGATATATATGTGCGGACACAACATGAGGCTGTGTGAGTGGCGGTTTCCAGTCAACCCCCACACACAGCCCACCTTACACATACACACACAGTCATAAACACAACAGAATTTTTCTGTCTGTCAGTCACTGTAAGTTGCAGTGTCTCATCTATATTTTGCAGGCCATCTTCAACTCTGCAAAATATGTCTTGGAATATAGAGAGAAAGAGAGAGCTGTCTTAGTTGACAGTGATGTCAGGATGTATCCATGCCATTTATGTAGAAATCCATGCCATTTAAAAGAAAACGTCGAATCCATCCCTCAACCATGCACTGTGAAAGGTGTGCTGTCTGAGGGACATGCAGTACCTCGTCAATTAGCAACTAAATGCTTTCCTACGGAGGATACAAGGACGAAGAGAAAACATATATGCCTGTTGACGTTGTAATCAGAAATTCCAAACGGCTTTTGCTGGGGAACAGCAACCCAAACAGGGTGTAGTCAAAGGGAATGAATGTTGTCCATAACCTGCCCGTTGTCTTTTCCACCACTCCCAAATATTATCCGATGTTTCCATAGTGCTCCAGAATATTATGGAAGGGAATTGTGTGGGATCTCAGGGTTTTGCAGCTTGTGAGGCAGTGGTTGTCACAGAGTCACTGTACAGATCCTCTTTCTACAGTAGGCTAATCATAATGATGTCCCACCGTTTGGTATGGGACCTCATAAAAAAGTCATTTTCTGGTTATAAACTGGTTTATAATATGAAGTCAGATAACCAGATTACATTCAGCTAAATACATATTTTTAATGACAACATGAAGTCACCAGGGAAAGACTTCATATTTTGGTTATCTGGTCAGATTATGACCAGGTAAAAATATATATTTTAGGGTTTCTAAAAAAACGTCCTTTCACAACCAGTATACAACTTAACCATGACTAGGGCTGTTGCGGTGACCGTATTACCGCCACACCGGTGGTCACGAGTCATGAAGTCAGTCAAATTACATGTGACCGTTTAGTCACGGTAATTAGGCTTCTCCAAGATCTGATGCTGCTGATGGTCATTAGTAGCCTGCCAAACTTGTTAACTGCCTGGTACTCAGTCCCTCTAATCACTCTGACATCAATGCAAATGTCTTCGAAAATCTAATCAAACACTTCATGAGAGCCCACAAGCTCATGTTGTGCAATATTTCAATAGGCTATGCAATTGCGCGAGAAAACATAGTGAATGCCTCTACTAAAAGGAGAATCAGCTTTCTACAGCCTACTATATTTATTTTTCGACTTTCCTAATATTAAGCACATTGCTTATATTTACAACAGGAGTATAGCTTACCTGTCTGGTCATGAAAATAAACCATGGGGAAAAGTGTCCTCCATTCGCTATTTAAGTGCATAGATAACATGTATTTTTTCCCGCTGCCACTGTTTTGATACAGGTGCATGATAATGGTCCATTCTAAATCAAAACAAATGTCACACATATAATTTAGTATATGTAAAGACAAGATTAAATCAACAATAGTCTGATGGGTGACACTATTAGCCTATCACTTGCGAATGATATATTATCACTTGTGAATGATACCCAGCATAAGAAACAATGTCTTTTTTTTGCGACCTTTTCGAATTATAGTCGCACACCTCATGTAGCCTAGCCCATAGGCCTATATGTTTTAATACGGTTTGTATCACAACTACGGTGGCCATATAACTTCTTAAAATTAAGCACATTAATCCGCTTTACAAGGGGTGTAGAGCCTAACTGGCATACATAAGCAACGTGTGAGTTTCAAGTTTGGGGAAGATAATTTTCACCATAAAAATGCACCTTTATAATAAAAGCATTACATGCATAATTACATTTGCAGGTCACTTCTGATAATGGTATTTTCCGCTAACAGAACATTCACGCTTATAGCCTACTACCATGTGCACATTGCTATGCTTATAATGTCAAGAAATCAACATTTATAAAAAATTGTTGCTAATCTGCTGATCTGTTGCGTCAGCCACATTGCGTAAAAACGTTTTTTTTTTAATGCTAGTGGTTGTATTAACTTGGGATCTATCGCATCTCACAACTGTCCCAGACTATGTTTGGAAAATGTATTTCTCGCACAGAATAGAATGACCTTTGTACTATGGGGGATAGTAGATTGACATAGGCTAGTGATTTTGCTGTTCGTTAGGCCTACTCATCTTGTTAGCTGACGAGAAGTAAATGTGGACAGTTCTTAAAATATCTTCAATATGCACCTCGGAATTGGATAAGGACACACGTAGTTGCATCCCCGATGTGTCTGTCTTCACTTGTAGCCTGTGAGAAAGACCAGATTAGGTGATGGAGCGCAATGCACTCAGAGAGAAGGGCACAACGGTCACTGGCCGCAAAAGGCATGGATTTTTTTAGGGTGCATTACAGCCACACAAAGGGAATGCCGGCAGGAAATTCTAGACATTATCAAGTGCTTGTCAAATTGTGAAAGAGTGACTGATGTAGTGTGTACAGCCTGTGCAAAAAACAAAGCAGAGCTCATGCCTTTTAAGCAACTTTTTTTCAAATCATCATTAGAGTCGCATCATGCAGCCTTACAATGTATTAAAAAACATATAGCCCAACATTTGTAGAACAACTAAAGTTACATTAACTTTAAATTAAGCATATTGGAGTACCTATTTCTTTGTTAACCACTCAACACAGAATAGCCAAATGTGCGCATTCCCTCAAATCTTTTGGATAAAATATCCTTACTATTTTATTCAGCTTTGTTCAGTTGTATTCTTCATACTATGAAATAATGCCACGGAATTCTAAGCAAATCTTGTCTGCTAAATGAACTAATGTAGCTCACAGCCATTTGGCAAAGCCAGATCAGGACCTCACATAAAGACAACTCAGAGTTTTCTATTCTGAAATACACTACATTTTCTTCATATCATGCTTCTTTAGACTTGTGTAAAATAAATAATGGATTTATTGTGGCGTAGGTGTATGCATGGATTTATTAGACTTTTTCAAATTTAGATGTTCCAAAGGTCAGCATCAGTGTGGAAGCCAGGAGATGCTAAATGTGTTTATGTTAATTAGCAGTCAATTACCGTGAGACCGACAGTTATTTGCTTGACACAAAATTGTGTGACCGCCACAGCCCTAACCATGACACCACAAAAGACGTCAGCCTGACATCATTGCAATCAGTTTTGTACGCAGTTGGGAACAGAGAAAAATCATTCAATTTACAGCAGGTCAGAGATTTGTCTCTCACTGTGTATTGAAATCAGCAAAAGGTGCTATACTGGAAGCTATGAAATCAACCGTTAGTGGATAAAGACAGGAAGAGAAGGTCATAGATGTGAATCAAAGCACCTTTTCACCCGCTGAGTTCTGATGTAATTTTCTAAGTGTGTCAGACAGAGCTGTGGGTGACTGCTCTTTGAAACTGCCAATCTCCCCCTTCTTTCCCTCACAGAAGTTCCACTAGCATTTTGGGGGCCATAAATGAGGTTATCCCTTGGCAGTGGATAATTTTTTTTTCTGTGTTAAAATTAATTGCCTGCTGTTTTTCACATTTTGTCATGGTGTGTAGAGAAAATGTAGTTTTAAAACAAATGTATGCAATTCTACTTATTTTGCCATGGGGTGGAGGGACATTTTTGTGACTAACAAAATCAAGGGGGGGCCCCTGGAGGTCAGGGTCCCTGGACACATGCCCTGCCGGCACCGGTAAGTAATTTGGTGATGATTAGTACAAGGTTTACATAGCTTGCTAGACTAACTTACCTAGCGATCAAAGCATTTGACATGGGCAAATTGAGTGAATGTCAGTGACTGTCATTGACTGACATATCAAGTGTAAAACTGCTGAAGCACTACCACATTTTGAAATTGCACCTTGTGTATTTGACTTTTGTAACTCTCAACAGTAAGTTGAGTTCCTATAAAAAAAGGCATAGTCTCGGTATAGACAGAGGCTTTTATGCTCTCCTCTGCCTGGCCCATTCAGCTGTGTGAGGAGTAGAGCGAAGGAAGACATTTATGTGGGTTTGACAGTGGTGCTAACTGGGCTTTCTGTCCTCTCTGCTTCCCCTGCCTCCCCCACCTAGCTGTGAGTGTTGTGTCTGTGGGAGTGGGTGGGCGATATAGAGGACTACTTGTGTGGGTTTAACAGTGATAGGACTTCCTCTGGCCTCCACTATATTCTGATGGTAACAGTGCTTTTCTCTCTGTACTGCGAGACACAGAGAGCTGTCATTTACATGGAGGTAATGGACTGGCTGGCGGGCGGAGAAGAAGATAGAATATGTGTGGGTGGTATATGATGGGAGCCTCTCACTCTCCCCTTTTCACTTATTCTTTCTCTCGCGCCTCTCTGCTCTCTCTCTTCTCCCTCTCTCTTTACATTGTGTATCCCTAAAAGGAATCATTTTACTTCTGACAGCAAACTAAATACATCATGTATAACTATAGTGTAGATAGCATGTGTGTGCTTCTACAGGTTAGAATACATGTTGAAAGAACTTCCGCTGCTTTTACAGATAGTACTAATTGTGGCGAAACTGTCACACTCGTCGTTGAAGGGGGACCAAAACGCAGCGGGTAAAGTGCTCATCCTCTTATTTATTAAAGAAAACACTTAATCAATACAAAACAAATGACGAAAACAGTCCAGTAAGGTGCATAGACTATACTAGAAACAACCACCCACAAAACCCAGTGAAAACAAACACAACTAAATATGGCCTCCAATTAGAGACAACAACAACCAGCTGCCTCTAATTGGAGGTCATTGACAAAACTCACATAGAACTAGAAAAGCTAGATAAACATAGAAATAAGAAAACTAGAACCTAAACCCACAATACCCAACCACACAAAACAAACACCCCCTGCCACGCCCTGACCAACTACAATGACAAATAACCCCTTTTACTGGCCAAGACGTGACAGAAACAGTCAGTGAACATGATTTCTGAGATTTACGAGACTTGCATAGATACTGTTCTGATGGGGTTTTCCAAAAAGCAACCTCTAATTTAAAGGGCAGCTCCACCACTTTTCAATCTCTTTTTCAATATCTCCAGCACAATACCACTGTCTATATATGTGAAAACAACACATTTCTACATTTTGAGGAAAAATATATAAGTAAAAAAAAAACAGTGATTTTCAAACACATGGGGAGCAAGAAAATGCTATCCCTCTGGCTAGAAACTTGTTGCAGGTTTTTTTAAACTATTAATCTTACCCTGTAATGTCACAGAGAAGCATTTTTAGGACCTTCTTTCTTATCTTTTTAACCACCCTGCTAGTCATTTATTTTATTTGATCAGTTGCTTACTACATTAATCAACAGTATGATACTGTATAAACTGAATATAGTAGACTACCGTACAGTAAAAGGCGTGCCTTGTAAGAGGCTATATTTGTTGCACCTGTGAGTGAGAATGCTGTAGCCCCACAGGTTACAGTAATATACTGTATTTTGTGGAATTCAACTAACCTTGTCCTGAAATTCTACAATAGCTTACTGGCCAATTGCAGCTAGTAAATCACTGTAATTCAGAATACAGTACCACACTGCATTTTTGGAGTGCCATAAACCTTTTGAACACTAGTGGGTGCATGGTATTGTTGTTTCTTGCTCATTAACATATTTTGAGACTTGTCTTGTAAGAGGCTATATTTGTTGCACATTTGTCTCCCCAATTTCGTGGTATCCAATTGGTAGTTACAGTCTTGTCCCATCGCTGCAATCTGTACGGACTCAGGAGAGGCATGCGTCCTCCGAAACACAACCCATCCAAGCCGCAATGCTTCATGACACAACACCCGCTTAACTCGGAAGCCAGCCACACCAATGTGCCAGAGGAAACACCGTACACCTGGCGACCGTGTCAGCCTGCATTGCACCCGGCCCTCCACAGGAGTCACTAGTGCGCGATGGGACAAGAACATCCCTGCTGGCCAAACACTCCCCTAACCCAGACGACGCTGGGCCTATTGTGCGCAGCCCCATGGGTCTCTGGTCACGGCCGGCTGTGACAGAGCCTGGACTCAAACCAGGATCTCTGGTTGCACAACTAGCACTGCGATGCAGTACCTCAGACCACTGCACCACTCGGGAGGCTTGGTAGTGTTTTCTAACAATTACATTCGACAGAGCAGAATGTCAGCAAGTCGCAACCTTTTAACGGTTGACTGATTTTTTTCCACCCTAATTTAAATGTATTACTTACTGTTTAAATTGTACATTCTTTGGAATTTAAAATGAATGAAGAATTGAATTTTAACTTGATGAACACTTTAAACTAATGAATTTTGGAATGGCCAAATAAAATGACCGTTTAATGGTTGACTGACCGACTGAATTGACTGACAGATTTTTCGTCTTATTTTTTATAGATTTTTTGTTGTTGCTTTTGTTTGATTGAATGACTATTTGGTTTGCCTAATTTGAATTGATTGCTTATTGTTTGAATTGTTTATTATTTTAAATGAACGATGGATTGAATATGAACTTGTTGAACATTTGAAACTGTAATGAATTTTGGAATAACCAAATAAATTGACCTTTAATGGTTAAATGTTTACTAATGTCCATTTGATCTGTTTTGCACTGTAATCATGGCTAGTTTGGGCAGCTTTGTTAGGCCTCTAGAAGTGACATAAAACAACTAGTATTCATTAATATGCAAATGCATACAGCCTTTTCCCCCCTCAGCTGAAAATATTGGGCCCTCAGATCCTCAGAAACTTCTACAGCTGCACCATTGACAGCATCTTGACTGGCTATGGCACTTGGTATGGCAACTGCTTGGTATCCAACCGCAAGGGCTACAGAGGGTAGTGCGTACAGCTCAGTACATCACTGGGGACAAGGTTCCTGCCATCCAGGACCTCTATACCAGGTGGTGTCAGAGGAAGTCCCTAAAAATTGTCAAAGACTCCAGTCACCCAAGTTACAGACTGCTCTCTCTGCAACCGCATGGCAAGCCTGGGACTAAAAGGTTCCTGAATAGCTTCTACCTCAGAAGCCATAAGACTGCTGAACACTTAATCAAATGGCCACACTGACTATTTGCATTGACCCCTTTTTATTTGCACTGACTCTCTTGCACCGGCTCTATACACACTCACTCATACTACAGTGACACTCCAACACACACATACACACACCCTACATATACTCACACACACAAACACACATATAGACACACTTTTACACTCTTTCACACTCTTCACATACCAGTACACTGCTGCTACTCTGTTTATTATCTATCGTAATTGCCTAGTCACTTTTACTCCTACCTACATGTACATATTACCTCAACTACCTCGTACCCCTTCACATTGACTCGGCACTGGTACTCCTTGTATATAGTCTCTTTATTGTTATTTTATTTTGTGTTACTATTTACTTTTTTGCAAAAATGTCTTACTTTTTAACGCCGCTTTATTGGGAAAGGGCTCGTAAGTAAGCATTTCAAGGTAAAGTCTACACCTGTTT
Source organism: Salmo salar (assembly GCF_965601325.2). Lineage (NCBI taxonomy): Eukaryota > Metazoa > Chordata > Actinopteri > Salmoniformes > Salmonidae > Salmo > Salmo salar. The sequence continues at coordinate 23,164,105 of NC_138311.1, read as the reverse complement.
TTTTTATTAAAACAACATTTTCAGTAAAGGTTACAGAAACTTCTTACTTGCTATGACTGTGATATGTGTATTTTTTTATTAACCTTGGTTGAATGCGTTGACAAGAGCACCCGCTAAATGACCAAAATGTAAAAGTTGATGTGAAAAAGGAAAACTTGAAAAGAACACTGTACATACACTGCTCAAAAGAATAAAGGGAACACTTAAACAACACAATGTAACTCCAAGTCAATCACACTTCTGTGAAATCAAACTGTCCACTTAGGAAGCAACACTGATTGACAATACATTTCACATGCTGTTGTGCAAATGGAATAGACAACAGGTGGAAATTATAGGCAATTAGCAAGACACCCCCAATAAAGGAGTAGTTCTGCAGGTGGGGACCACAGACCACTTCTCAGTTCCTATGCTTTCTGGCTGATGTTTTGGTCACTTTTGAACGCTGGCGGTGCTTTCACTCTAGTGGTAGCATGAGACGGAGTCTACAACCCACATAAGTAGCTCAGGTAGTGCAGCTCTTCCAGGATGGCACATCAATGCGAGCTGTGGCAAGAAGGTTTGCTGTGTCTGTCAGCGTAGTGTCCAGAGCATGGAGGCGCTACCAGGAGACAGGGCAGTACATCAGGAGACGTGGAGGAGGCCGTAGGAGGGCCCCCGCGCGCCGCTCCCCACCGGCAGGGGGCGGGGGCACGGCAGAGCCCGCATGCCTCCGCAGGCCCTGTGCTGGCTGCTCAAACGGTCAGAAACAGACTCCATGAGTGTGGTATGAGGGTCCGACGTCCACAGGTGGGGGTTGTGCTTACAGCCCAACACCGTGCAGGACGTTTGGCATTTGCCAGAGAACACCAAGATTGGCAAATTCGCCACTGGCGCCCTGTGCTCTTCACAGATGAAAGCAGGTTCACACTGAGCACATGTGACAGACATGACAGAGTCTGGAGACGCCGTGGAGAACGTTCTGCTGCCTGCAACATCCTCCAGCATGACCGGTTTGGTGGTGGGTCAGTCATGGTGTGGGGTGGCATTTCTTTGGGGGGCCGCACAGCGCTCCATGTGCTCGCCAGAGGTAGCCTGACTGCCATTAGGTACCGAGATGAGATCCTCAGATCCCTTGTGAGACCATATGCTGGTGCGGTTGGCCCTGGGTTCCTCCTAATGCAAGAGTGTGTGTGGAGTGTGTCAGCAGTTCCTGCAAGAGGAAGGCATTGATGCTATGGACTGGCCCGCCCGTTCCCCAGACCTGAATCCAATTGAGCACATCTGGGACATCATGTCTCGCTCCATCCACCAACGCCACGTTGCACCACAGACTGTCCAGGAGTTGGCGGATGCTTTAGTCCAGGTCTGGGAGGAGATCCCTCAGGAGACCATCCGCCACCTCATCAGGAGCATGCCCAGGCGTTGTAGGGAGGTCATACAGGCACGTGGAGGCCACACACACTACTGAGCCTCATTTTGACTTGTTTTAAGGACATTACATTAAAGTTGGATCAGCCTGTAGTGTGGTTTTCCACTTTAATTTTGAGTGTGACTCCAAATCCAGACCTCCATGGGTTGATAAATTGGATTTCCATTGATTATTTTTGTGTGATTTTGTTGTCAGCACATTCAACTATGTAAAGAAAGAAGTATTTAATAAGATTATTTCTTTCATTCAGATCTAGGATGTGTTGTTTAAGTGTTCCCTTTATTTTTTTGAGCAGTATATATACTATATATATATATATATATATATATATATATATATATATATATATATATATATATGTCGCTGCATGGGCAATTCCAGTAATATACTGTAAATTAGATTATGGTAACATTTTTGGTACCGTAAAATGGATTAGCGTAAAATGGACTGCAGTAGCTGTACTGTAAAATAAGTTACAGTAACTTACTGGCCAATTACAGAAATTCTTTACAGTGCACAGATCATAGAAAGCTAGAAGCTCTTTGCCACCTTCTCCTCCCTCCTGAATCCTCCTCCCCCCCCCTCCTCCCTCTCTGCGGATGACTTCGTCAACCATTTTGAAAAGAAGGTCGACGACATCCGATCCTCGTTTGCTAAGTCAAACGACACCGATGGTCCTGCTCACACTGCCCTACCCTGTGCTTTGACCTCTTTCTCCCCTCTCTCTCCAGATGAAATCTTGCGTCTTGTGACGGCCGGCCACCCAACAACCTGCCCGCTTGACCCTATCCCCTCCTCTCTTCTCCAGACCATTTCCGGAGACCTTCTCCCTTACCTCACCTCGCTCATCAACTCATCCTTGACCGCTGGCTACGTCCCTTCCGTCTTCAAGAGAGCGAGAGTTGCACCCCTTCTGAAAAAACCTACACTCGATCCCTCCGATGTCAACAACTACAGACCAGTATCCCTTCTTTCTTTTCTCTCCAAAACTCTTGAACGTGCCGTCCTTGGCCAGCTCTCCTGCTATCTCTCTCAGAATGACCTTCTTGATCCAAATCAGTCAGGTTTCAAGACTGGTCATTCAACTGAGACTGCTCTTCTCTGTGTCACGGAGGCTCTCCGCACTGCTAAAGCTAACTCTCTCTCCTCTGCTCTCATCCTTCTAGACCTATCTGCTGCCTTTGATACTGTGAACCATCAGGTCCTCCTCTCCACCCTCTCCGAGTTGGGCATCTCCGACGCGGCCCACGCTTGGATTGCGTCCTACCTGACAGGTCGCTCCTACCAGGTGGCGTGGCGAGAATCTGTCTCCGCACCACGTGCTCTCACCACTGGTGTCCCCCAGGGCTCTGTTCTAGGCCCTCTCCTATTCTCGCTATACACCAAGTCACTTGGATCTGTCATATCCTCACATGGTCTCTCCTATCATTGCTATGCAGACGACACACAATTAATCTTCTCCTTTCCCCCTTCTGATAACCAGGTGGCGAATCGCATCTCTGCATGTCTGGCAGACATATCAGTGTGGATGACGGATCACCACCTCAAGCTGAACCTCGGCAAGACGGAGCTGCTCTTCCTCCCGGGGAAGGACTGCCCGTTCCATGATCTCGCCATCACGGTTGACAACTCCCTTGTGTCCTCCTCCCAGAGTGCTAAGAACCTTGGCGTGACCCTGGACAACACCCTGTCGTTCTCCAATAACATCAAGGCGGTGACCCGATCCTGTAGGTTCATGCTCTACAACATTCGCAGAGTACGACCCTGCCTCACACAGGAAGCGGCGCAGGTCCTAATCCAGGCACTTGTCATCCCCCGTCTGGATTACTGCAACTCGCTGTTGGCTGGGCTCCCTGCCTGTGCCATTAAACCCCTACAACTCATCCAGAACGCAGCAGCCCGTCTGGTGTTCAACCTTCCCAAGTTCTCTCATGTCACCCCGCTCCTCCGCTCTCTCCACTGGCTTCCAGTTGAAGCTCGCATCCGCTACAAGACCATGGTGCTTGCCTACGGAGCTGTGAGGGGAACGGCACCTCCGTACCTTCAGGCTCTAATCAGGCCCTACACCCAAACAAGGGCACCGCGTTCATCCACCTCTGGCCTGCTCGCCTCCCTACCTCTGAGGAAGCACAGTTCCCGCACAGCCAAGTCAAAACTGTTCGCTGCTCTGGCACCCCAATGGTGGAACAAGCTCCCTCACGACGCCAGGACAGCGGAGTCAATCACCACCTTCCGGAGACACCTGAAACCCCACCTCTTTAAGGAATACCTGGGATAGGATAAAGTAATCCTTCTAACCCCCCCCCCCCCCCCCTAAAAGATTTAGATGCACTATTGTAAAGTGGTTGTTCCACTGGATATCATAAGGTGAATGCACCAATTTGTAAGTCGCTCTGGATAAGAGCGTCTGCTAAATGACTTAAATGTAAATGTAAATGATAGAAACATACCATTTTCACATGGAGATAATTAATATGAGGTTGAAAAGTGGTGGAATTGTCCTTTAACAATGCCCCTTCTACATCATGGTAAACCACTCCGGGAACATAGGCAAAACCACCATACACCCTTCCCCCATCCCTGCCATGCAAACAACCAATTGCCCACAACCCATTGCCCACAACCCAACCCATTGCCTACAACCCATCCCTTCTGCCCACAACCCATCCCTTCTTCCGCTCCTCTCTGTTACTCGTAAAGGGTGAGGAGTCTTACTTACCCATGGGTCATGTTTTCATTGTAGGCCAGTAGTCACCTTATGAAAAGAACCGTGTTTAACCATCACACCCCATGATGGAGATCTGAATGGACCAACTGCATCTAGACTTTCCATGCATCGGATAGGTTTATTTCACTATAAGGTAGTTTCCATATGTAGCGTGCACCATTCTGCTTTGCAATTTGACCCCATGCTCACAACAACACATCTTTCATGAAGCACCACTATTACCACTGACCTATTAAAGGCATCAGAAGTAATAGTACTACAGGTCTTAGGGAACCTGACATCACGGTGGGATGCTAAACGAGCTCCTACTAGCTAGCTGAAATTCACTACGTGTGTTGTTTAGGGGTTACTGTTGGTAAATTACTGTAGTAATTATGAATAAAATATCATATAAATATCTTGGAATTTTGATTGATGATGGCCTCTCTTTTAAAATGCATATTCAACAATTTACAAAAAAATTGAAGCTGAAATTAGGATTTTATTTTAGGAATAAGGCTTGTTTTTCTTTTGAAGCCAGAAGGAGGCTAGTATCAGCTACATTTATGCCTTTACTAGACTATGGGGATATTTTATATATGAATGCTTCCACTCAGTGTTTGAGATCAATTGACACCCTTTACCATGGCACTTTGAGATTTATTTTAAACTGCAAAACACTTACGCACCACTGCACTTTGTATACCAGGGTTGGCTGGCCTTCTCTAGTCACTCGTAGGCTCAGTCACTGGTATACTTTTATTTACAAAGCCATTTTGGGTTTACTACCTTTTTATTTGGGCATTTTTATTGTTCAGAAATGTGGTGGGTACTCTCTTCGTTCGTAAGACTTTATCCTGCTAACTGTTCCAAATGTCCGAACTGAATTTGGTAAAAGGGCTTTTATGTACTCTGCACCATCGTCTTGGAACGCCTTACAAAATACTTTTAAACTGGAAGAACTTGTCCTGATTGGTATTTTAAATCACTGATGAATGATCTTGAGACTGATTCCCTGACATGTCAATGTTTTTAATTTGATGTTTTTGATTTTGTTATACTCTTGTGAATTCTATGGTTTTTACTAGATTACTTGTAGTTTTTCATGTTGTTTGTCTGTAATTTTTGTAATGACTTGACACTGCGTATCTTGGCTAGGACGCTCTTGAAAAATAGATTTTAAATCTCAATGAGCCCTTCCTGGTTAAATAAAGGTTAAATAAAATACAATTAAATTAAATGAAGGTGTCCATAGATGCAGGTTGATAGGTAAAGTTGTCTACTGCGCTTTACTACACAAACTAAACATGTCTTGGTGGCCTATGATATTTTTCTGTTGTTCAGATGTCTTCATTTACAATTCTCTGTTAATTAACAGTGCTCAGTAAAGCAGAAAAACCCACACAAGACAAGACAAGTGAACATATTTAGAGGAAAACTGTCCAGTTCAACTGTGTTGCTTTCTTCTAAGGAAAACTTTAACTTTAACTATTTGTGGTTAAAAGCGAGAGACAATAACTGAATAAATACAATGTAATTAATGATAATCAATTATTTATTGCACACAAAGCAGAGTATGTGATAGTAAATCATTTTTAAATGCGACATGAAGTGGTCATTTGATTTGGGGACTGGATTTTTTGACAAGTATGGCTTTCCCCAAACAAATAAAGGAGCGGTCCCATGTGTGATTTTGATATGAATGAAAGAGACAAAAGTCAGTAACTATTTGATATGAGGGGTGTTATGCTCATTAAAAAGGGAATGGCTGTGGTTTTCAGGGTGCTTTTCCACAGTGAGAAATAGAGAGTGGTTGTCTCATGTGTACAGGAAACGCTAGCCACAAACCGCCATTACCCCCACCCTTCCCAACAACTCTTCTAGCCATTCAAAATACGAATGAATGCATGCAATAAATGAAATGCAATGACGGATGTAATGATCAATACATTACGTTGTCGCAAATTATACATGTAAATGTGTGTTTGTATTTCTGTATAGTTTCCCCTGGCAATAGAGCAGGCGTGTCAAGTTCATTACATGGAGAGCCTAGTGTCTGTTGGTTTTCTTTTTTCTTTTCAATTAAGACCTAGACAACCAGGTGAGAGGAGTTCCTTAATTAATTAATCAAGTACAAGAGAGGAACAAAAAGCCACAGACACTCAGCCCTTCATGGAATGAGCTTGACTCGTGTGCCATAGAGGGAGTTCCCCTTAGCTTTCACTGCAGAAGAGAAGTCAGATCTCATTGTAATAAATGAAAACATCTTATTCACCACCCTGAAAACCATTCAAATCCACTGCTCCCTCCCTAATGTCTTATATGAGGCAGCAGGTACACTTGCGGTTAGAGAGTTGGGCAAGTAACTGAAAGGTTGCTGGTGAAAATCTGCGAGGTGCCCTTGAGCAAGGCACTTAACCCTAATTGCCTTTGATCATGGCAGACTCTGGCCGTGACCCACTATCTGAGAGTGTCTCAGGGGGAGTTGGAATATGTAAAAAACACATTTCCAATTCACACGTGTATAATACACACTTGAACATGTGTGAAGTAGAATAAATATAAGCACCGACCTAATTATTATTATCTTTAATATTACTTAATTATAGCTACTATTTCATATAATACTTCATACCATAATAATTTAGTATTACAAAATATCTCGATCTTCAACGTGTAGTGTTTATTGTTAGTACATGGTAGGCTATTTGCTGTTTGTTTTATTAACGCCTAACCACCTTTCTAAGTTAAAATGCAGGTAAATAGATGAGAGCAGCTGGCACTATTAGTACACAACAAATTCTCCATTGTTAAATCAACACTGAAAGTGTGGACCAGTTTAGACACTGGAACAGTGTTAAATTCACACACTGCTTTGTGTAAAGCCTTATTTCCCAGGGTGCCTTGCCTTTCAAGTAAATTGTAGAGTTACCACCCATGATTGTATTTGTTAATGACAGAGACATGGTTGTTGCATACATCCATTTTCGGTCCTATGGAATTCACCAAGTCAGATCCTGAGCATATATGTTATTATTATAATTGTATAATTTTAATAATTACATTTTAATTATGACACATTCACTTAGGACGTGAGGTCCATAGGACTGAAAATAGATGAATGCAACAAGCATGTCACTAACCAGGTTTCCATTCAACCTTTTTATGTGAGTAAAGTACATGTCGGATGAAACATGTCATGACAGGCCTGATGGAAACGGAAAAAGTTTCGGTAAACTTTGCAAATGTCGACTGAACAAAATACACCAGAGAAGGTGTGATCTTTTTGCGTCTGTAAAATGAATTATGAGACATGTCGGTGGAAAAGTTTTACCCGCAAATATTGATATAATAGCCATCATATGAAAGTAAACTTGGAGTCATAGGACGACGTGTTGTCTACGACGAAAGCATGCTGTTTATTAGGCTACAGATGAAATAAATGATGATGAACTTCACAGGGTGGTGAAAGTGCAAGGTGATGAGCTTGATGCTCCTTTCCAATAAATATCGAGGGTCTTATTCTGGTGATATGATAATCGATGTTTGGCTGCATTTAAAAAAAAAAACCCACAATTCTTTATAATAATTTCATCATGTAGAATATACGCACGTATAATATATACGTGCGCTCTAGTGTTGGCTAGATTGCACGTGCCAATACCAGAGTGGGCACACTCGCTATATAATGCAAACATTTTTGTGAGAAAACCATCAATAGAGCTGGAAATGCGATGGAAACCTAGTTAACATTTTTCTATTTGCTACACTGAAATATAACCGCAAAATGTATTTTTTATGAGCGCTACGTTATCATGCACAGCTTCTTATCTGCAACAAGTCAATTTGATGGAAACACATCTCTGGCGGGAAAATGTGCATATTGTTTTTGTGCGGATTTTTGAATATTTGCATGAAAATCTGTTTTCAAGTGAAGACTGGAGTATAACTCGCTTATACTTAGCTTAATTTAAAAAAATGTACATTTCAACCTCAACCTGCATCTCTTGCATCGGACATTTCTGATCCCCAGCCACATGGGCACCCCTACAAGTAACACATACCACTTCTTTCCCCAATACTACACATTCCTTTGTCTCATGCCCTTCTGCACACTTCTTACACCTAGGAACCTCCCTCCTACACACTGCTGCCACATGCCCATAAGCTTGACACCTGTAACAACGTAATGCATTTGGCATAAAAGCTTGTACGGGATAACTTCTATATCCTAACATCACCTTGTTGGGCAAAGACTCCACATCAAAACTCAAAAGAACAGACAACAACTCTTCTGTTCCACCTCTCACGCCACCCTGTGTGCGTCACACTAAACGACGAGCATCACAAACACCGGGAATCTTCCCCTTCAGTTGGTCAACTTTTACATTTACCGCTACCCCAGTAATCACTCCTTTCAATGGTGCCCTTTTCTTGGGAGCAAAACAATTCACATCTCTTTTCCCCATTCGCTTGACACGGAGCGCCTGCTCCCTCTGACCAGCAGAAACACAAACAATTATCACAAGACCACTTCTGGTTACCTTCACCGATTCCACAGCACCCAACTCTGTTTTCACCCACCCTGAAACCACAAATGGATCTGCCAAAAGGCATTTATGAAAATATGTTGCCAATTGGATGGTAACCTAGCTTTCATTTGAAAGGGAAACGTGTAAATCAAGCTTTACACTAAGCAGTGTGTTAATTCAACACTGTTCAGTGTCTATACAGGTCCACACTTTCAGTGCTAATTTAACACTGGGGAATTTGCTATGTAGTGAGAAACACAGTCACTACTTTTCAATTCAAGGAGTTTCAAATCTCTAGAGCTGTTGGCTAGGATCAACCCCATTATGTGACACACTAATACCAAAATTGCTTAAACCCACGCAGTGTGATGGAGTGTCCTTTAAACAGATGGGGTTGAGCTGCAACTGGTTGAACTGCTGCACTGCCATTTGGAGCAAACACTGGAGAGCAGTCAACAGGAATGTCAGCCATTTTGGGGCAATAGGGGGATGCTTCAGTGGACTGGGTGTAGCTGAGAAGATGGAGTGCTCTTACTGTAGTCCCTTTATATAGAGGTTCAGTAAGAGACAGAAACAAAACATGAATTCTGACTTCTGTAGTCATTTCAAAAAGTTTAACACCCTAATACCAGCATGGGAACTACTTAACAACTACCATAAAGATACATTAACACGTATTAGATAATATCGTGCTGGAAATTATTTAGAATTGTATGATGAATGGTATGTAATGGCACATAATTCCCACATTTAGACTATGCTGTTTCATTGCAGCTTAGACTGGAATGGGCCACTTTAGTGTGTGTGTGGTGCAGCGGTGTAAAGTATTACTTAAGTAGTTATTTGGGGTATTTGTATTTTATTTGACTATTTTTGACAACTTTTACTTAAAACTTCACTTCCCATGTTTGTGCATAATGTTAATGTACATAACATAAGCCACCCCAGTCATAGACTGTCCTAGACTTGAGTGCCAAGTCTAAGACAAAAAGGCTTCTCAACAGTTTTTACCCCCAAGCCATAAGACTCCTGAACAGGTAATCAAATGGCTACCCGGACTATTTGCGTTGTGTGCCCCCCCAACCCCTCTTTTACGCTGCTGCTGCTCTCTGTTTATCATATATGCATAGCCACTTTAACTATACATTCATGTACATACTAACTGGGCTATCTGCATTGTGTACCGCCACCCACCACCAGCAAACTCCTCTTTTACGCTACTGCTACTCTCTGTTCATCTCTGTTCATCATATATGCATAGTCACTTTAACCATATCTACATGCACATACTACCTCAATCAGCTTGACTAACCGGTGTCTGTATGTAGCCTCGCTACTGTTATTTTCAACTGTCTTTTTACTCTTGTTTTTTTCTTTACTTACCTATTGTTCACCTAATACCTTTTTTGCACTATTGGTTAGAGCCTGTAATCTGATATTGCTGCTACTCTCTGTTATTATCTATGCATAGTCACTTTAATGTACATATTACCACAATTACCTCGACTAACCGGTGCCCCCGCACATTGACTCTTTACCGGTACCCCCTGTATGTAGCCTTGCTATTGTTATTTTACTGCTGCTCTTTAATTACTTGTTACTTTTATTTCTTATTCTTATTTATTTATATATAAAAAAAATAAAAATGTTTTAACTGCATTGTTGGTCAGGACTTGTAAGTAAGCATTTCACTGTGACAAATACAATTTGATTTGATTTGATTCCTAAAGTAAATAATGTACTTTTTACTCCATACATTTTCCCTGACACCCAAAAGTACTCGTTACATTTTGAATGCTTAGCAGGACAGTAACAAGAGAACATCCCTGGTCATCCCTACTGCCTCTGATCTGGTGGACTCACTAAACACGAATTCTTTGTTTGTAAATTATGTCTGCATGTTCTACTGTGCCCCTGGCTATCTGTAAATTGAAAAAACAAGAAAATGGTGTCATCTGGTTTCATTACATTACATTTACATTTACATTTTAGTCATTTAGCAGACGCTCTTATCCAGAGCGACTTACAGTAGTGAATGCATACATTTCATTATTTAATTTTTTTTGTACTTTTTGGTATCTCTAATAAAACTAGGCTATATTTTTGGGGTATCTCTGTTTGGCGTGTATCTAGCCTACCCAGTTCAGGTCTATATTGACCTAGATAAAAAAATAAAAATAATAATCGTGTCAGTATAACCTAAGCATACTATGGCACTGAAGTCAAAATATTTAGCTAACAGTTTTCCTTAATATTAGCAATTTGAAAGGATTTATACTTTTGATACTTAAGTATATTTTTTTAATTACATTTACTTTTGATACTTAAGTATATTTTAAACCAAATACTTTAAGACTTTACTCAAGTAGTATTTCACTGGGTGTCTTTTACTTGAGTCATTTACTATTAAGGTATCTTTACTTTTACTCAAGTCAGGCAATTGGGTACTTTTCCACCACTGGTGTGGTGTAGGTGTGGTTGCTGGTTCGTATAGGTGTGATTTAGAGTGGCAGTGTTGTGTTTCATTTTATTCTTCCCACCAAACCTGAGGTGGTTCTGTATCATTACTGGGGACCCAGCTGTCTCAATACATTACACATCACAGCAGTGTGCACGTGCACAGGTGTGTGAGGGCCAGGTTCGAGTATATTTCCCACCTGACCCTAACCTGTCTACTGTCAACAATGTAATTGCAGTAGCGTGAAAATAACTATTTATCTAACTTGTTACAAGTGTTATGCTTATTGGTGGAGAGCATGAAAATCAAACCAACCCATTGGGTCATAACATACACTGTAACGGAACATTTTCATTTATACTGCTCAAAAAAATAAAGGGAACACTTAAACAACACAATGTAACTCCAAGTCAATCACACTTCTGTGAAATCAAACTGTCCACTTAGGAAGCAACACTGATTGACAATAAATTTCACATGCTGTTGTGCAAATGGAATAGACAACAGGTGGAAATTATAGGCAATTAGCAAGACACCCCCAATAAAGGAGTCGTTCTGCAGGTGGTGAACACAGACCACTTCTCAGTTCCTATGCTTCCTTGCTTATGTTTTGGTCATTTTGAATGCTGGCGGTGCTTTCACTCTAGTGGTAGCATGAGATGGAGTCTACAACCCACACAAGTGGCTCAGGTAGTGCAGTTCATCCAGGATGGCACATCAATGCGAGCTGTGGCAAGAAGGTTTGCTGTGTCTGTCAGCGTAGTGTCCAGAGCATGGAGGCGCTACCAGGAGACAGGGCAGTACATCAGGAGACGTGGAGGAGGCCGTAGGAGGGCAACAACCCAGCAGCAGGACAGCTACCTCCACCTTTGTGCAAGGAGGAGCAGGAGGAGCACTGCCAGAGCCCTGCAAAATGACCTCCAGCAAGCCACAAATGTGCATGTGTCTGCTCAAACGGTCAAAAACAGACTCCATGAGGGTGGTATGAGGGCCCGACGTCCACAGGTGGGGGTTGTGCTTACAGCCCAACACCGTGCAGGACGTTTGGCATTTGCCAGAGAACACCAAGATTGGCAAATTCGCCACTGGCGCCATGTGCTCTTCACTGATGAAAGCAGGTTCACACTGAGCACGTGACAGACGTGACAGAGTCTGAAGACGCCGTGGAGAATGTTCTGCTGCCTGCAACATCCTCCAGCATGACCGGTTTGGCGGTGGGTCAGTCATGGTGTGGGGTGGCATTTCTTTGGGGGCCGCACAGCCCTCCATGTGCTCGCCAGAGGTAGCCTGACTGCCATTAGGTACCGAGATGAGATCCTCAGACCCCTTGATGTCAGGGATTTCTTCGTCAGAGGACGATATGGCGAAATCATCATCGGAAAATGAGGACCAATAGCAGCAGAGTTGAGATGGTTCATTTTGAACTTTTAATAAATTCCAAAACGAACATACAAAATAACAAAAACGAACGCACGATACACTGACAGTCCTGTTAGGTTTACACAAACTAAACACGGAACAATCTCCCACAAATACACAGACAAACACACCCAACTAATATATGACTTCCAATCAAAGGCAACACCACACAGCTGCCTTCAATTGGAAGTCCACCCCAATTAACTCAACATAGAAACAGATCAACCAGACTACACATAGAAATACATCAACATAGACCATAACTCAAAACCCGGAAATAATAAATCAAACGCCCTCCTAACTAACACACCACCCTGAACCACATAAAACAAATACCCTCTGCCACGTCCTGACCAAACTAAAATGACAATTAACCCTTATACTGGCCAGGACGTGACAGTACCCCCCCCTTAAAGGTGCTAACCCCGGAAGCACCTTAAAAAAACAACCCCAAACAACAACAAAACACAAATTCCCCCCTACTAAAGGGAGGGAAGGGAGGGTGGCTGCCGTCAACGACGGCACTGTGCTACACCCCCCCTCCCCAACCCACCTATATCTGGAGGTGGCTCCGGTTCTGGCCGTTCCAGGCAGTCGGGCCACTCTGGCATCGCCGGGGGGCAGTCGGGCCACTCTGGCATCGCCGGGGGGCAGTCGGGGCAGTCTGGCAGCTCGGGGCAGTCTGGCCGCTCTGGCAGCTCGGGGCAGTCTGGCAGCTCGGGGCAGTCTGGCAGCTCTGGCAGCTCGGGGCAGTCTGGCAGCTCGGGGCAGTCTGGCAGCTCGGGGCAGTCTGGCAGCTCAGAGCAGTCTGGCAGCTCAGGGCAGTCTGGCAGCTCGGGGCAGTCTGGCCACTCTGGCAGCTCGGGGCAGTCTGGCAGCTCGGGGCAGTCTGGCCACTCTGGCAGCTCGGGGCAGTCTGGCCACTCTGGCAGCTCGGGGCAGTCTGGCCACTCTGGCAGCTCGGGGCAGTCTGGCAGCTCGGGGCAGTCTGGCCACTCTGGCAGCTCGGGGCAGTCTGGCCACTCTGACATCTCCGGGCAGTCTGGCCACTCTGACATCTCCGGGCAGTCTGGCCACTCTGACATCTCCGGGCAGTCTGGCCACTCTGACATCTCCGGGCAGTCTGGCCACTCTGACATCTCCGGGCAGTTTGGCCACTCTGGCAGCTCCTGACTAGTGGGTGGCTCTGGCGACTCTTCACTGACGGGCGGCTCTGGCGATTCCTCACTGACGGGCGGCTCTGGCGACTCTTGACTGACGGGCAGTTCTGGCAACTCTTGACTGATGGGCAGTTCTGGCGACTCTTGACTGACGGGCAGTTCTGGCGACTCTTGACTGACGGGCAGTTCTGGCGACTCTTGACTGACGGGCAGTTCTGGCGATTGTTGACTGGCAGGCAGCTCTGGTGACTGTTGACTGGCGGGCAGCTCTGGCGACTTTAGACTGGCGAGGCTGGGTTTACGCACTAGATGCCTTGTGCGTGGTGCTGGTACTGGGCGTACCAGACTGGGAACACGCACCTCCAGGCTAGTGCGGGGAGCGGGAACAGGACGAGTCAGACTGGGCTGATGTACTTCCGGGTCCGCACGAGAGACAGGAGCTGGAAACCTAGGGCTATGGAGGCACACAGTCGGTCTTGATCTTACCTCCTGCACAACCCGTCCTGGCTGGATGGAACTAGTAGCCCTGTACGAGCGGGGTGCTTGTACAGGGCGGACTGGGCTGTGCAGGGGCCTGATGGTAGCCGTGCGTAGAGCGGGAGTTGGGTAGCCTGGTCCTCGGAGGCGTACCGGCGACCAGATGCGCTGCGCAGGCATCCTCCTACCAGGCTGGATGCCCGCTCTAGCACGGCACCTGCGAGGGGCTGGAATAACGCGCACCGGAATGTGCGTGCGTATGGGTGAGATCATGCGCTCCTCAGCGAAACATGGCGCTCTCCACCTCATACGCTCCTCCATATAACCACGGGTAGCTGGCTTCCGGCTCTTCCTAGGCCTAGCCAAACTACCCGTGTGCCCCCCAAAAAAAAATTATTGGGGGTGCCTCTCGTGCTTCGCCGCCAGTCGTGATCCTCGGAAACGTTCCCGGTCCATACCAGCCTTACTCCATGGGCCTTCTCCGGCCATAACCTGCTCCCATGTCCATCTCTCCCGTTTGTCCAAATCAAAATTCCTCTGCTCCTTCCTCTGCTGCTTGGTCCTGGTTTGGTGGGAGATTCTGTCAGGGATTTCTTCATCAGAGGACGATATGGCGAAATCATCATCGGAAAATGAGGACCAATATGCAGCAGAGTTGAGATGGTTCATTTTGAACTTTTAATAAATTCCAAAACGAACATACAAAATAACAAAAAACGAACGCACGATACACTGACAGTCCTGTTAGGTTTACACAAACTAAACACGGAACAATCTCCCACAAATACACAGACAAACACACCCAACTAATATAGGACTTCCAATCAAAGGCAACACCACACAGCTGCCTTCAATTGGAAGTCCACCCCAATTAACTCAACATAGAAACAGATCAACCAGACTACACATAGAAATACATCAACATAGACCATAACTCAAAACCCGGAAAAAATAAATCAAACGCCCTCCTAACTAACACACCACCCTGAACCACATAAAACAAATACCCTCTGCCACGTCCTGACCAAACTAAAATTACAATTAACCCTTATACTGGCCAGGACGTGACACTTGAGAGACCATATGCTGGTGCGGTTGGCCCTGGGTTCCTCCTTATGCAAGACAATGCTAGACCTCATGTGGCTGGAGTGTGTCAGCAGTTCCTGCAAGAGGGAGGCATTGATGCTATGGACTGGCCCGCCCGTTCCCCAGACCTGAATCCAATTGAGCACATCTGGGACATCATGTCTCGCTCCATCCACCAACGCCACGTTGCACCATAGACTGTCCAGGAGTTGGTGGATGCTTTAGTCCAGGTCTGGGAGGAGATCCCTCAGGAGACCATCTGCCACCTCATCAGGAGCATGCCCAGGCGTTGTAGGGAGGTCATACAGGCACGTGGAGGCCACACACACTACTGAGCCTCATTTTGACTTGTTTTAAGGACATTACATCAGAGTTGGATCAGCCTGTAGTGTGGTTTTCCACTTTAATTTTGAGTGTGACTCCAAATCCAGACCTCCATGGGTTGATAAATTGGATTTCCATTGATTATTTTTGTGTGATTTTGTTGTCAGCACATTCAACTATGTAAAGAAAAAAGTATTTAATAAGATTATTTCATTCAGATCTAGGATGTGTTATTTTAGTGTTCCCTTTATTTTTTTGAGCAGTGTATATTGTAATTTGAGGTATTATCAACAGTAAAAAAACGTGGAAACTTTTTACTACATGTAACGGCTGTCAGAAGAGAGAGTAGACCAAGGTGCAGCGGAGTTAGTGTTCATCTTGAAATTTAATTCGAACAAAGAGAACACTACAAAAATGAACAAAACACGACAGCAAAACAGTCCTGTTAGGAAACACTCTAAACAGAAACAATCCCACACAAAACCCAAAGGAAAAACAGGCTCCTTATGTGTGACTCCCAATCAGCAACAACGAACTACAGCTGTGCCTGATTGGGAGCCACACACGGCCCAAAACAAAGAAATACAAAAACACAGAAAAATGAAAATAGAACACCCACCCAATGTAACACCCTTGCCTAACCAAAATAAAGAACAAAAACCCCTCTCTATGGCAAGGGCGTTACAATACCCCCCCCAAAGGTGCGGACTCCGGCCGCAAAACCTGACTCTGAAGGGGAGGGTCCGGGTGGGCCTTCCTACGGCGGCGGCTCAGGTGCGGGACGTGGTCTCCGCTCCACCCTCGGCGTTGCCCACTTAGGTGGCACCCCTGGCCACGCCGGAGGACTGGTGGGTGACCCTGACTGCGCCCGGCTGGCGGGCGACTCTGGTTGCACCCGGTTGGCGGGCGTCCCTGGCTGCGCCCAGCTGGCGGGTGACCCTGGCTCCGGCGGCTCCGGACTGGCGGGCGGCTCCGGCGGCTCCGGGCTGGCGGGCGGCTCCGGGCTGGCGGGCGGGCGGGCGTCTCCGGCGGCTCCTGGTTGGCGGTCGGATTGGCGGGCGGGCGGCTCTGGCCCAGGATTCACCAGGCTGGGGAGACATGAAGTAGGCCTGGCCCTGGGCACAGGCACAGGACTCACCAGGCTGGGGAGACATGAAGGAGGCCTGGCTCTGGGCACAGGCACAGGACTCACCAGGCTGGCGGGTGGCCCTGGCGGCTCCGGACAGGCGGGCGGCTCTGGCGGCTCCGGACTGGCGGGCGGCTCCGGACTGGCAGGCGGCTCTGGCGGCTCCGGACTGGCGGGCGGCTCTGGCGGCTCCGGACTGGCGGGCGGCTCCGGACTGGCGGGCGGCTCTGGCGGCTCCGGACTGGCGGGCGGCTCTGGCCCAGGATTCACCAGGCTGGGTAGACATGAAGGAGGCCTGGCTCTGGGCGCAGGCACTGGACTCACCAGGCTGGGGAGACCCACAGGAGGCCTGGTCCTGGGAGGAGGCACAGGATAGACCAGGCTGGAGAGACCCACAGGAGGCCTGGTCCTGGGAGGAGGCACAGGATAAACCAGGCTGGAGCGACCCACTGGAGGCCTGGTCCGAGGTGGAGGCACAGGATAAACCGGGCTGTGGGGGAGCACTGGAGTTCTGGTGCGTAGGCTTGCCACCCAAACTCCAGGCTGAATGCCCACTTTTGCCCGGCACGGGCGGAGCGCAGGCATTGGGCGAACTGAGCCCTCCCAGCGCCCTGGAGACACAGTGCGCAGAGCCGGCGCAGGATAGCCTGGACTGAAACGGCGCACTGGAGACCAGACATGCTGAGCTGGCACAATCCGTCCTGGCTCGATGCCTGCTCTCGCATGGCACTTGCGGGGGGCTGGCATGTAGCGCTCCGGGCTATCAACGCGTACTGGGGACACCGTGCGCTTTACCGCATAACACGGTGCCTGACCAGTACTGCGCTGCCTCCTGTAAGCACGGGGAGTTGGCCCAGAATTAAATCCTGGCTCTGTCACACTCCCCGTGTGCCCCCCCCCCCCCCATTTTTTTGGGGGGGGGGCTGCCTCTCGTGCCTGTTGCGCTCCCTCGCTTCATACCAGTGCCTCTCAGCTATCGCCGCCTCGATCTCCCACTGCGGGCGGCAATACTCCCCAGCCTGAGCCCACGGTCCACCTCCGTCGAGCAATTCCTCCCATCTCCAGGAATCCTGAACGCACCTCTCCATCTCCTCAAAAGTCCATGAGTCCATATCGCCCCTCTCCTGGTGCTTCTCCTTCCTCCGCTGTTTGGTCCGTTTTTGGTGGGGGATTCTGTAACGGCTGTCGGAAGAGAGAGTAGACCAAGGTGCAGTGGAGTTAGTGTTCATCTTGAAATTTAATTCGAACAAAGAGAACACTACAAAAATGAACAAAACACGACAGCAAAACAGTCCTGTTAGGAAACACTCTAAACAGAAATAATCCCCCACAAAACCCAAAGGAAAAACAGGCTCCTTATGTGTGACTCCCAATTAGCAACAACAAACTACAGCTGTGCCTGATTGGGAGCCACACACGGCCCAAAACAAAGAAATACAAAAACATAGAAAAATGAACATAGAACGCCCACCCAATGTAACACCCTGGCCTAACCAAAATAAAGAACAAAAACCCCTCTCTATGGCCAGGGCGTTAAACTACAGCATACTGTAAATGATTGTGTATTGTGGGGAAATTGCTGCATTTCAAATGGTACCATAATTCCATCCCACAGAATACAGTACCGTTTCTTTGGAGCGCCAAACACATTTTGACCACCGTTGGGTGCATGGTATTGTTGTTTCTGGCTCATTAACATATTTTGAGGCGTGCCTTGTAGGAGGCTGTATTTGTTGAACCTGAGAGTGAGAACCTTGTACTAATTTAACTCCTATGTGTTTTTAGTGACCCATCAATTTAAAATGTATGTGGAACAGATTGGGGTGGCAGCTAGTCTTAAACCTTAAATGGTTACGTATCTCGCAATGTCCTTTTGGTCCGTTTTCCCCTGTAGTTGCTCCCATTTTGGAAGCCTTTGTTAAGGTCTCTAGAAAGTCTGAGTGATATATACTGAACAAAAATATAACTGCAACATATAAAGTGTTGGTCCCATGTTTCATGAGCTGAAATAAATGATCCCAGAAAAATGTTCCATACACACAAAAAGCTTATTTCTCTGAAATGTTGTGCACAAATTTGTTTACATCCCTGTTAGTGAGCATTTCTCCTTTGCCAAGATAATCCATCAACCTGATAAGTGTGGCATATCAAGAAGCTGTTTAAACAGCATGGTCATTACACAGGTGCACCTTGTGCTGGGAATGATAAAATGCCACTATAAAATGTGCAATTTTGTCACACAACACAATGCCACAGATGTCTTAAGTTTTGAGGAAGCGTGCAATTGGCATGTCCACCAGAGCTGTTGCCAAAGAACTGAATGTTCATTTCTCTACCACAAGCCGCCTCCAACGTCATTTTGGAGAATTTGGCTGTACGTCCAACCGGCCTCACAACCGCAGACCATGTGTCTGGCGTGCCCCATGGTGGCAGTGGGGGTTATGGTATGGGCAGGCATAAGCTACAGACAACGAACACAATTGCATTTTATCGATGCACAAAAATACTGCGAAAAAATTCTGAGGCCTACTGTGAGGCCCATTTTTTTTTAAGGTATCTGTGACCAACAGATGCATATCTGTATTCCCAGTCATGTGAAATCTATAGATTAGGACCTAATTACTTTATTTCAATTGACTGATTTCCTCATATGAACTGTAACTCGGTAAAATCTTTGAAATTGTTGCATGTTGAGTTTATATTTTTGCTCAGTATAGAACATAAATATTCATTAATACCTTTGCAGCCAACCTGCTTACACCAATTCCTTGTAATTACAGGAAAATACTGTGAAACACGAACCTCTTCTTCCCTCAATGAATTCCATCAATTCATTACATTTTACAGTATTGCACTGTATGTCATTATAGATTACTTTCTTTGATACCGTATTTATATTACAGTAGGTATACAGAATTTTGCTGCCTGTAAATTACAGTCAAATTCATGTAGGAACTGTACAGTGAGAATAGCCTGGACTGGTGCTCTGGTATTGATGAGTTGTATGATGGAGGAGGAGGAGTAGGAGGAGAAGGTTGTGGTGAAGGCAGATAGATGAGAGGAAATATGAAGTTTTCTTTTAAGATCTCCTCTTCAACTCTCTGAGCACACCTTCACACCAATGTATTCTATCTCACTTTATCCCTCTCCTCCTCTAATTCTCCTCTCAATACACCTTCTCTTCCTCCCTCTTCTCCTCTTCCACTTCTTTCTTTAACAGAAACTCTTTCAGCAATACACATCAAATCTTCATTTAAAAGCACTTGTGGGAGCAGCTAACAATGAACCAATTTTTTTTCTAAAAGTGACATCAAACCTCCCTGACATTTGACCAATACAAACAGCATTGGGGTTCATTCATATCACAAGGCTGAAAACCCTGCCTGGTTTAAAGAGGAGCTTCTGATATTGAAGAGTTAAGTTTAGAGGAGAACTGTAAGACTACTACAGAGAATATAGAAAAGACTTACGCCAAGAGAGTGTGTTTCAATAAAATCTGCTCTCTTTCTCTCTCAGTATGTGCCTCTATCTCTCTTCTATCCCTTTCTCACTCTGTGTTTTCCAAGAACTTGGGTTGTGATTGTATGACTTTCTATGTCTTCCTCTAAACCAAGCCATTCACCTGACCAGGTTCAATGCCACTTCTGTTTATCCAACAAATAATTCTAATGCCAAGGTTGGAAAGGAGAGAGAAAGGAAATAAATAAAATGTATTATGTTTGGTTTCCAAGCAACAGTGGAAGATCTGAGTGCAGTGAAAGCTGTAAAAGGCTGGGTTCCCGTGTTTTTAGGTTCATCTAAAGAATCTCCTCCTCAGGAATTTGACCTGTGCAACCCCTCTAGACAGGTCTGGATTTAACCAGCCCATAAACACACAGTAGCACTGCACTCTTAGCTACAACCTTAATGAAAGTTTATATCTAAATATTTTTCATAATTCATTGCAAATCTGCTATCGCTGTTTTAAAGTCATGTACATGAACGATGTGTCTGTGTGTCCGTGTGTGTGTGTGTGTGTGTGTGTGTGTGTGTGTGTGTGTGTGTGTGTGTGTGTGTGTGTGTGTGTGTGTGTGTGTGTAAGTTTTGGGTCTGTGAGATGGGTTTACTAGATCTTTTGATTCAGTCTTTATACGTCTGTGTTTAAGTTTATGGGATTTTCCAACCACTGATATTTGGCAACTCTGCTGTAGATAATATATGTGTAGCCATAACCCTGATTCTATGAACACTTCATCTCTCTCCCGTCATTATCTTCATTATCTCCGGTACCCATTCAGTTTCTGCTTCAACCAACCCCATCGTCAGACTGGAAATCAGTCTAGCTGAATTATAAATAAACAGTATCTACAGTATATATTGCTGTATATTTGTATGATTGCATACAGTTGTTCCTACAGAAATAGCTTCTTAGAATATACAATAAATTGTTATAGTGTACAGTAAAGATGATTGCACATTGTAAAATAACCATGTGGTTTATCAGGCTATATGTGTTTACTGGACAAAAGAATGCTCTGAAATGGATACCGATGATCCTGAATTATGATAGCTAGTTGTTCATTAGGGTTATTTTCCAGCCAGTGCACATTCTGTGGCAATTAACATCTGAAAGAGGGAAAAATGTATGTCAGAGTCGTTTTAATTGCTTAAAAAGCACAGAGGTATACTGTAATTATACAGTGTTGTACATTAATTAACACTTTTGATACATATTGTTTATAGAACTGGCCTGAGCCTGTCAAACACACCACTGGAGAAAACAATGAGCTGCTGAAATGGAACCCATCACACCAAATTTAACCTTCACAGAGAATCTACATTTTTATATGGTTTTGGAGCTTGATTTTGCTGTCCAGACAGAAGGTGTGTGTGTGCTAACTGACAGGCAGGCAGGCTGCATTGTGGGTAAATCATGAGGCGTATGGGGGATGAACAGACAGAAGGCCGTAGCTGAGTACAGCACACACACACACCATCTGGACACACACACACACACACACACACACACACACACACACACACACACACACACACACACACACACACACACACACACACACACACACACACACACACATATAATCCCCCCTTGAATTTAAATTACCCCTGAACCTTTGCTAGTCTTCCACCTGTCATCGTAGCTAAAGTTTGTCATCATAATGAACACTGATTTCCTCAATTATGCATCACCATACGCTCTCAGTACAGTGAAGAAATGGTGTGAAGTAAATATTTTGGGCTTGGAGTGTCCTAGGTACTTTGAACTTGCTCAGCAAACACACACGCACACATACACACACGTGTTTTAACACTATCCCAAATCTTAACCCTTACCTTAACCATTCGGAACTTAAACGTCAGATTCTGAAGTGAGACTGTGAGAGCTTGTTGACATATATATATATATATATATATATATATATAGACACACACACACACACACACACACACACACACACACACACAGGTTTTTCAGAAGTGTTGGAGAGAGTTGACCTGTACATCCATAATCACCAAAGCTCTATCTAGTGTGTTATATAAGCCTCCTACAGATGCCTCATCCACTAGTCACGACTCACATGTAGAGGCCCTCTCTCCATCCACTCTTCATCTCTCTCTCTCGCAAGCTCTCTCCATCCACTCTCTCTCTCGCTCTCTCTCCATTCACTCTCCCTTTCTCTGTCTCTCTCCAATCTAATGCTGTACTCCCCCTACACTCTGCTGGGTTTGCCCATTGTCCCACACACAGAACCACACAGATGCATATGCACAGCCTCTCTCTCTATCTCACGCACACACACACACACACACACACACACACACACACACACACACACACACACACACACACACACACACACACACACACACACACTTCCAGAGAAACCTAGCAAACCACAGAAACCCCTTTCAAACTGTGTACATTCACTCACTTTCAAGCTCAGAATAAGTCATTTGCATTCACACACACACACACACACACACACACACACACACACACACACACACACACACACACACACACACACACACACAAGGGATGGTGAGCCCCTATTTCTTCCTGTTCTGAGAGAGGCGTCTGAGGTCTGGGGTGTGTGGGTGGGGGTTGGTCAGCCCTAGTGTTTAGGTAAGAGGAGAGTCTGCTGTGTAGGTGGGTAGAAAGGAGGAGGGGCATCCTCTGGGAGTGGGGGATACCTATTGACTTAAATTGCCTCTAACCACAGATCTAGAATCATTACATTTACATTTACATTTTAATAATTTAGCAGACGCTCTTATCCAGAGCGACTTACAGTAGTGAATGCATACATTTCATACATTTTTTTTTTCTTCCCATACTGGTCCCCTGTGGGAATCGAACCCACAACCCTGGCGTTGCAAACACCATGCTCTACCAACTTAGACTATTGCTCTAATTTAATTAGCCTACCTCCTCTCATTTCACTATCCACGCAGTACTGTAGAATCATGATCGCCTAGTTGATAACTTTAGGCTATTCAAACAGGTGAACATTTTCCCAAATCAGAGGAAAAGGGGAAGCGAGAAGCAAGAGGGTTTACTCCGCCCAAAATCTATCCATGTTAAGCAGATCATTAATTATTAAGCAAGTGAGGAGTTTTTGAATATGGGTCAATGGGTGTCGAATTTAGTCCAGATAAAAACTTTTGTTTTTGTTTTTGATACGTGAGGCTTATTTGATCTAATAGAAGTTTCGTAATGCTGAGGTTGTTAAGAGTGTACTATGTGATGCACATGACATCCCGGCAACTTTGAGAAAAAACACTTTATATCATAGTTGTCCCTGTTGATATTCGAAACGGTCTATGCATATTCATTAGGCTAGTATAGCGTCTCACTCTCCATTGAATACAGGCGGTTGATGTCAACACCCTCATTGAATATTTAAAAACAGATTTCAAATAATCCAAAGTATCCACCAATCCAAAGAGGAATAGGCGGGAGCTTGACAGCCCACTGTTTTGCTCTGTGTATGACGAGGTAATTATTTTACGCTGGCCCAAGTTGAACCGGGCATTTGGTCATCGGACGAAAGCGTGAAGGGAGTACCACCTTTCTCAGAATCATATACCATACCTCAAATCCTGAACTAACCTTAACCATAGAGGTGATTAAGGAACATTTGACCTAGATCAGTGCTTAAGGCCAACTTAATTAATCTTGGACACCCAGAACTAAAATCTTGCGTAATTGCTTCAGATGCTCGATTAAATGCTGTGGCAAAGTCTCCACACCTCTAAACGGGAAACTCAAGTTTATGGGCCAAATGTCCCATCGTCTTCTGATTTATGAAAAATGCAAGCACCTGTGAAATCGTGAGTTCGCTGATTTACGTTACGAAAAATTACGAAAAATTAGCACACAGGAACAACATTTTTGTTAGTTATCGCATCGTACAGTTTGTCGACAGATGCTTCTACCATTTATGTTACGTTCATCTGTCCACGAGAGATTAGATGCAACTACACTTTCAGAAAAAAGGGTATGGTTAGGGAACAATAATGTTCTCAGGGGTACAAAAATGTCAAAATACACATAGTGTAACTTCAGAAGTACAGATATAATCTCACATTGTACTGATCTATACCTTTTAGTGCACTGGTTCCCAAACTTCTTTTGAACTGTGGCACACCTTGAAGGGATGTAAAGTTATGCGGCACACCTACAATTTCCCTATTAATGTATTTAGTGGTAATGACCTCCATTTCATCTGATCCATACTGCAAATCATCTATTTTCGGTGACAAACATTTTTTATAGATTAAATAGGGTTTATTTGAAATGTTTGTTTAATTTTCATTGTTCCTTACTTGTGATGATTAATTTGTGTGTACTTCTTTAAGAGCGATTCTTTTTTTTTTCCTCTGGTAAAATAGGTTTTTAGTTTTGAACGGTTTGGGATTCAGATGAGTGGTTTTCTGCATCGTGAAGTTTCAACTAAGGACACAATGCCATGCTAGATTCGCTTGTATTACAGAGGCAGGGGTCTAGCTAAGCCCAGAGCTATGTTAATATATACAGTATATATGACCATGGCTAAGCCCAGAGCTATATGTTAATATATACAGTATATATAACTGTGGTTGAAAAACAAGTTTTAATGACTCCAACCTAAGTGTAAGTAAACTTCTCCCTTCAACTGTATATGACTGTGGCTAAGGCTAATTAGACTTGCCTGTGCTAATGGTTTTCAATGACAAAGTAAAATAATACAAATAACTTTGCTTGTGATGCGAGTCCCTCAAATTATACAACTGTAACAGCCTGAGCGCTCTGGACTTGAAACAACGACACAGATGTAACCATGTGCCATTTAATGTATTATCTTACTGATAGATTGCAACTACTACTAGCTATTGTCCCCATGTAAAAATTCCACATGAATTCCACAGGTCGTTTTGAGTGTAATTTGTTTTTATCAAAATGAGGAAATGTTTTGCGGCCAGGTGCCGTGGCACACTGGATGGGAACCACTGTTTTAGGGTACTGTATGTGTGGATAATCTTGTATAATTGTACATTTTTGTACCCGGTATCTTGAATATAAAGGTACAATCATCACACACACTCACACCAATTGGTAGTTACAGTCTTGTCTCATCACTGCAACTCCCATATGGACTCGGGGAAAGGCAAAGGTCGAGAGCCGTGTGTCCTCCGAAACACAATCCCGCCAAGCTTCCTGACGTAATGCACGCTTAACTCAGACGCCAGCCGCACCGATGTGTCAGAAAAAACACTGTACACCTGGTGACCATGTCAGGGTGAATGCAACCGGCCCACCACAGGAGTCACTAGAGCGCAATGGGACAAGGACATCCCGGCTGGCCAAACCCTCCCTTAACCCAGACGACGGTGGGCCAATTGTGCATCACCTCATGGGTCTCCCAATCGCAGCCGGAAGCGACACAGCCCAGTATCAAACCAGGATCTGTAGTAATGCAGCTAGCACTACAAAGCAGTGTCTTAGACCGTTGCGCCACTCAGTAGGCCCTTGAATTGTTTGTTGTAATGTGTTTTTGCATGTACATTGATTGTTTGATCTTACGCTACAAACATTTTTCTAAACTAATCCAATATGTTGGAGTTGGACGAAACTGAGTTGGTTGTTCCTATTTAGATCGTTTTAACAGTCAAATGTAACTGTTTTCCCTACCTTGGCCGTCATTCTAAAGGCAGGTTACTGGTGATTACATTTTTTAAATAAAAAAATAATAAAATAAAGATATCCTAACACTGGCTGGATTCCAATAGGAAGTACATATCACTTTGCGAGCCTGCATAATGTGACTTTTTATTTAACTAGGCAAGTCAGTTTAGAATAAATTCTTATTTACAATGACGGCCAAACCCTAACCTGGACAATGCTGGGCCAATTCAGAAGTCTGATAGCACTGGTATTGTAAAAGCATCTGCTAAATGAACTAAATATAAATGTGTATGTAAAAATTAACAATTGCAATGCATGCTGAAAGCACACTGTGTATTGTTTTGGGGCGGAGCTCATTAGAAAAATACTCAGCATGCATTGCAATTGTTAATTTTTACCATTCCATCGTGCTATCAGACTTCTGATAACAATGCAGGGTGAAAGGGGTGCCACAAAACGTGAACGGCTTTCTATCCCTTTAAGAACAAATCTAAACCATTATTTCTGAGTGTGTATGTACTAGGGGCTCTATTCAATCTGGATTGCTGAAGTGCTACAGATTGCGAGATATAAATGTAAAGGTAATTTCTGATTGAGCTGACATATTCAGCATTTACTGTGACTGCAGTCTCCGCTAACATGGGAACATTACCTTTAAATTTCAATCACGCTGTAGTGCTGAACTTCCACAACACTGCATTGTTATTAGAAGTCTGATAGCACTATGGTTGAAACTTCACGATAAATCAGTTTGGGCGTTGGGGGGGATGGTTACTGATGGGAAACAAAGCTTGATGAAGCACTGTTTTCCAGCCGATTGTGTCAAAAATAGCGTTGCCTTTTTGTATTTTACCGAAACCAATACCAACCCAATCAGGTGGTTGTTCAACAAAATGAAGCTTTCGACGTCATTGATCACGTGCTTCTGATAAAGTGTTACAGGCATCGGCACACTGCTTAGCGATTTCAACGCATGCCTCGGAGCTCCGGCATCGAATGTAACATCACTAGGGATGGTTGGACATGGGTTGGGTTGGGAAACAAATGGAGTCATCCTCCAGAGTGTGATGTCATGTTCAATTCAGACTGGGCATCAGACCAGCTTACAGAAGACCTCAGGACTCCCCAGAATCTGAAACTCGGAACCAAAGATGGTTTAGTATGAAGATATGTAAAGTAGTAATCCCCGATCACGCTTGTAGGCGATGTCATGGCGACGTTGGCTAGCTAAGCTCATGTGTGGCAACACATCATAGGGTTTAATGGTCATCTGCGTATGTACAGGCTGTCAAATCAAAGGCACTCCTTCGATTTAAACCCCAGTCAGGTCTGCTGATGTTGGGCCTCTGTGTTTAGAAACTCTGTGTTGGAACCTCAGAGCCTTGGAACCTTGGGAGAGAAAGAACATCCAGAATCCATCCAGTGTTCTGATGTGATATGCTGATGCCTGGAAGCAGAATGGAGGGATCTGTACAGTAAAGAAATATGAAGATAACCTGCAACTCTACTGGTTCTAGTGAGGAGAGGAGAAATCTCAGCTTTCAAAATTCCTTCAGGGAATGTGTGTGTGTGTGTGTGGGATGGGGTGGGTGGGGGGGTCACAGGGAGTCATCCTTAACCCTTTATTATCTGTGAATGTGTGTGCGCGTTTTTATGTGTGTGTATGTACAAGCCTTGGTATACGTATAAGTGTGCCCGTGGCTCCGTGCGTGGGCGGTAGTGTGTAGGTGTTCACTGTGGCTTTTTGACAGAGCCTCCAGTAGCATGTATTGGTGAATCTTTTGTTTTACTGTCAATCTACTATTCAGTTCACCATTAAGCCCAATCTCCTCAAGTACAGCACTAGTACTATACATGCAGTAAGTGCCCTTAACTGAAAACAAACAAACAAACAAACAATGGTTTATAAGAACTACTATTCAAAGGTCATTCTTATTTTAATTGCATTGTTCTCTGTTGATAGTAATTCAAAAAGACAGCTTTACATCGGTCATAAAAAAAAGGCGTATTCACAATTATATAATTGCTTTAATTATGAGTTCATACATTCAGTCATATTGGCTGAACAAATATCTACACACAAACTGAAAAAACAGATTGCTGTTCACACAATTCCTTAACAACAGCATATTTCACACAATTGTAATAGAGTCCAAGTCTATAATATGTATGTAACAGTATTCAGCAATTGGAAGGAAAGCAATAGAGAGAAGCCCTCAGACACTGAACACACACAAATACCAATAGTTTATACTGAACTGAGAGAGCTGTCTGAGTCAAGGACACAGACAAATGGACTGTCTCTCTTTAGCTTGTTATTGCAGCTAGGATCAGCTTGCTATGTGTTGAAATGTATGTGTCACGTCAGTATATCCCATGACAACAAAGCTTCTGGGAATTGAATTGAATTGATCTGAATTGCATTGAATTGAGAGTAGGCAGAGGTCACTGAATGAATTGGCATATACTGTAATGCGAAGGGTGGTTGGGGTATTCTGTGATTATGTAAATGTTGTTTTGTGTAATCTCTGTATATGTTAATAATGGTGGTGGTTAGTGTACTTTCTGAGCTTGGGTATTTGGGTAGTTTGATGGGAAACTGGTGTGGGTGGGGGATTTGGCATTTCCTATCCTGCCGTCTGTCTGATTCATCTGTCACTCTGTGCTGCCTACCGGCCAGCTAATCATACTGAAATAAATTAAACCATTTGTAGAGACTTACAGTAAAAGGCGCATCTCGATTATCTAAAATGGATCCGTCTCCTTTACTTGATCTGTCCACAACATTCATCCACCATATTGCTTTCACCTGCCCTTTCCTCAATTGAGATGAAGGAGAGATAGAGGAAGCCACTTGACATGAGATGATCCCATTGTCTGTAATATTATGCGTAGCCTACTTCTGTGTATATGAATGCCGTTACACATACTGTAGCTATAATGTACACACACACACACACACACACACACACACACACACACACACACACACACACACACACACACACACACACACACACACACACACGCGCGCGCGCACACACACACACACACACACACACACACACACACACACACACACACACACACACACACATGCGCACAAATTCACACACACATGCGCACACACACACATGCGCACACACATGCGCACACACACACATGCGCACACACATGCGCGCACACACACACACACACACACACACACACACACACACACACACACACACACACACACACACACACACACACACACACACACACACACACACACACACACACACTAAAAGTGATGTCCTATCTAACCCATGATAAGATGGATATCTATAGACCATAAGAGGAGAATCTAAAGTAAGTGTACCTTACAATAACACCCAAAGACAATGTTACTACATGTGCAATAACAGCACACAATACACCTCATCTCATCTCACAGTCCATACACCTAAAAGAGATCTCATTCTCAATTTTGAAATATAATAACTCAGCAAAAACAGAAATGTCATCTCACTGTCAACTGCGTTTATTTTTAGCAAACTTAACATGTGTAAATATTTGTATGAACATAAGATTCAACAACTGAGACATAAACTGAACAAGTTCCATAGACATGTGACTAACAGAAATTGAATAATGTGTCCCTGAACAAAGGGGGGGTCAATATCAAAAGTAACAGTCAGTATCTGGTGTGGCCACCAGCTGCATTAAGAACTGCAGTGTATCTCCAACTCATGGACTGCACCAGATTTGCCAGTTCTTGCTGTGCGATGTTACCCAACTCTTCCACCAAGGCACGTGCAAGTTCCCGGACATTTCTGGGGGGAATGGCCCTAGCCCTCACCCTCCGATCCAACAGGTCCCAGACGCGTTGAGATCAGGGCTCTTCGCTGGCCATGGCAGAACACTGACATTCATGTCTTGCAGGAAATCACGCACAGAACGAGCAGTATGGCTGGTGGCATTGTCATGCTGGAGGGTCATGTCAGGATGAGCCTGCAGGAAGGGTACCACATGAGGGAGGAGGATGTTTTCCCTGTAATGCACAGTGTTGAGATTGCCTGCAATGACAACAAGCTCAGTCCGATGATGCTGTGACACACCACCCAAGACCATGACGGATCCTCCACCTCCAAATCGATCCCGCTCTAGAGTACAGCCCTCGGTGTAACGCTGATTCCTTTGACGATAAACACGAATCCGACCATCACCCCTGGTGAGACAAAAC
Source organism: Salmo salar (assembly GCF_965601325.2). Classification (NCBI taxonomy): domain Eukaryota; kingdom Metazoa; phylum Chordata; class Actinopteri; order Salmoniformes; family Salmonidae; genus Salmo; species Salmo salar. Next base: position 23,134,011 of record NC_138311.1, on the reverse strand, counting down.
CGCAACTCGTCAGTGAAGAGCACTTTTTGCCAGTCCTGTCTGGTCCAGCGCCCGTGGGTTTGTGCCCATAGGCGACGTTGTTGCCAGTGATGTCTGGTGAGGACCTGCCTTACAACAGGCCTACAAGCCCTCAGTCCAGCCTCTCTCAGCCCATTGCGGACAGTCTGAGCACTGATGGAGGGATTGTGTGTTCCTGGTGTAACTCCAGCAGTTGTTGTTGCCATCCTGTACCTGTTATGTTTGGATGTGCAGGTGTTGTTACACGTGGTCTGCCACTGCGAGGACGATCAGCTGTCCATCCTGTCTCCCTATAGCGCTGTCTTAGGCATCTCACAGTACGGACATTGCAATTTATTGCCCTGGCCACATCTGCAGTCCTCATGCCTTTAAACCCTTTACAATGAAGATCTGTGAAGTTATTTGGATTTTTACGAATTATCTTTGAAGGGCAGGGTCCTAAAAAAGAGACGTTTCTTTTTTTGCTGAGTTTATATAAATATTTCAGCTTTACCAAAGAACACAAAGACACTAAACCAACTATCACTGGCAGAATGTAAGGCTTGATTTGTGTTAAACTGTCTTGTTATGAATAGAATATTGTATAGTTATGGTATGGAAGGTGTGTGTGTGTGTGTTCCTGGTTGTGTGTGTTCCTTTGTGTGTGCTTATGTGCCTTTGTGTATTTGAATGAGTGCATGCATGCATGCGCAAGTGTAAGAGAGAGGTGGTGACAGTGTGTTCATCATCACCATATAGTTACTTAGCTATATGAATGTAGACCTGGGTAGAACATGAACAGACAGAAATGTTATCATTTTTCTACAGATCGCCTGAATGAACCTACATGGTGGTTAAACAGAAGGCATTTAAGACACATTGGACTCTATTTAACAAACCTTAGGAAATGTACGCCTTCGCTGTGCACGCCTTCCCTATGCACACCTTAGTAGTTGGTATTCTGAATGAACTAATGCAGGCGCGTAATGCACTCTACAGGTGTGGCTACCTTGCATCCACTGAATACAACTCATTCAACCAGATGAAAACCTCCCACTTGCTGGCCAACAGTTTTGTTGGCCAGCAAGTGAGTTTTACGTGAATTTTTTCACGTAAAATGTATAAATTATTTATAAATTATAAATTATTATGTATAAATTATAAATGTATAAATTACAGTGCATGGAGAATGCTGTTATTTATTATAGGGGAAAAAAAGTAGATGCTTTTTCCACTTGGAACCGGCAGGTTCACTAGACCTTATTCATGATTTCCTCACGCGTAAAGGTAGTGGCATTATGAGGGAATTAAGTCAAGGTCAGAAAAGGCTTATCTGTAGCCACACCTTCATTACTTAGATCTGCACCTTGAATGAATAGCATGCTATTCTCATGCTTATGTTCGAGGTCAGAATATGCATAGAGAGAAAGTGCAGAAAAAGGAAGTAATGTTCCATTTACTAGGGTTGGAATCGGGACCGAAATATATTGATGAATATATTGATTAATGAATCGAAAATACAGTGGTTTGATTAAACGTCCTCCAGAAGTTGTTATAATACTCTGTGAGTCTTTTTTTGGGGTGAGAACCATGAGCGTCCTAGGTTTTATATTGAAGTCAATGTACCCAGAGGAGGACAGAAGCTAGCTGTCCTCCGGCTACACCATGGTGCTACCCTACAGAGTGCTGTTGAGGCTACTGTAGACCTTTATTGTAAAACAGTGTGTTTTAATAAATTAGTTGGTGACGTGAATATATTTAGTATAGTTTTATCTGAAAAGGACAACTTTTTTAATGTTTCACTATTTTCATGAAATTCACTGAGGAGAATGGTCCTCCCCTGCTCCACTGCTTCAGATACATGAAATGGTTCAAAATGGGAACACTTTGCCTTTCCGGTGCTAGGGCTGCTGAATCAAGTGCACCTACCGCCAACAGCTTGGAGAACAAAAAGTCGATTGCGATCGACCGGATGTTGACTTCTGTGAAAGGTTATATATTCAGCACTGACAGGTCCTTTCTTCTGGCATGGTCTCTCTCACATCTACTTTGTCCATGACACAAGTAGATGTCCAACAATTGTTTACAGACAGATTATTTCACTTATAATTCACTGTATCACAATTCCAGTGGGTCAGAAGTTTCCAAGTGGGTCAGAAATTTCCATCCAAGATGGCAGCGCAGTAGGACATGTACAGTCGTGGCCAAAAGTTTTGAGAATGACACAAATATTAATTTCCACAAAGTTTGCTGCTTCAGTGTCTTTAGATATTTTTGTCAGATGTTACTATGGAATACTGAAGTATAGTTACAAGCATTTCATAAGTGTCAAAGGCTTTTATTGACAATTACATGAAGTTGATGCAAAGAGTCAATATTTGCAGTGTTGACCCTACCTTTTCAAGACCTCTGCAATCCGCTCTGGCATGCTGTCAATTAACTTCTGGGCCACATCCTGACTGATGGCAGCCCATTCCTGCATAATTGATGCTTGGAGTTTGTCAGAATTTGTGGGTTTTTGTTTGTCCACCCACCTCTTGAGGATTGACCACAAGTTCTCAATGGGATTAAGGTCTGGGGAGTTTCCTAGCCATGGACCCAAAATATCGATGTTTTGTTCCCCGAGCCACTTAGTTATCACTTTTGCCTTATGGCAAGGTGCTCCATCATGCTGGAAAAGGCATTTTTCTTCACCAAACTGTTCCTGGATGGTTGGGAGAAGTTGCTCTCGGAGGATGTGTTGGTACCATTCTTTATTCATGGCTGTGTTCTTAGGCAAAATTGTGAGTGAGCCCACTCCCTTGACTAAGAAGCAACCCCACACATGAATGGTCTCAGGATGCTTTACTGTTGGCATGACACAGTGGCTTCTTTGCTGCCCTTCTTGACACCAGGCCATCTTCCAAAAGTCTTCACCTCACTGTGGTCACCCCCAAAGCCAATTCCTCCTTTGGCCGCCTTTCCTTCCAGTTCTCTGCAGCCAATGACAGGGATGAACTGCAAAAATCACTGAAGCTGGAGACTCATATTTCCCTCACTAACTTTAAGCATCAGCTGTCAGAGCAGGGTACAGATCATTGCACCTGTACATAGCCCATCTGTAAATAGCCCATCCAACTACCTCATCCCTATATTTTTTATTTATTTTTTATCTTGCTCCTTTGCACCCCTGTATGTCTACTTGGACATTCATCATCTACACATCTTTCACTCCAGTGTTTAATTGCTAAATTGTAATTATTTCGCCACTATGGCCTATTTATCGCCTTACCTCCCCAATCTCACTTTATTTGCACACACTGTATATACACTTTTCTATTGCATTATTGACTGTACGTTTGTTTATTCCATGTGTAACTCTGTGTCGTTGTTTGTGTCGCACTGCTTTGCTTTATCTTGGCCAGGTCGCAGTTGTAAATGACAACTTGTTCTCAACTGGCCTACCTGGTTAAATAAAGGTGAATTAAAAAAATAATAAAGAGCTGGTGTAACTGAATCAGGTTTGTAGGCCTCCTTGCTCGCACACGCTTTTTCAGTTCAGCCCACAAATGTTCTATAGGATTGAGGACAGGGCTTTGTGATGGCCACTCCAATACCTTGACTTTGTTGTCCTAAGCCATTTTTACACAACTTTGGAAGTATGCTTGGGGACATCGTCCATTTGGAAGACCCATTTGCGACCAAGCTTTAACTTCCTGACTGATGTCTTGAGATGTTGCTTCAATATATCCACAGTTCCATACCTCATGATGCCATCTATTTTGTGAAGTGCACCAGTCCCTCCTGCAGCAAACTTCCGACTTCAACTGTATACACTACCGTTCAAAACATTGGGGTCACTTCAAAATGTCCTTGTTTTTGAAAGAAAAGCACTTTTTTTTTTGTCCATTAAAAGAATATCAAATTAATCAGAAATACAGTGTAGACATTGTTAATGTTGCAAATGACTATTGTAGCTGGAAATGACAGATTTTTTATGGAATATCTACATTGACGTACAGAGGCCCATTATCAGCAACCATCACTCCTGTGTTCCAATGGCACGTTGTGTTAGCTAATCCAAGTTTATCATTTTAAAAGGCTAATTGATCATTTGAAATGCCTTTGGCAATCATGTTAGCACAGCTGAAAACTGTTGTTCTGATTAAAGATGCAATAAACAGGCCTTCTTTAGACTAGTTGAGTATCTGGAGCATCAGCATTTGTGGGTTTGTATACAGGCTCAAAATGGCCAGAAACAAAGAACTTTATTCTGAAACTCGTCAGTCTATTCTTGTTCTGAGAAATGAAGGCTATTCCATGTGAGAAATTGCCAAGAAACTAAAGATCTCGTACAACGTCACAGAACAGCGCAAACTGGCTTTAACTAGAATAGAAAGAGGAGTGGGAGGCCCCGGTGCGCAACTGAGCAAGAGAACAAGTACATTAGAGTGTCTAGTTTGAGAAACAGATGCCTCACAAGTCCTCAACTGGCAGCTTCATTAAATAGTACCCGCAAAACACCAGTCTCAACGTCAACAGTGAAGGTCGACTCTGGGATGCTGGCCTTCTAGGCAGAGTTCCTCTGTCCGGTGTCTGTGTTCTTCTGCCCATCTTAATCTTTTCTTTTTATTGGCCAGTCTGAGATATGGCTTTTTCTTTGCAACTCTGGCTAATGGAGTCTGAGTATGTTGTTAATGGTTTCCGCTCATACAAAGACCTGTACATAGCTAGACATGACCGCCTTGTCGATCTGATAGCTACTGATGGGAGACAGGTAGTCTCACCAACAGCACACATTCACAAACATTCTCTTGTCATTGGAGGCTAGTTTGATGTTGATGATGATGTGTTTTCTTGTCTGCCAAATACACCAGATATTGTTGTTGTGGGGGAGGACAGAGGTAGGTGCTCATTTTGGAATTGGTTGATCTTTTGAGTCTTACATGGAACAGACCTTTGATATAGTTACTGAAACAACAGCCCCTCGAGTCACGCCTGTATAGCCTCGATTATTAGTGCAGGCTTGTGGTACTGATATTTGGGAGTCTCGGCCAACATAGGCTGACAGTACGTGGCCTTCAGATTGCAGGCCTGCGTAAAACAAAGGCAAAGCAGCTGGTGAGGTACTGTTCCGTGTCAGCGGTCATGGGCAGCCTTGCTGTGTGGAGAAGAAGGTGCTACCTGTATCGATAAGTGTCCAGATATCCGTGTCCTTTTAAATGTTTGAATCTTAACTATGATGTGATTTGTGGATTCAAATTAAGTATTTCAATTGTTTGTGTGTGTGTATGTGTGTGTGTGTGTGTGTGTGTGCATAGGTTTGTGTGTAATGCCTGTGTGCAGAGGAAACATCCAACATCAAAGACTTAACATGCTACTTCATAACTCTAATGCCTGGGACTCATTTCTCACAAATGTGTGGCTGTCTGGCATGCAGGAGGATGTTGGGGGAGAGACGACGAGAGATGTTTGGGATTACTAAGAGGTGATGCAGCATGGGGGTGGAGGAGGCATGAAGGGGGTGTGGAGGGGGTAATCAGTCCAGGCATGAGGGGACATGGCTGGGGGCGGGGGTGAGAGATTCCCAATTCTTGGTATGTCAGGTATGGATGTGAGGGGTGAAAAGGTCAAGATTCTCCCAAATATTCATACTTCCACGATGTGTCAGGTGTGTGTGTGCGGTGCATACTGTGGATTCCTGGGCTTGAGGGGTGCGTGTGGGAGCAGAGAGCACCTGGCTGGGAGGTGAGTCACATAGAAAGGTAATCACTCTGACATTTAGATATAATGAAACACTGCTTAGATAATGCCATTTTGATACATTAGCAACACCACCCACCCACCCACACACACACACACACACACACACACACACACACACACACACACACACACACACACACACACACACACACACACACACACACACACACACACCCCTTGTTGACCACCTCTCACTTTAGTGTAATGCACCAGTCGTTTTTGAGCCCCTGACTCACCCATAAATGAGGAGAAATGAAGACAGGAAGATGCAAGTGGTGGCAGACATGGTAGCAGTCAAAAGGACACTCAACATTAACAGAGGTGGATACAGGCTGGAGAGGGGAGAGACAGGGCTGCAATCACTGGCTGTCACCATGACAGAATTACAAAACTTCTATGGAAAATATTTATCGTTAATGACATCTTAAGAGACTGTTTCTGGTGAAAGCAACTGAAACTGTCTGAATGCAAATGACTTATTCTGAGCTTGAAAGTGAGTGAATGTACACAGTTTGAAAGGGGTTTCTGTGGTTTGCTAGGTTTCTCTGGAAGTGTGTGTGTGTGTGTGTGTGTGTGTGTGTGTGTGTGTGTGTGTGTGTGTGTGTGTGTGTGTGTGTGTGTGTGTGTGTGTGTGTGTGTGTGTGTGTGTGTGTGTGTGTGTGTGCATTAGTGATGCACGAATTGACTAAGAACCCGCAGTTATATCCGCGGGGGTAGTGGGTTTAGGGCCATGAAATATTGTGTGGGTTGAATAAAGAGAAAACAATACATTTTTAAAATCCATAAATGTATCATTCTTGTGCAATTAGGCTACATTGTGGTTTTTCTTTCATGATTTTTAGGCTATCTGGCGTTATTACTGTGTAAACCTAAGCTTCAGGGCCTAGCTCTCGGCCTACGCGCGCCCAATAGCCAATAGCCCGACAATCACCAAAAGTTAATATCAATCCACTGGGGCAAAAAGGACAATGTCAGAGTTTTATTTAAAAGCGTCCCGAAACCGATTTTGGAATTTATGCCTTTCCTACGCTCACCTTTCCTATGCACTTATCAGTATTTGGTGTTCAGACTTACCTTATTTAGTTGCATAATGTGCTCTGCAGGTGTGGCTGTCTTGTGTGCTCTGAATAAATGTCATTCAACCAGCTGAAAACGCTTCCACTTGCTAATCAACTAATTTTCTCGTGGAGTTTTCAATGGGGCTTTTAGTACACAACAACCTGTGTTGTGCCATCTTAAGCCATCCCTTTAACTATGATGTACCTTTAATTCGATTTTTGTCGACAAAATAAAATACATTGAGAGAACGGGTATGAATCATAAAAAAAAACAGGTTTGGAAGAGCCTTAATGCACAAAATATATTTATGAATAAAATATACAGTAGAATAGGGGTTGAACAATAGTCCTGTAAATCTACCCTAATCCTCACTAATCATAGGACTGTATGACAACGGTCCAGTCGTTGTGAACCGTGTGCCAGGCTCCAGGTTTAACCTGTGTTGTGCCAGGCTCCAGGTTTAACCTGTGTTGTGCCAGGCTCCAGGTTTAACCTGTGTTGTGCCAGGCTCCAGGTTTAACCTGTGTTGTGCCAGGCTTCAGGTTTAACCTGTGTTGTGCCAGGCTCCAGGTTTAACCTGTGTTGTGCCAGGCTCCAGGTTTAACCTGTGTTGTGCCAGGCTCCAGGTTTAACCTGTGTTGTGCCAGGCTCCAGGTTTAACCTGTGTTGTGCCAGGCTCCAGGTTTAACCTGTGTTGTGCCAGGCTCCAGGTTTAACCTGCGTTGTGCCAGGCTCCAGGTTTAACCTGTGTTGTGCCAGGCTCCAGGTTTAACCTGTGTTGTGCCAGGCTCCAGGTTTAACCTGCGTTGTGCCAGGCTCCAGGTTTAACCTGCGTTGTGCCAGGCTCCAGGTTTAACCTGTGTTGTGCCAGGCTCCAGGTTTAACCTGTGTTGTGCCAGGCTCCAGGTTTAACCTGCGTTGTGCCAGGCTCCAGGTTTAACCTGTGTTGTGCCAGGCTCCAGGTTTAACCTGTGTTGTGCCAGGCTCCAGGTTTAACCTGTGTTGTGCCAGGCTCCAGGTTTAACCTGTGTTGTGCCAGGCTCCAGGTTTAACCTGTGTTGTGCCAGGCTCCAGGTTTAATCTGCTATGTGTGGTCTGAGTTCCATAAGGATTCTAATAGGCTACATGTCCCAAATTATTGCACAACATTAACCTAATATGATCCACTAATGCTAGCGACCTTCAGGAACACCTACACAGACGTGACAGAGGAAAGAAAGGTCAATGGAATGGAATGATGCAAAATGTAAGTTACAAATTGAAGAGAACTAACACTAAAGTGACAGGTAGTGGCTAATATTTAACATGATACAAATTGTAAAATAAAACTGAGAATAGCCAGGGCATATCATTTTAACATTCTGAAGTACACAGTACATCAACTAGGCAGGTTCAGCCCTACAGAAGCCTATAGCTTGGGTGTCCATATTTCCTCCACGTAAATTATGAGGGCACGCAATTAAAAGGGGCCGCAATACATGTCATATTGATATGATTTTCAGTTTGCTTCCATATTGCTGTTTTCACATTCGTCTCTAGGTATAATAAGGAAAAATCATCTAAAACAATTGCTATGTGCATTTACAATCCCCTTCTCCAACCGAATTACTAATTTACCTAACTCTTATCAATAGCTCTTATCCATGTATAAATGACAGTGCATGGAGAATGCTGTTATTTCAGTCAGTAAAAGAAAGTACTGTAGATGCTTTTTCCACTTGGAACCGGAAGGTTTACTCGACCTTATTCAGCTGAGGGGTGGGAGATTTTTTTTGTCAGCTCATACAGGAGTAATAAAGGCCTAGTTCACAAATGTTGTGATTTTTGTATTTTATTATTATATATATTTGTTTGATTTATCAGGGGGTGCTGCAGCACCCTCATGACCCCTACTTCCCGCAACTATTGGTGTGGGTGAACAAACAGCTGTCCAGCGTACCACTAGTGTGCATGTGTGCTTGTGTTTGAGAGTATACTGTTGATGTCACTGTGATCATGGGTGGTCAGTCTTTGCATCCATAGCTCTTTCTATGAATTTGAGAGTAGTTACATTTCTCCAGCCCCATCCCTCAGCTTTTTACAGAAACAGTAGCGGGTAGAATGCTTCGTTAGTGTTTCAACTGCTGATAGCCCCTTTAATGTCACCTAACCATATCATCATCTCTCAGGGAAAGCACTAAAAGACAACACATGTATGTATCTAGTATGACATAACATAGCAGTCTATGTGACTTTCGCACATTATTACTATTAATACTGAACAAAAATTTTAACGCAACAATCTACAATTTCATTGATTTTACTGAGTTACAGTTCATATGAGAAAATCAGTCAATTGAAATAAATTCATCTATGTACTTCACATGACTGGGAATATAGATATGCATCTGTTGGTCACAGATATAGTACCTTTGAAAAAAAACAGGCATCACAATGGGGCTCAGGAACTCATCACGGTATTTTTGTGCATTCAAATTGCCATTGATAAAACGCAATTGTGTTTGTTGTCTGTACCTTATGCCTGCCCATACCATAACCCCACCGCCACCATGGGGCACTCTGTTCACAATGTTGACATCAGCAAACCGCTTGCCCACACGATGCCATACACGTGGTCTGCGGTTGTGATACCAGTCGAATGTACTACCAAATTCTCTAAAACAACGTTGGAGGCGGCTTATGGTAGAGAACTGAACATGAAATTATCTGGCAACAGCTCTGGTAAACATTCCTGAAGTCAGCATGCCAATTACATGCTCCCTCAAAACTTGAAACATCTGTGGCATTGTGTACAGTAGTGTGACAAAACTGCACATTTTAGAGTGGCCTTTTATTGTCCCCAGCACAAGGTTCACCTGTGTAATGATCATGCTGTTTAGTTAGCTTCTTGATATGCCACACCTGTCAGGTGGATGGATTATCTTGGCAAAGGAGAAATGCTCACTAAAGGGATATAAACAAATTTGTGCACAGAATTTGAGCGAAATAAGGTTTTTGTACTTATGGAAAATTCCGGGGATCTTTTATTTCAGCTCATGAAACATGACCAACACTTTACATGTAGCGTTTATATTGTTGTTCAGTGTTTATGTCAAATGTGTTGAGAAATGTGTTTTGAAACAGTTGACTGAGTTCAGTTCTATCTTGATAAGAATAGCTCTGAAAAGAGTTTCAGCATAACTTTGTTGCTCTTATGTGTTCTTTCTCTCCAAAGGGTTGTGGACTTGCCCCTGCCCACACAAGCACTCAGAGATTTAACCTATGTGAAGTTTTGATGTTTTTGACGCATTTCAAGACGTGGGTTTGGGACATTAAGCCTCTGAATTGTTCTCTTCTTTGTTCTATTATTTTCTCATTTTCAATTTTTTTATGGGTAAATGGTGTGTGTATGTGCGTGTACACTATCAATAGGGAGAGGAAATACCCTTGAAAGCATGGTTGTTGCTAGGGTAACAGTGACTGGTGAAGTGAGGAGTGTGATGGTTCATCTTCATCTCAGTTCCACGGACAAATATCCAAAACAGTTTGAGGTAGAAGTTGCCCTAACCACAGATCTAGGATCAGATTCCCCTACCATCACTCCGAACCTTAACCACTGGGGGTTGAATGAAATCTGACCCTGTATCAATGTTGGGGAATCTTCTATCTACACCTTTAGGACAGGCTTGTTTCCGCTGAACAGTGTCCCAAAACAGAGGCCTCTCCCTGGGCTCTCTCTACCACAGGATCCCTCTCCTGACCTGGAGCTATCTATGGAAGCCTACAGTATGCTTTGCTCCAATGCATTTTTTTCACCTTTATTTAACCAGGTAGGACAGTTGAGAACAAGTTTACAACTGCGACATGGCCAAGATGAAGCAAAGCAGTGCGACAAAAACACAGAGTTACACATGGGATAAACAAACGCACAGTCAATAACACAATAGAAAAATCGACGTACAGTGTTTGCAAATGTAGTAAGATTAGGGCGGTAAGGAATTAAATAGAGGCGAAATAATTACAATTTAGCATTAACACTGGAGTGAAAGATGCGCAGATGATGAATGTGCAAGTAGAGATACTGGGGTGCAAAAGAGCAAAAATAAATAAATAAATAACAATATGGGGATGAGGTAGTTGGGTGTGCTATTTACAGATGGGCTGTGTACAGGTACAGTGATTGGTAAGCTGCTCTGACAGTTGATGCTTAAAGTTAGAGAGGGATATATAAGTCTCCAGCTTCAGTGATTTTTGCAATTCATTCCTGTCATTGGCAGCAGAGAACTGGAAGGAAAGGCAGCCAAAGCAGGTGTTGGTTTTGGGGAGGACCAGTGAAATATACCTGCTGGAGTGCATGCTATGGGTGGGTGTTGCTATGGTGACCAGTGAGCTGAGATAAGGCGGGGCTTTACCTAGCAAAGACTTATAGATGACCTGGAGACAGTGGGTTTGGCAACGAATATGTAGAGAGGGCCAGCCAACGAGAGCATACAGGTAGCAGTGGTGGGTAGTATATGGGGCTTTGGTGACAAAACGGATGGCACTGTGATAGACTACATCCAATTTGCTGAGTAAAGTGTTGGAGGCTATTTTGTAAATGACATCGCCGAAGTCAAGGATCGGTAGGATAGTCAGTTATACAATGGTATGTTTGGCAGCATGAGTGAAGGAGGCTTTGTTGCAAAATAGGAAGCCAATTCTACATTTAATTTTGGATTGGAGTTGCTTAATATGAGTATGGAAGGAGAGTTTACAGTCTAACGAGACACCTAGGTATTTGTAGTTGTCCACATATTCTAAGTCAGAACCATCCAGAGTAGTGATGCTAGTCGGGCGGGCAGCAATCAGTTGAAGAGCATGCATTTAGTTTTACTTGCATTTAAAAGCAGTTGGCGGTCACGGAAGGAGTGTTATGGCATTGAAGCTCGTTTGGATGTTTATTAACAGTGTCCAAAGAAGGACAAGATGTATACAGAATGGTGTCGTCTGTGTAGAGGTGGATCAGAGAATCACCAGCAGCAAGAGCGACATCATTGATATATACACAGAGAAGAGTCGGCCCGAGAATTGAACCCTGTGGCACCCCCATAGACTGCCAGAGGTCCGGACAACAGGCCCTCCGATTTGACACACTGAACTCTGTCTGAGTAGTACTTGGTGAACCAGGCGAGGCAGCCAAAGAGGAACTGAATAAACAAAAAAACTCCCTGGTTGAAAACAGCCTGTGTGGCATCTGTAGTAGTCATAAACATACATTTGTGTCCCAAAATTGACTAAGAAGTGAATAGTAAGATAAGATAGTACACCCATATTTCATCAGGGTCCGGGGTAGGCAAGAGAATGGTTGTGGACAGGCAAAAGGTCAAAACCAGTTCAGAGTCCAGGAGGTACAGAGTGGCAGGCAGGCTCAAGGTCAATGCAGACAGAATGGTCAGGCAGGCAGGCAGGTACAGAGTCCAGAAATAGGCAAGGGTCAAAACCGGGAGGACTAGCAAAAAGAGAATAGAGAAGGCAGGCGCACGGGAAAAACACACTGGTTGACTTGGACATACAAGACGAACTGGCACAGAGAGCCAGGAAACACAGGGATAAATACACTGGGGAAAACAAGCGACACCTGGAGGGGGTGGAGACAATCACAAGGACAGGTGAAACAGATCAGGGTGTGACACCAATAGGCTAATGCTTAATTACATATCATGTTTTTTCAAGTTATCCCCTTGGCACGCAACATCATGTTGTTAAAAAAAGATGCCTAAATTGGCAGTGGTGTAAAGTACTTAAGTAAAAATACTTTAAAGTACTACTTAAGTCGTTTTTTGGGGTATCTGTACTTTACTTTACTATTTATATTTTTGACTACTTTTACTTTTACTTCACTACACTCCTAAAGAAAATAACATACTTTTTATTCCATAAATTTTCCTTGACAACCAAAAGTACTCGTTACATTTTGAATGGCTAGCAGGACAGGAAAATTGTCAAATTCATGCATTTACTGTATCAAGAGAGCATCCCTGGTCATCCCTATTGCCTCTGATCTGGCGGACTCACTAAACACAAAATCTTTGTTTATGTCTGAGTATTGGAGTGTTCCACTGGTTAACTCATAAATAAAAAAAAATAGAAAATGGTGCCGTCTGGTTTGCTTAATATAAGTAATTTGAAATGATTTATACTTTTACTTATACTTTCAATACTTCAGTATATTTAAGCAATTACATTTACTTTTTATGTATATTTAAAACCAAATACTTTTAGACTTTTACTCAAGTAGTATTTTACTGGGTGACTTACTTGAGTAATTTTCTATTAAGGTATTAAGGTACTTTTACTCAAGTATGACAACTGAATACTTTCTCCACCACTGGAAATTGGGCATGCCTATAAATTGGGCAATTAAAGGCATCTAGGGCTCATATTAAAACTCTCTAAGGTCAATGTCTACATCTAATTAGCATAACATAAAAATCCCCATTATAATACGTCAGTTTAAGATTAGCGCAGCCACCTATGTAACACTTCCACATCTGCGGTGAAAGGTGACAGAGCTAGAGCGATGTTTGTCAGACCATGAGACATCCCGAAAATTGGTCTCCTCACAAAATTGTCTGTAGCATCGGAAACAGTTTCTCACGAACACGTACATGTCAGTTGTTTTTCTCTAGGACAAGACTCGTCTGAAGGTCCCCAGTACCAGTCCAAAACATTTATGGAAGTATATATGGAGACTGTTTGGTGACAAAAATAAGGGGTTAAATACATGTAAAAAAAAATGAATAATAATAATAATATGTTTCCTGATCTTTCTTATATCGCTCAGATATAGGATAGACACTTCAGAAGGAACTTCATTTAGATTTTGGGGTGGGGGGTTATCTGTTGTTTCATGTAGTCAATCTGTTATTCAATGCATTTGCATGGGCTAATGGCAGTAAGGCCAAATAAATTGTTCCATCAAATAATTGTTTTTTGATATTTTTGGGATGCTTCAAGGGGTCTTCAAATTCCAAATCAAATAACAAAATGTTCCTTTGTATGACCGTCTTAAAACAATTCCATGTAGCTTAGTAGAACCCCACCCCCTCCCCTCCCCCGGCTTATACAGGGGTTAGACTTTTACGGGTTAACTTTGATAGTGTTAGATGAAAATGTTGTATGCAATGTTGTCGGCCAGTGACTTGATGCCTACTGTACCAAAGTGATTTAAAGTTGTTAAACGGTGAGTGATGAGTGGGTAATGTTGTACAAATTCAGCTTTTAACAACCATTAGTATTGCTTAACGAAAAGGTTACGCAAGCTAACATATTAGGCAATAATTTTTGGTTAGCAAAATTGATTGTGTCAGGCGAAAATAATATAAAATGTTTTACCATTGCAACATTTGATGGACAGTTACGTTCACCATGGTTGTCTGAAGCGTGCTATGGAGTTCACAGCTGGCGATTCCTTACTAGTTCCAATCATTTACAACAATGTCAATGAGGGTCATCACCATCTTTCTTTTGCGGTATCTCAACCTGTTGTTATTACCAACTGAAATAAACTTTTATGAGTCGGTTTTACTCCTGGCTCAGAGTTTGTCTGAGCAGGTTCTTAACATCATCCTAAAACCTACTCTGAGCTGTTTTTGTTGTTGTTGTTGTCTTAAAGCTAGTTTTAACAGGATTCCTAGGACCTTTTCTGAGATGCTTTGTGGATAAGGGCCTTGGTCTCTAAGCCCTCTACACTGTCATGTTATTTCATGTTGAGTCCACCTGACAGAAAATAAATCCCTATGTAAAACAGAGAGTCACTTTTACACTAAAAGAGTGGCATTTTAATTCAATCAGAATCATTAACTTTTCAGTTGTACAGTCTTAGAAAAAGGGTTCCAAAAGGGTTCTTTGCTAACACACAGTTTTCTAAACGAATCCAATCTGTTGGATTTATTGCACTCGTTACTTAGATGGTTGTTCCAGTTTAGATGGATGAGGTCGTCTCAATATTACATTTTCCCTAATCTGGCAGTCATTCTTCCCAGAACCCTCCAAAGATAAAAGTGCTCATTACTAGAACCCTTCAAAGGTGGTTCTAGGAAGAACCATATACAGGGGGCTCTTTGAATAACCCTACATAGAGGGTTCTAGATAGAACCCTCTGCAAAGGGTTCTACCCAGCACCATAAAGGGTTCCCCTATGGGGACAAACCAAAGAACCCTATATGGTTCTACTTAGCACCTTTTTTTCTAAGATTGTACTTTTAAATGAATCGGTGCTTTGTGTTTCCCCTGACCGTGTGTTCTAAAAGAGGGGTCGAGGTGAAACCCATTATAGGCATGTGTTGGCGGTGTGTGTACGTGTGCGAGGCTATGTGTCAGTGGAGAGAGTGTGTATGTTGGTGCAGAGTGTGTGTATGTGTGTTGCACGTTGAGTGGGCTGCTGTGCATTCATCGAGTCTTATTCACGATGCTAGCGTGGGTGGCTAATTCTTGTTAGTATTCAACAGGTTTACCTAAGAGGGAAATGTTTTATTATACGCTGTCTTTGAAATCGATGACTAATTGTTTTCTTTCCTCTATATCCTCTCTCTCTCTCACCCTCCCTCTCTCTGCTGTATGTAACTCTGTATCTTTCTCTCCATTTCTCTCTCTCGCTGTCTTGCCTTGATTGTGTATTCTTTGTCGTAGTGGGGTGGGGGGGATTGTAGGGGACCAGTAAGGTATTTGGGAGTTGGGTAGGGGGTGAAGGTAGGCAGTCCAATGAGATACTTAGAGAATTCTACCTGACTATGCTCTGGGGCTATGTAGAGCAATGTCACATCACATTGTAAGATGCTTACAACCTCCTAGGAGAGACACCCTGAAATGTCCATCTAGAGAAGGTGTAGAGAGAGTGAGAAAGATGATAGAGAGGAATGGAATTGGAGAGCGAGACTAAAACGAAATAGACAGGAGAGAGAGGAGAGAGAGAGAGAGAGAGAGAGAGAGAGAGAGAGAGAGAGAGAGAGAGAGAGAGAGAGAGAGAGAGAGAGAGACCTTTTCATTCCATACCAATTGTACTGTATCTGTCACTCTGCATACGTTGTAATACATTTTTATATTTGGATCAACCTACAAAAACTACTTCAACTGGTTATAAGTATATGAGTTACAAATATTAACAAACTTACAGTATATTTCCAGTTGGTGCTACCTATTTCTTTTAACACTCAACTTAATTTCTCCCCTTTGGGTAAACCTAATGAATCACAAATACCAACTAATATTTCCTGTAAATACAAAAAAAAAAAATTTAATCTTGCTCCATGTTGATTTTTCACTTTTCTAACGCCCTGGCCATAGAGAGGGTTTTTTTGTTCTTTATTTTGGTTAGGCCAGGGTGTTACATTGGGTGGGCATTCTATGTTCTGTTTCTATGTGTTTGTATTTCTTTGTTTTGGGCCGTGTGTGGCTCCCAAATCAGGCACAGCTGAAGTTCGTTGCTGTTGATTGGGAGTCACACATATGTGCATGTTTTTCCGTTGGGGTTTCGTGGGTAATTGTTTCTGTTTCTGTTAGTGTGTTTAACGTGACAGGACTGTTTTGGTTGTCTGCTTATTGTTTTGTATGGTATAGTGTCCGTTTTCTCAATTAAATATGACTAACTCCGCTGCGTTTTGGTCCACTCTCTCTAAAGGCAACCGTTACAACTTTGAAACTACCTATCCAAATGAATTCAACTGGGTTACAAGCAAGTAGATCAATTCCCTGTAAATCAAAATATTAAGTTGAATAAAATCTTATATTTCCTATAAATACAACCCTTTAAAAAAAAATATCTTGCTCCAAGTAGATTTTTCACCAAAAAACAATAACAAGAAAAGCAATAGCGGCAGAATACGTGAGCCAACAAGGTGGGAAATGTGCCTTGAACAAGGCACTTACAGTTTTTTTCTGATGGCTTAGGCACTTTCTTTGAAACAATAGGCTATTTTTGCAAAACTCTACACACTAACCACAAAACCTTACACCAAACTAGCAGAACATTATACATCTCTTGCAAAAGCAAACAATTCTTACAAAACTCTTCAAACTCTAAATGAAAAACATTTGTGGCTTTTGATTTTTCTGTGTGCAGGGCATAGCAGTTTGTAATAAAGTTTTGTCATACATGTAGTAAACACACATACACACAGGTATCCAAATGTGTTAAGTATAGATGTATATTCCGAACATAACACACTATCACACTACAAATAAGGGGAAAAGTTATTTTTGTCGAAACGTACGGTGGCTTTCCCTCTTGATGTTGCTATAGAATTTTCACAAATGCCTTACTGTTCTACGTCATTCCCCAACATTCTATGAATGTATGAAAATGACCATATCTATGTGCTCGCTTGTCAGAAAATGTAAAAAAAAGCATCATATTCTTCGTGGGGGTAAATATGAACAGATTTCATCTTGCTAAAACGCTGTCAGTTCCACTTTAACCCAGCTTTTAAGAATCACATGCACTTATGCAAGTTTCATTACAGATTCAGTGCGGGCAATGTCCTAGCAAAATTCTACATAGTGAATACAACAGAACAGATTTACTTGAATGACATTCACTCTTAATGGTGGTAAAAAAACAAAAACATGAAAAGCCATGCCCCAAATAAGCCACACCTCCTCTTCTGATAGGATGGCTCCTTTACACTGCCCCCCACTACCAAGAAATGCACACATGCTAAAGGTGCTGAAAGCAATTTAAAAGCTTTCATTCAATTAAAAAAAACACATTGATCTGTCGAATTTGTTGTAGGTTTAATAGGTTTAATAAACCAAAGCGTCATTTTCAATCATTCCAATCGGTAAAAGCACTTCATATGAACATCAGCGTTGTACCACAATTTACAGTGTGACAGAATAGAGTGCATACTCATGAATGCTTTTCTTTTTTTATTTACTTTGGTAAGATAATAAACAATTTGTGATGTGTGTCACAAGACAATAAACAAAGTCATGAGTCATTGATCAAAACTAACGGAAAGATAGTCATCAAAACTCAAATATATAACAGTGACTATGAATCACAGGGAAACTGCTGAGTTTTTGTGAATGAGCGTGATTTCAGCAATGGTCTTTATGAGTGAGTGTGTGCTTAATGTAACATAACCCAATCCAGTTCTTCACATACCTGAGACCACCATAACACCTTCTCTCTACATTAACTCTTTACATACCCACACATGCACGACCATACACTCACTCACCCTCAGTCCCATTCCACACATACCAGTGAGACATGTCCACCCAACACCTTGACTGTGCAGGTACATGCATGTCTGCCTAGAGGATAAATACTTCACCTCTAAATCATCCTTTTTTAAGGTCATACTTTCATTTAACTTTGAATAGAATTTTGGATTCTCTGTGTTAGCCGCTTTCACATTGTCACTCTATATGTGTTCAGTGCACACAGCAAATTTCCCGGTGTGAAATTAACACTGAAAGTGTGGACCCATATAGACACACACTGCTTAGCGTAAAGCTTTACATACAGTTGAAGTCGGAAGTTTACAGTTGAAGTCGGAAGTTTACAAACACTTAGGTTGGAGTCATTAAAACTCGTTTTTCAACCAGTTCACAAATTTCTTGTTGACAAACTGTAGTTTTGGCAAGTCAGTTAGGTCATCTACTTCATGCATGACTCAAGTAATTTTTCCAACAATTGTTTACAGACAGATTGTTTCACTTATAATTCACTGTATCACAATTGCAGTGGGTCAGAAGTTTACATACACTAAGTTCACTGTGCCTTTAAACAGCTTGGAAAATTCCAGAAAATGATGTCATAGCTTTAGAAGCTTATGTGGATATATTGAAGCAACATCTCAAGACATCAGTCAGGAAGTTAAAGCTTGGTTGCAAATGGGTTTGGAAGAAATGGACAATGACCCCACGCATTCTTCCAAAGTTGTGGCAAATTGGCTTAAGGACATCAAAGTCAAGGTATTGGAGTGGCCATCACAAAGCCCTGACCTCAATCCTATAGAACATTTGTGGGCAGAACTGAAAAAGCATGTGCGAGCAAGGAGGCCTACAAACCTGACTCAATTAGACCAGCTCTGTCAGGAGGAATGGGCCAAAATTCACCCAACTTATTGTGGGAATCTTGTGAAAGGCTACCCAAAACGTTTGACCCAAGCTAAACAATTTAAAGGCAATGCTACCAAATACTAATTGAGTGTATGTAAACTTCTGACCCACTGAGAATGTGATGAAAGAAATGAAAGCTGAAATAAATCATTCTCTCCACTATTATTCTGACATTTCACATTCTTAAAATAAAGTGGTGATCTTAACTGACCTAAGACAGGGAATTTTTACTAGGATTAAATGTCAGGAATTGTGAAAAACTGAGTTTAAATGTATTTGGCTAAGGTGTATGTACATTTGAAGTCGGAAGTTTACATACACTTAGGTTGGAGTCATTAAAACTCGTTTTTCAACCACTCCACAAATTTCTTGTTGACAAACTATAGTTTTGGCAAGTCAGTCAGGTCATCTACTTCATGCATGACACAAGTCATTTTTACAACTATTGTTTACGGACAGATTATTTCACTTATATTTCACTGTATCACAATTCCAGTGGGTCAGAAGTTATCATACACTAAGTTGACTGTGCCTTTAAACAGCATGGAAAATTCTCAAAAACGATGTCATGGCTTTAGAAGCTTCTGATAGGCTAATTGACATCATTTGAGTCAATTGGAGGTGTGGCTGTATTTGTGAGACTACCTAAACCATCTAAACTGGAACAACCATTTCAGTAATGGGTGCAATAAGTCCAAGTAACATTAATTTAGAAAATGTATATCATTTATATTTGAGAAGCATAAGATTAATGAATCAATCAGTGTACATGCAAAAACATAAATATTGAAACAAACAATTCTTAAAATCAACCTGCTTTGGTTCAACTCTGGTAATTAACACCAGTACTGGGGTTATTTTACAGCAATGCGTGTAATTGTTATGTTTAGAGTGTAGGCCCTTATTTTAAGGCCTTATGAATTACATGTTGTATTACGGTAAATAATATACTTTTTATGATGACATATTCCCTCAGGATCTCACTTGGTGGAATCAATAGGACTGAAAATGAATGAATGCAACAACATTGTGTTCTCTGTCACTAACAAATAGAATCACGGCTGATAACTCTACAATTCCCTCGAAAGGAACGGCACTCTGGGAAATAATGCTTTACACCAAGCAGTGTGTTAATTTTAACACTGTTCCAGTGTCTATACAAGTCCACACTTTCAGTGTTAATTGAACAACCAGCAGCACTAACTTGCATGTATACAGCATGACAGCTTGTGTAAGTGGCTACTAACTTCACACAATTTTTAAGTAAATGGTCAATAGAATGAGTGCTTTTGGAAACACCATTGATATCTGTTGCCTTTTGCATTGTAACCTTCTTTATGACACAATATATCAGTGTGCGTGGGATGGTCCATATTCCAGACCCTTCCGTCATCATAGCTCTTTATGGTCAGGGACCTGTGTGAAGTAGGCCGCTCTGATAAGGACAGGTGTGTTAACTTACAGTATGATGAAGTGAGAGGGACCGGCATGTCCTTTGATGGGAATTGATTGGATCATCAAAGAGGAACACCGAATGGAGAGAACGGAAAACCTGGAATGGCTTCCCAAACACGTCCTGCGGATGCTCTCTGGACTTCAGTTGCTAGCTGGTGTAGAATGTCTGACACAGAGTTATAACTGCTCTGTCAGACTCCAGGCCGGAAGTCTAACTGCTAAGTCACTTGAGTAACTGGGTTACAAGTCTTTGAGTAACAGAGTTTAGTAACCTAGTCAACGTCACCATAGGGAAACAATGACCACAGTCTTCGGAACTGCCGCCTAGCCCACTACTTTATTCACCTGGATACCGTATTATCCAATAATATCTATAAACATATCTCTATTGATGGCAGAGGCAGGGGCACTGCATGAGTGAGAAATGATAAGGATAGTTTTGAAGTTCAATAATTGTTCCAGCAGCTACAGTTGAAGTCAGAAGTTTACATACACCTTAGCCAAATACATATAAACTCAGTTTCTCACAATTCCTGACATTTACTCCTAGTAAAAAATCCCTGTCTTAGGTCAGTTAAGATCACCACTTTATTTTAAGAATGTGAAATGTCAGAATAATAGTAGAGAGAATGATTTATTTCAGCTTTCATTTCTTTCATCACATTCTCAGTGGGTCAGAAGTTTACATACACTCAATTAGTATTTGGTAGCATTGCCTTTAAATTGTTTAACTTGGGTCAAACATTTTGGGTAGCCTTCCACAAGATTCCCACAATAAGTTGGGTGCATTTTGGCCCATTCCTCCTGACAGAGCTGGTCTAACTGAGTCAGGTTTGTAGGCCTCCTTGCTCGCACATGCTTTTTCAGTTCTGCCCACAAATGTTCTATAGGATTGAGGTCAGGGCTTTGTGACAGCCACTCCAATACCTTGACTTTGTTGTCCTCAAGCCATTTTTCCACAAATTTGGAAGTATGCTTGGGGTCATTGTCCATTTGGAAGACCCATTTGCGACCAAGCTTTAACTTCCTGACTGATGTCTTGAGATGTTGCTTCAATATATCCACATAATTTCCAGTCCTCACGATGCCATCTATTTTGTGAAGTGCACTCGTCCCTCCTGCAGCAAAGCACCCCCACAACATGATGCTGCCACCCCCGTTCTTCACGGTTGGGATGGTGTTCTTTGGCTTGCAAGCCTCCTCCTTTTCCCTCCAAACATAATGATGGTCATTATGGCCAAACAGTTCTATTTTTGTTTCATCAGACCAGAGGACATTTCTCCAAAAAGTACAATCTTTGTCCCCATGTGCAGTTGCAAACCGTAGTCTGGCTTTTTTATGGCGATTTTGGAGCAGTGGCTTCTTCCTTGCTGAGCAGCCTTTCAGGTTATGTTGACATAGGACTCGTTTTACTGTGGATATAGATACTTTTGTACCTGTTTCCTCCAGCATCTTCACAAGGTCCTTTGCTGTTGTTCTGGGATTGATTTGCACTTTTCGCACCAAAGTACATTCATCTCTAGGAGACAGAACGCATCTCCTTCCTGAGCGGTATGATGGCTGTGTGGTCCCATGGTGTTTATACTTGCGCACTATTGTTTTTACAGATGAACATGGTACCTTCAGGCATTTGGAAATTGCTCCCAAGGATGAACCAGACTTGTGGAGGTCTACAACTTATTTTCTGAGGTCTTGGCTAAATTCTTTTGATTTTCACATGATGTCAAGCAAAGAGGCACTGTGTTTGAAGGTAGGCCTTGAAATACATCCACAGGTACACCTCCAATTGACTCAAATGATGTCAATTAGCCTATCTTAAGCTTCTAAAGCCATGACATAATTTTCTGGAATTTTCCAAGCTGTTTAAAGGCACAGTCAACTGAGTGTATGTAAACTTCTGACCCACTGGAATTGTGATACAGTGAATTTTAAGTGAAATAATCTGTCTGTAAACAATTGTTGGAACAATTACTTGTGTCATACACAAAGTAGATGTCCTAACCGACTTGCCAAAACTATAGTTTGTTAACAAGAAATTTCTGTAGTGGTTGAAAAATGAGTTTTAATGACTCCAACCTAAGTGTATGTAAACTTCCAACCTCAACTGTATATGGTGGATGTGTAACCAGGTCAGTCCAGTGCAGCTCTGCAGCTTGTCTCAGCTCAGCTCAGAGGTGACTGGTACTGTGTTTAAACACTACCGTTCAAAAGTTTGGGTCACTTAGAAATGTCCTTATTTTTGAAAGAAAAGCACATTTTTGTCCATTAAAATAACATCAAATTGATCAGAAATACAGTGTAGACATTGTTAATGTTGTAAATGACTATTGTAGCTGGAATATCTATTGTTGATGGAATATCTACATAGGCGTACAGAGACCCATTATCAGCAACAATCACTCCTGTGTTCCAATGGCACTTTGTGTTAGTTAATCCAAGTTTATCATTTTAAAAGGCTAATTGATCATTAGAAAACCCTTCTGCAATTGTGTTAGCACAGCTGAAAACTGTTGTTCTGATTAAAGAACCAATAAAACTGGCCTTCTTTAGACTAGTTGAGTATCTGGAGCATCAGCATTTGTGGATTCGATTACGGGCTCAAAATGGCTAGAAACAAAGAACTTTCTTCTGAAACTCGTCAGTCTATTCTTGTTCTGAGAAATGAAGGCTATTCCATGAGAGAAATTGCCAAGAAACCGATGATCTCATACAACTCTGTGTACTACTCCCATCACAGAACAGTGCAAACTGGCTCTAACCAGAATAGAAAGAGGAGTGGGAGGCCCCGGTGCACAACTGAGCAAGAGGACAAGTACATTAGAGTGTATAGTTTCAGAAACAGATGCCTAACAAGTCCTCAACTGGCAGCTTCATTAAATAGTGCCAGCAAATCACCAGTCTCAAGGTCAAAAGTGAAGAGGCGACTCCAGGATGCTGGCCTTTTAGGCAGAGTTCCTCTGTCCAGTGTCTGTGTTCTTTTGCCCATCTTAATCTTTTATTTTTATTGGCCAGTCTGAGATATGGCTTTTTCTTTGCAACTCTGCCTAGAAGGCCAGCATCCCGGAGTCTGAGTAGGTGTGTCCAAACTTTTGACTGGTACTGTATGTATATATGTACACTACATTACCAAAGGTATGTTGACACATGCTCGTTCCAAAATCATGGACAGTAATATGGAGTTGATCCCCCCTCTGCTGCTATAACAACCTCCACTCCTCTGGGAATGTTTACCACTATATTTTGGAACATTTCTGTGGGGACTTGCTTCCCTTCAGCCACAAGAGCATTGGTGAGGTTGGGCACGGATATTGGGCAATTATGCCTGCCTTGCAAACAGTGTTCCAAATCATCCCAGAGGTGTTCAATGGAGTTGAGGTCAGGGCTCTGTGCATGCCAGTCAAGTTCTTCCACACCGACCTCGACAAACCATTTCTGTATGGACCTTGCTTTGTGTGCGGAGCACTCCCGTTATATGAGCTTACGTGGCCTACCACTTCACAGCTGAGCCATTGTTGCTCTTAGATGTTTCCACTTCACAATACAGCACTTACAGTTGACACGGGCAGCTCTAGCAAGGCAGAAATGTCATGAACTGAGTTGTTGGAAAAGTGGCATCCTATGACTGTGCAACACTGAAAGTCACTAAGCTCTTTGGTACGGACCATTCTACTGACAATCTTTGTCTATGGAAATTGCATGGCTGTGTGCTCGATTTTATACACCTTTTAGCAACGGCTGTGGCTGAAATAGCCTAATCCACTAAGGGGTGTCCACATACTTTTGTATATATATTGTATGTGTGTCAGGTGTCAACTCCATAATAGTGGTTTTCCCTGAATTCGCCATTCATTAACAACCACACCAGGTCCTATTCTCTAACCACCTTGTAAAGCCTGGAATAAGTCTAGAATAAGAATTCTGTAACCATAGAACTTCAATTTGAAACGGAACCTCATTGTCTGTCATATAATCCCATTCTCTTCCTAGTATCATAACACAGTCTCTTTCCATATTTCACCACGGTGCATTAAACAGGAAACCCCTTGTATGGAACCTGATATCTCAAACGGGAAGTTTGCGATACGTTAGCGAGTCGTATTTTCAGACTTGTTTGCATTTTCCAATCCTTTATATAGCTAGGTGTGCAGAACTACAGTACAGTGCGTTATGCCTTGGAGGCATAGGCTGGTGTTAGATTCACTGTCTAGTGAAGGACATCAATGTCACAGGTGAGATGTGATGGTGATTATCTTTCTGTTGTTTTGAGAAGCGTTGTCATGAATACAGTTTTTCTCGTCTAAAAGAGGAGTTATTGCCCTCTTTAGGAAATGTGATAGTACGGCCAGTGGCAGAGATGTGCCTACGTTTGTAACAGATGGGGAAATGTAACCTCACTCCTCAGCATGAAATGCTTCCATTCCCGTCACCGAGTTGCTAGCTTTTTGGTGGTGCGACTGGGTAACAGAACTACACAGGAGGGCGGTCACCTACAGGAGGGTTAAAGTTAAAGACACTTGTTTGTGAGGCAGAGGTCCTGGAATAGGGTCTTGGCAGAGGTCCTGGGATAGGGTCTTGGCAGAGGTCCTGGGATAGGGTCTTGGCAGAGGTCCTGGGATAGGGTCTTGGCAGAGGTCCTGGGATAGGGTCTTGGCAGAGGTCCTTGGATAGGGTCTTGGTGTGAGCTGGAGAGGGAGGAAGTGGTACGGCTTAACAAGCACAGTGATGTCCGCTACACATGTGTGTCCAGAGCAGAGCTGGTTCCGCTGGCCTTCTGGTTGACCAGATGACGACTGCTTCTGTTTGAGTCACAGCACAAGCCTGTCTAGCGCCTGTCTCACTCCACTTTGTATGTGTGTGTCTACGTCTGCACCACTATTCAGCCATTGTGTGTGAGTATGTGTCAAAACGTCAGCTACTTGTACGTCTCTGAAATAAATGTCATAAAGTGTAGACATTTGGGGGCTCCTGTTTTTTTTCTTTGTGATAGTCACCATGCAGTGTCCTGGAGTAAGAGGGTTTATTTTTGACGATGAAACCACTCTGTCATTTGGAGTCCCAGACCAAAGATCGTCAGAGGTCTGACGGCTGTATCATGTTTCTCCACCACAGCTCTACCAGTGAGCCGTTGGTCATAAAAGTGAGCCACTCAGTTGTTGTACCACTAACAGAGAGATACTCTAGCCTGTCTTAGACAAACCAAAAGAGTCACACACTAGTGACTCATGATTTTATGTTTTGTTCAGAGGGCACATTGACCATTACTAACAAGTAGTTTAGCTTTCAAGCTTTTACACTGTAACACTGTGTGTGTGTGTGTGTGTGTGTGTGTGTGTGTGTGTGTGTGTGTGTGTGTGTGTGTGTGTGTGTGTGTGTGTGTGTGTATATATATATATATTGTGTGTCAGTGGAGGCTGCTAAGGGGAGGACAGCTCGTAATAATGGCTGGAACAGAGCGAATGGAATAGAATTATTTATGTATTTGATACCATTCCACCTATTCCAATCCAGCCATTACCCCGAGCCTGTTCAATTAAGGTGCCACCAACCTCCTGTGGTGTGTGTATTCCCACTCCTGGATTATTTGCTGTACAAGACAACTAAATCTGACGTAGGCACAATGAAAGTTTGGGTTACTTTCCACTTCCATATCACTGATAAAAATCGCCCCGTGTTGGCTTCGGTAATTTATAGCAACCCTGTCCATTTCGAACACTGAACACACAGTTAAAGACATAGAGATCATATTAAATTAATAGTATTCTAATTCCTAATTCCATGGTTAAAGATGTCAGCTCATACAGATGTTCTACACGCTAGCTGCTAACATCAGAGGTGGTTTTTACAAGCGATTGTGACATCGTCAGACAGAATGACATTGACCTCAGTCTGTTAGCTTCATAACCAACATACAAGTACAGCAGGCCAAAACAAAGAGAAGCCCAACCAGCCACACGATAGACAAAAACATGACTGTGACGTTTGGAGGGAATGGGAGTAAAAGGTAATTGAACCTCGGAGTTAAAATAACTGTATTGGAGCATAAAGACCTTTAAAGGGATAATTCCCCTCAAAAGCAACGTTTGTCAGACTTTATTCTTCAAAAGTGGTTAGAGGGAAACTAACTCCACACCATCTGTTGTGTACACTAATATTCTTTCTGATGCCAAGAATTCCCAGCATTTCTGTTGGTCTATAAGCGACATGTAAAACACAGGAGGTTGGTGGCACCTTAATTGGGGAGGATGGGCTTGTGGTAATGGCTGGAGCGGAGGCAGTAGAACGGTATCAAAGACATGGTTTCTATGTGTTTGATGCCATTCCATTAACGCCGTTCCAGACATTCTGAGCCATCCACCCTCAGCAGCCTCCACTGATGTAAAAACTCCAGTGTAGAAAAAACACTGTATAGAATTGAAAGGACTTAAAGGAAAAATCCACTCTAAAACGTTGTGTTATTTTTTTTCATTAGTCCACTGTTATACAGTCACAAAATGTTTCGCATGTCAGCAGTCAAGTTTTTCAAATATAGGATTTTAAAGAATCAAGGGGTCACTTGATTTGTTTTGCACCATGTGACACTTTGCTTCTTCAATGTCCAATATATTAACTCTGCTGACATGTAAAACATTTTGGGACCGTATCAACAGTGGACTAATGAAAAAAATACAAAGACACAAGGTCTCGCTCTCACATGCTCTTTGTGGCAGAGAGAATAGGGGACATGGCAGAGTGAAGGTTTTCAACGGTTGCGCCTGTAACCGAGTGGACCCACAGACAGCTCCATATTTTAAAACCAATGCATTGGGCAACAAGGCTGCAATCATGTGTTCTCAGTAGCCAAACAGCCCTTTGGCCCCACAGCAGCCTGGCCCGGCAGATGAAAGTCCAAGAGAGAGAGCGAAAGAGAGAAACTAAAAAAACCTTCGTGGCATTTTTCCTCTCCTCTAGACAGTCCACTCATCCCTCCCTCCGTCTATCCAGCCGTGCATCTCTCTCTCTCTGTGGTGTTAGGACAGGTATCTCAAGCCAGGGTTTATTTCCCACGCCAGGTGTTGAAGGGTTAACAGCGCGTGGGTGTAGTTTCGATCTGTCAGGTAGGTCAGGTTTCTGTTAACGCAACTGCATACCTCCAAGTATGTGTATGTGTGAACCTCTGAGCTGTACCGGGACACAAAGAACTGAATAATCCAGGAGCATTCCTGACATTGTGGCTCAGGTAGGCAGCCGTTTTGAAAAGAAATTGCCCTCACCTGCCTTAAGGAAAAACCACATGTGAAACCATGCGTTTTTGGAACACTTCAAATGTGATGATATTTCACAGGTGATGCCCAGCAAACAAAAACAAGTAATTATGAGTAGCACAGTGCTTTAACATACACTGAGTATACAACATATTACAGTTTACCACAGTTGTTTACACACGTTTGCTGAATCTTTGGCCCATTTTCCCAAAACACAAACCTCTAGCAAAAGCAAACACTGCATTCAAAACTGTTTTAGCGCTTTTGCATCAAAATGACACGTGTCATATGAATAGATCTGTCTACCAACAACACACTGATGTGCTTAACAAAAAAACACTACTATGAATATCCCATCAGTATTTTTCTGCCTTTTGCATGTGTTACACTGTAGCCGGTTGTAAAGGATTGTTACAGTAATGTATACCTACTCAAATATAAATAAACAAAACAAATGCAATACAGTAACAAACATTCATTTCCAAAATGCAGTATTTTTGAAAATGTGTGTTTTGTATGTAACACTTTCCATACCCAACAGGAGAAAGCCAGGAAAAAGTCAGTAAGGTAAAGGGTTTCCTGTACAAAAAAAAAAAGAATTAAAGTGGATAATTATTTCAAAACTCTGAACACAAAAAGACAAAAAACACACGCAAAATGTAAGAAAAAAGACATTAGGCTGCATCCTGCCTCTATTTTGGTCTAACCACAGCACCTCATCTACATCACAAGCGATGTTCTCCCTGGCTAAACAGTGGGGAAAGAATCTTCTGGAGTGACGGATCCAGCTGCCGAAAGCCCCCACATCAACTTCATCACATGCATCCTCCATTGCCTGGAGAAGAGGCATGGAGGGGATGGCGGTCATACACCTTCCATCACCATTCTGAAAAAAACCCATCTTCAATTGGGTTTAGGAATGGGGAATATGGTGGGAGGTATAGAACAATAAATTGTGGGTGGTCGATGAACCAGTTGCGGACCAGAGCAGCCCAGTGGAAACTCACGTTGTCCCAGATGACAACATACCTGGGCTGCTCTGGTCCACCCCTCTGCTCGGCTGGAATGAGGATGCCATGTAACGTGTCCAGGAACGTGATGAGAAGGGCGGTGTTGTAGGGACCAAGGTTGGCATGGTGATGGAGGATGCCTTGCTGGCTAACTGCTGCGCACATGGTGATATTCCCGCCACGCTGTCCAGGGACATTCACAAAGGCACGCTGGCCAATAATGCTCCGTCCCCATACCCTTCTTTTGGCTAGGTTGAAATCAGCCTCAATGTAAATATAAACGTGCTGAATTGCCGCAGCATCCAGCTCCAAGACTCTGAAACAGACAAGACAATAAGTGACATAGACCTAGAGCAGTCAATATGGTAAGGCACAATATACTGGATTACAGCACTGTAATGTGTCTATACAGTGCTGATATGATATTAAATTCACAGTATAGTACTTACACATATTCATAGCGCTGTTCTCTAACCCTCTGAGTTT
Source organism: Salmo salar (assembly GCF_965601325.2). Classification (NCBI taxonomy): domain Eukaryota; kingdom Metazoa; phylum Chordata; class Actinopteri; order Salmoniformes; family Salmonidae; genus Salmo; species Salmo salar. The sequence goes on along the minus strand of NC_138311.1, from coordinate 23,104,934 downwards.
TGCTCAAATGGCACCTTGTAGACCTGTTTAATCCGGATTCAGTTGCACTGTAATACACGGTCCAATGTAGACAACCCTGGTGAATGTTATTGAATATTGTGTTGTCTGCAATGATGTGGTTCTGGATTTCTCATAGTCTAATGGTATGGTTTGCCACCACCATGTTCACAATAGCGGTCTCCTGTTCTGGTGTGAACACCCGGTGTCTTCCACCATGGCCTGGCCGTCTCTCAGTTCAGAAGATCCACAAATATGAGTGGATACAGTAAGCTAAAATAATCTATTTTCTTTCAATATGAAATGACATTACTGTAACATTGGCCAACAATCACTGAGTAACATAGTTCTACTGATGTCGGACTGCAGTATACATACATAAAGAGCATAGTGTAGATGGTAGGTAACTTACCGGTTTTCATTTCTGAATGTACAGATGATAGATGCAACTGTGTAGCGGCCCAGGTTGGGCTGAAGTCTCTACCCTGCCTCCCTCATATTCAATCCATGGTTGAGCACATGGCCAACCAATGTGGCCCTGATCAAATCTGAGACAACTGTCCTTACTCGTCCTCCAACTCCTTCACCTCTAGCTCCTGCTTCACCATTGACTTCCATTTTCCTCCAAAACAGGAGGCGCTCATGGCCTTTTATAGTGCTAAAGCTCTGATTTCTAAGTGAACAACTCAGCAACTAATGTTTACACCTGTGAGGAGTGGGTGTTGCCAATTGGTGTATAGCGTGTGTCATTGTGATTGGCGTTGCTTTCCAAAGGGACTAAAGAGATTTTAATTTTGAATGTTTGGCCTAATGTAGAGAACTGTGTGTAGTGTTTTGCAAAAAGTGTGATATATATATTCGGAGGGTGAATGGACAAGACAAAATATTTAAGTGCATTTGAACAGGGTATGGTAGTAGGTGCCAGGCGCACCGATTTGTGTCAAAAACTGCAACCCTTCTGGGTTTTTTACGCTCAAAAGTTTCCTGTGTGTATCAAGAATGGTCCACCACCCAAAGGACATCCAGCCAACTTGACACAACTGTGGGAAGCATTGGAGTCGACTTGGGCCAGCATCCCTGTGGAACACTATCGACACCTTGTAGAGTCCATGCCCTGATGAAGTGAGGCTGTTCTGAGGGCTAAAGGGGTGGTAACTTAATATTTGGAAGGTGCTCGGTATACTTAGTGTATAGTGTTTTCAACTTACATACTTTGTGTACTGTATGTTTATTCAGTAATTATTATTTAGCATGTTCTTAACTGGGATTTGAATTGACAACTTCTTGATTGACTGCATTCCAATCATCCTGCTACGCCACCATATCTGCATCAATAACTGATTTCACTTTGGACTTCAAAGTCTCAGCTTTATTAAAAATACACTCAAGAATAACGAGTATATTTATCATAGTGATTCAGGTGTAACATTAAAATTGCTGAAATAAGTAAATGTAATCAATGATGAGAGTAGTCAGAATAACTGATAACTAAAATAGCAGTGCAGATGGTACTCATTTTCTAAGTGCAGAGATGTATTATAGGTAATGAATGTGTACAAGAATGTTACAGACTTTGTGGTGCAGCGGAAAGGTCAGTGTACTTTAGCTCTGGAGCTTGTGAGTTCAAATCCCAGGTGGGTTTATATTTTAGCTGCAACAACACATAAAATTAAATGTGAATGATTTCAAAAACATATTGTCACGTTTGAGGTGTTCAAAAGTTTTCATGCGTGAAATGCTCCAAAAACTATTTTTCACATGTGAAATCATGTGATTTTCCACATGAAATCATGTGGTTCAACATGTAACTAAACTGTTAGGCATTTCTGTTCATTTAGTGGAATTTATTTGTCATTTAGAAGTTGAATTTGGTTTCTGAGTTAGCACACTTTGGATAACCTCTTGGATGCCAGCAACATGAATTTCCTGCTTTGCCACTAGGTTAGTGGCCATGATAGAGATTGACCACAGATTTATTGGCAAGAATACATTTCTGCACTTTGCTAAATGTTGCCTGGAATCAGGTCAATAATTGTGTGGTTATCTGACAACACCAATGGAAAAAGTAACAGTTATCAGTGACACTTGACATTAAGGTCTAGATCAAATCAGATTAACCATAAACGCGATAGCCGACACCTGCATAGCTGGTGTTTTGGCAGTGTCGGAGGCGTAACTGCGTTACGTTACAGTGTTGTTCTCTGGTGTATAGAAAGGTCAAAGGTACCCATAAAGTACCTTCAGAGGTGTGCAGGAACTCACATGGTACTGGTCGGAACCTTTTAGGGTACATTTTTCTACCCAATATATTACATTTAGTGCTGTGTTTGTAACCATGTGGGATATGGGAATTTACCAGTTGTGAAGTTGTAAATACCAATTGAATGCATTTACATGTTTTGAACTCATTGAGAAAAACTGATTGGATAATGGCCTAGAAGCTGTGTAAACCACAAACTAAAAGTACAGGTATCATGCTTGTAAACAAATTATAGTGTTCAAAAACCATATTAATAGATAGCTTTTTATTAATCGTGTTTTGTTTTTGCATTTAACTGCCAATAATGCTGTTAGTGGATTTTTCCTTGTTGTATGGCGTAAATTCCCACTTCCCATTTGGTTACGAATGCAGCATTATGCTGCGTTCATGTGATAGTCGGAACTAGGAAACTCAGACATGTCAGACTTTCTAACTGGTAGTTAATCATGTGCCACATTCAACAAATGAGCAAGTCAAACATTTCTGAGTTCTGACTAGCATGTGAATGCAGCTACAGTATACTCCACTTGTAGGTGGGGGCAATGTGCTGGTGGGATGGTTTTGGCGGCATGGTCTAAAACATGTTGTATTTGTGCCAACCGTCAGTCGGAATGTTGTACCAGTTTAATTGGTTTTATTTTTGTGTTGATCACGGTTGAAGTGATTCAGTGTAGCCAAAGTAGCACGTTGTTGCTGTTCAAGCCTGTAGAGCTGATCCATTGTTTGGGAAATGGTAGCACGCAGTGTGGATGAAATGGAGAAAAAGTTGGTGAAGAAACAGCTGTGCTGGAATGCAAACAATATGGGTGTCAGTTCTGATGGTATGGAGCGAGAGGATGAGGGTCAAGGACCGGAATGGTTGGTAGTGGAAAGACATAGGAAGAAGTGAGAGATCATGATACAGAAAGCAGTGGAGCGTCTAGTAAAGAAAGCAGAAAGAGGGCCAAGGTAGGAAGCAAAAGTAGTGATGTGTTGGTGTGTAAAGTGGTGATAGTGAGGCCCTGTAACTAATGCCGTAGAGAAAGAGGTAGGTAAAGTGAAATTAGCTCGGTTCATTGGAAATGGTAGTTTGTTAATATTGTGTGGTAGTCAGGCTCAGCAAGAGAAGATTCTGAAAATGGAAAAGCTTAATGGAAAGAAGATTTAAAGCCATGTACCTGCTGCTAGATTGAGGTGAGTCATCACTGGGGTCCCAATATCTACGTCCACAGATGATACTAAAGAGAATGTGAAGAGAGGCAGAGTGATTGAGGCCAAAAGGTTGATCAGTAGGAAAGAGGGTCAAAGAAGTGAAAGCTTATCAGTGATGCTGAGGTTTGAGAAAGTATTGCCGGGAAAAGTACAGATAGGATGTCTTAGTTTCAATGTTAGAGAATTTGTCCCATATACACTGCAGTGTTTTAAATGCCAAAGAATGGGACATGTAGCTGCTCAGTGTAAAGGAAAGAAAAAATGTGCCAAGTGTGAGGGGCACATGATTACAGTGAATGTGGAAGCAATGTGAAGGTTAAGTACTGTAATTGTGGGGGAGTACACAGTGCAGCATTTGGTGGATGCCAGGTACAGAGATTGGCTAGAGAGGCTCAGAGATATAGGATTAGTCCTGATGCATCGTATGCAGAGGCTGTTAAACAGATTGGTAGAACTATATTGCGGACTGATGGATCTGACATGGATGTACCTGTAGTAAGTGATGGATCTGACATGGATGTACCTGTAGTAAGTGATGGATCTGACATGGATGTACCTGTAGTAAGTGATGGATCTGACATGGATGTACCTGTAGTAAGTGGACCTACTGTCAGACTGATGGATCTGACATGGATGTACCTGTAGTTAGTGGACCTACTGTCAGACTGATGGAGCTGACATGGATGTACGTGTAGTAAGGACCTACTGTCAGACTGATGGAGCTGACATGGATGTACGTGTAGTAAGGACCTACTGTCAGACTGATGGAGCTGACATGGATGTACGTGTAGTAAGGACCTACTGTCAGACTGATGGAGCTGACATGGATGTACGTGTAGTAAGGACCTACTGTCTGGGCTGGTGCTTCTGATGGTCCTGGCATGGTTTCGAGGCCTGTTCAGAAATCTTGTGCTCATGAACGTTCCAAAGAACACTTTGAAAATGAATAAAGGTTAGGCCAGTAACCGTTGCTGGATCGAATTCATGAGCTGGCAAGGTAAAAATCTGTCTTTCTGCTCCTGAGCAAGGCAATTAACCCACTGTTCCTCGGGTGCTGAAGACGTGGATGTTGATTAAGGCAGCCCTCCGCACCTCTCTGATTCAGAGGGGTTGGGTTAAATGCGGAAGACACATTTCAGTTGAATGCAATCAGTTAAACAACTGACTAGTTATCCCCCCCTTTCCTTTTTTGGGCAGATCATGATTGATCGTACATTCCAGCACAATAGTTGGCAGCATGCACTTAAACGATTGTTTGCGGACCGCCATGATATCATAGAAGAAGAAAAAGATCAAGATGAAGCACCTCTTTTGACACTATCAGTTCTGCAATCGTTGCAATGTGAAGAGGTTGCTGTGCGTTTTCTGGTAGCTTAATGGCAGCTGTTTCACGAGAAGTTTATGTTTAATTTACAATAACTTACTGTCAACTACTTGCAAGTGGGAATTCTAAAATTCACAGTAACTTAACGTAGCTAATCCATCACACACATTGACCTGATGGTCTGGTAGGAAAGTAAGTATTACACTGACATGGTGACTAGCTAGAAATGAAAAATGGTATGTCTGTTCTGTGGTACATGCACTTATGCCAGCCTTTAACAAGGCTGCAGAACTGACAGCTTTTTCTATGAATAGAATACAACAGAGCACATTGACTGGGATGACCTCCCTCTCATGGGAGACCAAAAAGATTGCTAGTGGCAGAAAGTGTCCTGTAGGTTACTGGCAATGTTATTCCAGTAAATTGTGAATTTTACAATTAACTTACAAACTACTAGTTTCCAGGTAAGAAACGTCATACAGCAACAAGTTGCTATTGACTTACTGGGAAATGCACAATAACCTCTTTAAGATGCTACACCATACAATGACATTCTAGATGATTCTGTGCTTCCAACTTTGTGGCAACAGTTTGGTGAAGGCCCTTTCCTGTTTCAGCATGTCCCCAAAGCGAGGTCCATACAGAAATTGTCGAGATTGGTGTGGAAGAACTTGACTGACCTGCACAGAGCCCTGACCTCAACTCCATCGAACACTTTTGGGATGAATTGGAATGCCGACTGCGAGCCCGACCTCATTAATGCTCTTGTGGCTGAATGGAAGCAAGTCCCTGCAGCAATGTTCCAACATATAGTGGAAACCCTTCCCAGGAGAGTGGAGGATGTTATATCAGAAAAGGGTTGATCAACTCCATATTAATGCCCATGATTTTGGAATGAGATGTTCGATGAGCAGGTGTCTTTTGGTCATACATTTGGTCATGTTGTGTATTTTCCAAGCAATAATTAAGAACCTGGTGGCACTGCAGAAGCATTGATGTACTCTCTATCAAGAAGTTGCAAGTTTAAATCTTCAAAGAATTCATGTATACTCTATGATGTCAAGTGTCCTACGCTGCTAGCTTTACATTGGTGGAGATAATTGGACAATTATTTACTTGATTCTGAACAGCTTTCAGCAAAGTGCAGAAACGCATTCTTGCCAATAAGTCTGTGGCCCATATCTCTTTCATGCTCATTGATCTGGTGGTGTAGCTGCACTGTAGCAGGACATTTCAGGTTTCTAGCGACAGAGAGGTTTTGAGTTCCTATCCCTTTTAAATCCCAATTGTGGTCACTATACAAGATCTTACAGTAACTTCAATCAGAATACAGTAAATGACTCATTTTATGGAAATAACACCAAGTTTTTTTGCTTTATTTTTACTGCAACTTTAAGCAAAATGCAGAAGTGTATACTTGGCAATAAATATATAGCCAATCTCCATTATTTCCACTGACCTGGTGGCACAGCAGGAACTTCAGGTACTGTAGCTAGCAACCAAGAGGTGATGACTTCAAATCCTAAGGCAGGGTGATTCCCAAGTAATCAAGATACAGCGTCATTGTGTCCTTTCACATTAACACAGTAATTTAGCTATAAAATACAGTATCATATTCATAGTATCACATGTTGAAATTTTGCCTCCCCACATTGTCACATTTATTTCACATGAGATTGTGTTTTAACGTGCTCACATGTTATCACGTGTAGTTTCATGTTATCACATGTTGCTTCACACGTTATCACATTAACTTCAAATGAAATCACATGCGATCATATGAGATCATACGAGATCACCTGTTCATATGTGAAATTCATGAGTTTTTTTTCGGTAAGGGCTCCATCAGCCAATTTACTTTCTCCCAAACTTTCACAATGCAATTCTACGCTGGACACACACCTTGTTAAATTCCTTGCATGGAGGGTGGCTGTGCGGACAAATGCTATTTAAACAAAGCGGGGTCTTGATGTCGGTCCACCAGGGACCAGGGCAGTGTGTGTGTGTGTGTTTCTCTATCTCTATGTGTGTGTGTCTTGTGGAGTCTCTCTGGGGCTGGGAACAATAGTCCTTTAGAATGTGAGGTCACTGGTGCGCTGACCCCTGCCAAATAGTAGCCATGTTCTGGCATTCCGGGCCTAATTGGCACTTTGAGGCTGTGGTGGAGCTCAAAGGACAAACAGGAAATGTCCCCGGGGTAATTGGTTATATATTAGCCACAGCCATTCTCCCACATTTCAATGATGGAACATTCCTCAGTGACACTTAGGTAGATGGGGCTGGGATTCCACAGGCTTGGGGGAGATGGGGAGGAGGAGCAGGAGAGAGGGAGAGAGTGGGAGACAGGATGAGAGAGGATGAGAGACCCTGCTGAAAAAAACAGCATAGTCCAGCATAGGTTGGTGACCAGCCTTCATTGAGTTTTCTCTGATGACCAGCCTTCATTGTGTTTTTGCTGGTGACCAGCCGTCATTGTGTTTTCTCTGGTGTCCCAGCCGTTGTTGTGTTTTAGCTGGTGGCCAGCCTTCGGTGTGTTTCTGATACTGGTCACCAGCGTACCAGCATATCCAAAATACTGGCTTGCAAAGTGATGTCAACTTCCTTTTGGAATCCAGCCTGAGTGGCGATAGCCAAAAATTGTAACTTTTATTCACCAACAATCTGGATTCACAATAACTAACAGGATGAGAAAAATGAATAAATGAGAACCATTTCAGTAACGGGTGCAATAAGTCCAAGCAACAGATTGAATTAGTAAAAAAATAAAATAATAATAGCATAAAATGCCAGTGCTCAGGGACATTTAATGTAAAGTGTGCATAACGGCTTTGGGGATTTGAACTTGCAAGCTTTTGGGCAGAAGTGCATTAATGTTTCAGCAGTGCCACCAGGTACATCTTTAATACCAAGAACATATACAGTTGAAGTCAGAAGTTTACATACACCTTAGCCAAATACATTTAAACTCAGTTTTTCAAAATTCCTGACATTTAATCCTAGTAAATATTCCCTGTCTTAGGTCAGTTAGGATCACCACTTTATTTTAAGAATGTGAAATGTCAGAATAATAGTAGAGAGAATGATTTATTTCAGCTTTCATTTCTTTCATCACATTCCAAGTGGGTCAGTTTACATACACTCAGTTAGTATTTGGTAGCATTGCCTTTAAATTGTTTAACTTGGGTCAAATGTTTCGGGTAGCCTTCCACAAGCTTCCCACAATAAGTTTGGTGGATTTTGGCCCATTCCTCCTGACAGAGCTGGTCTAACTGAGTCAGGTTTGTAGGCCTCCTTGCTCGCACATGCTTTTTCAGTTCTGCCCACAAATGTTCTATAGGATTGAGGTCAGGGCTTTGTGATGGCCACTCCAATACCTTGACTTTGATGTCCTTAAGCCAATTTGCCACAACTTTGGAAGTATGCTTGGGGTCGTTGTCCATTTGGAAGACCCATTTGCGACCAAGCTTTAACTTCCCGACTGATGTCTTGAGATGTTGCTTCAATATATCCACATATTTTGTTAAGTGCACCAGTCCCTCCTGCAGCAAAGCACCCCCAGAACATGATGCTGCCACCCCCGTGCTTCACGGTTGGGATGGTGTTCTTCGGCTTGCAAGCCTCCCCCTTTTTCCTCAATACATAACGATGGTCATTATGGCCAAACAGTTTATTTTTGTTTCATCAGACCAGAGGACATTTGTCCAAAAAGTACAATCATTGTCCCATGTGCAGTTGCAAACCGTAGTCTGGCTTTTTTATGGCGGTTTTGGAGCAGTGGCTTCTTCCTTGCTGAGCAGGCCTTTCAGGTTATGTCGATATAGGACTCGTTTTACTGTGGCTATAGATACTTTTGTACCTGTTTCCTCCAGCATCTTCACAAGGTCCTTTGCTGTTGTTCTGGGATTGATTTGCACTTTTCGCATCAAAGTACATTCATCTCTAGGCGACAGAACGCGTCTCCTTCCTAAGCGGTACTATTGTTTGTACAGATGAACGTGGTACCTTCAGGTGTTTGGAAATTGCTCCCAAGAATGAACCAGACTTGTAAAGGTCTAAAAACAATTCTGAGGTCTTGGCTGATTTCTTTTAGATTTTCCCATGATGTCAAGCAAAGAGGCACTGAGTTTGCAGGTAGGCCTTGAAATACATACACACCTACACCTCCAATTGACTCAAATGATCAGAAGCTTCTAAAGCCATGACATAATTTTCTGGAATTTTCCAAGCTGTTTAAAGGCACAGTCAACTGAGTGTATGTAAACTTCTGACCCACTGGAATTGTGATACAATGAATTATAAGTGAAATAATCTGTCTGTAAACAATTGTTGGAAAAATTACTTGTGTCATGCACAAAGTAGATGTCCTAACCGACTTGCCAAAACTATAGTTTGTTAACAAGAAATTTGTGGACTGGTTGAAAAATGAGTTTTAATGACTCCAACCTAACTTCCGACTTCAACTGTATCCACACTAGTGGAGGCTTCTCGGAGGAGGAAGGGGAGGACCATCCTCCTCAGTGAATTTCAGAAACATTTTAATAGTTATATATTTCAAATGTATTATGTTAGATAAAACTATACTAAATATTTTCACGTCACCAAATAATTGATTAAAACACACTGCTTTGAAATGAAGGTCTGCAGTAGCCTCAACGGCACTCTGTAGGCTATCACCATGGTTTAGCCAGAGGACTGTTAGCTTCTATCCTCCTCTGGGTACAATGACTTCAATATAAAACCTAGGAGGCTAATAGTTCTCATCCCCGTGCACAGACTTACACAGTAATTATGACAACTTCCGGAGTATATCCTCCAACCTATCAGACCCCTTGCAGCATGAACTGACATGTTATCCACCCAAGGATCAGAGAATGAATCTAGTACTGAAAGTATAAGCTACAGCAAGCTAGCACTGCAGTGCATAACATGTGATGAGTCATTGACTGAAAGAGAGAGAAAGACAACAATTGAACAGTTCTGAACAAATACATTTCTTCCAAAATTAAGGAGAAACAAGAGAGAAAGAGAGTATATATAATTTTTACTTTCACTTACTTAGCTAGCATTGAATGCAGCTAGCTGGTTTGGCCTACTCAAACACCCGGCTCAAAGAGAGAGGGATAATATGTTAGCTAGCTGTGTATGGCTCTCCAGCACTGGAACTCTTCCAAGTCAAGGTAAGCTTTTGGTTTTATAAATGTATGGCCACTGGTGTAACTGCAAAACTGCTTAGTGATAACTGTATACACTGTACTGCATGATTGTAGCGGGTTTACTAACACGTTAGTTTAAATAGCTATGTTGACTATGACGTGTACAGTTAGCGGTGATGATATGAAGGTTTGGTTTGGAAATGCTTTTTCGCCTGGTTACAGACAGCTGATGTGTTGTGCACTGAAGTCCACTGGAGAAGGGAAAAGGTGAGCGGAGGAGAGCAAGTAGATAGACGCTAGAAGGAATTATATATACAACAAGCTGTTTGTATGTGGCTGCTATGAAAGAAAAAGATAGATGTACTATTGTAAAGTGGTTGTTCCACTGGATATCATAAGGTGAATGCACCAATTTGTAAGTCGCTCTGGATAAGAGCGTCTGCTAAATGACGTAAATGTAAAAAAAAAAATGTAAATGTATTCATTGCACCGATTCTGTTGAAAAACCTTTCTTAAACGGAAGCAAACGGAACGAAACGGAGATGAACATACCTGAATTTGTCCAAGAGAAACTCTTGTTTGCAACTGTTGAACTAATGAATACACCCTAGATCAGCTAGATGCAGGCAAGCATATGCAATGTGGTATTGAATGTGTTACAGTCTGTCACCTTGATTACTCAAAATTGTCTCCACCTGTGCACCTACATTGTAAACTTTCATTCATAGGCTAGGTTGTAGCAACCTCATGATGGATACAGGGAACATTTTAGTATAATGTAGTAACCTAAACCTATTGATGTTACATTGAGCTGGGTAAATGGATATGAATGACAGTCATCCAATAGGCTGTAATAGAAATAAGGCCATGTTCATAAAAAACTTAATCTTGAACGGAACTGACTGCCACAGATCCACACACTCTCAAAATTAGGGTACAGGATTATTACAAGAAAGATTATAACATTAGGTGACTACTATTAAGCATTCTTGGTGGTGAGCACACATGGGAGCCAACCTCACCGGGCCTCAAACTCCAGGTTAGCAGCAAACTGACCTTCCTGCTACACCATCAGGTCAGTGCATGACAGAGATCAGTATGTTACTGTGAATTTTACAATAACAAAGTGCAGTGAAAGTAAGGTAAACAAAAACAAGCGTTTACAACAATAACACCTTAATTCAGCTGTACAAATACTGTATTTTTACTGCAACTCAGTAGCCAATAACTTACTGTCAAGTTACAGGTACTTTTAAACAGTGTGTGCCATAAGCACATCTGAAGTATCCTATAAGTATAACAGTAGAACCTGTCATTGGTTCTACCTGGAACCAGAGGGTTCTTCATTAGAGGGTTCTAAATGGAACTCAAAAGGCTTCCCCTACCTACAAGTACAAATTTAACAACACTATCAACAAGGCAGGTCCTACAGGCTCCCTAGTTTTGTTGCACCTGGATTCCTGTGTGGTCAAGTGCCAACAAAGAGGGACCTCGGAAAATTACAATTGGCTCAGAACAAGACAGCACGGCTGGCCCTTAAATGTACACAGAGAGCTAACATTAATAATATGCATGTATATCTCTCATGGCTCAAAGTGGAGGAGAGATTGACTTAATCACTACTTGTTTTTGTAATAAGTGTTGACATGCTGAGTGCACTGAGGTGTCTGTTAAAACCTGTTAGGGCTAGGGGGCAGTATTGACACGGCCGGATAAAAAACGTACCCGATTTAATCTGGTTACTACTCCTGCCCAGTAACTAGAATATGCATATAATTATTGGCTTTGGATAGAAAATACCCTAAAGTTTCTAAAACTGTTTGAATGGTGTCTGTGAGTATAACAGAACTCATATGGCAGGCCAAAACCTGAGAAGATTCCATGCAGGAAGTGGCCTGTCTGACAAGTTGTGTTTCATCTTGGCTCTGTTTTTATTGAAGACTGAGGATCTTTGCTATAACGTGACACTTCCTACGGCTCCCATAGGCTCTCAGAGCCCGGGAAAAAGCTGAACGATATCGAGGCAGCCTCTGGCTGAAACACATTATCGCTTTTGGCAAGTGGCCGATCAGAGTACTATGGGCTTAGGCGCGTGCCCGAGTCGACCCCATGCTTTATTTTCTTTCGTCTGTTTACCTAAACGCAGATTCCCGGTCGGAATATTATCACTTTTTTATGAGAAAAATGGCATAAAAATTGATTTTAAACAGCGGTTGACATGCTTCGAAGTACGGTAATGGAATATTTAGAATTTTTTTGTCACGAATTGCGCCATGCTCGTCACCCTTATTTACCCTTTCGGATAGTGTCTTGAACGCACGAACAAAACGCCGCTATTTGGATATAACAATGGATTATTTTGAACCAAACCAACATTTGTTATTGAAGTAGAAGTCCTGGGAGTGCATTCTGACGAAGACAGCAAAGGTAATAACATTTTTCTTATAGTAAATCTGACTTTGGTGAGTGCTAAACTTGCTGGGTGTCTAAATAGCTAGCCCTGTGATGCCGGGCTATCTACTGAGAATATTGCAAAATGTGCTTTCACCGAAAAGCTATTTTAAAATTGGACATATCGAGTGCATAGAGGAGTTCTGTATCTATAATTCTTCAAATCGTTTTTATGCTTTTTGTGAACGTTTATCGTGAGTAATTTAGTAAATTCACCGGCAGTGTTCGGTGGGAATGCTAGTCACATGCCAGTCACATGCTAATGTAAAAAGCTGGTTTTTTATATAAATATGAACTTGATTGAACAAAACATGCATGTATTGTATAACATAATGTCCTAGGGTTGTCATCTGATGAAGATCATCAAAGGTTAGTGCTACATTTAGCTGTGGTTTGGGTTTATGTGACATTATATGCTAGCTTGAAAAATGGGTGTCTGATTATTTCTGGCTGGGTACTCTGCTGACATAATCTAATGTTTTGCTTTCGTTGTAAAGCCTTTTTGAAATCGGACAGTGTGGTTAGATTAACGAGAGTCTTGTCTTTAAAATGGTGTAAAATAGTCATATGTTTGAAAAATTGAAGTTTTTGCATTTTTGAGGAATTTGAATAACGCGCCACGGGATTACACTGGCTGTTGAGTAGGTGGGACGCAAGCGTCCCACCTAGCCCATAGAGGTTAAAACTACTAGCACACAGCTCGGACACCCATGCATACCCCACAAGACATGCCACCAGAGGTCTCTTCACAATCCCCAAGTCAAGAACAGACTATGGGAGGCGCACAGTACTACATAGAGCCATGACTACATGGAACTCTATTCCACATCAGGTAACTAATGCAAGGAGTAGAATCCGATTTAAAAAAAAACGGATAAAAATACACCTTATGGAACAGCGGGACTGTGAAAAGACACACAGGCACAGACAAACATACACATAAGACACTCACTCTACGCACACGTACACATGAGTTATGTACTGTAGATATGTGGCCTGAGGGAACAGACGTAATGTGTTGTGAAAAGTGTTATGAAATGTAATGTAGTATGTAGTCATGTAGTATTTTAAATTGTACATAACTGCCTTAATGTTGCTGGACTCCAGGAAGACAACAGCTAATCTGGATCCATAATAAATACAAAGGGTTTTATGTGGTACCCAAAATGGTTCCATCATAGTGACAAATGGTATAATGTCTATTGGTTCTAATCTTTTAACAATCTTTGTCACACCCGCAGGAAATGCAGGTTGCTGGCAACTGGAAGGTTGTGAGTTCAAATCCCAAGTGAGGTTGACTCCCAAGTAATCAGAATTCTGCTGGTCTGCAAAACCATGCCCAGCATTATCATATTTCCCAGCAGGCTCTAATGCTATTATATATTTTTGAAATGTTTGTTTCAATATCTGGGTTTTTGCATGTATATTGTTTGATTCATTAATCAATAAATGTATGTTATGCTACATAAAGATAAATAACATACATTTTTCTAAAGTAATCCAATCTGTTAGTTGGACTTATTGCACCCGTTACTGAAATGGTTGTTCCAGTTGAAATTCTTTATCTAATTTATCTTTCTAACCCAGGCAGACATTCTGAATGCAGTTTTTGGGAACCCATTTTGGCTGGATTCCAATAGAAATTAAATATCACTTTGCAAACCAGCATAATGTGACTTAATGCTGGTTTTGCTTATGCCTGTCACTAGTGTCTAAAACACAGTGAAGGCTGGTCACCAGAGAAAAACACAACGAAGGCTGGTCACCAGAGAAAAACACAACCAAGGCTGGTCTGCCAGCGAAAAAACAACAAAAGCTGGTCAACAGTGAAAACACATTGAAGGCTGGTCACCTGCGAAAATACAATGAAGGCTGTTCTGCTAGCATAACCAGCTAGACCATGCTTGTCAGACCAGCTTGACCAGCTAGAGCCAGGGGTGGACAACTCCAGTCCTCGAGGGCTTGATTGGTGTCACACTTTTTCTCCATCCCTAGCAAACACAGCTGATTTATCAAATTGCATTCTAACCTGAAGATCATGATTAGGTGATTATTGGAGTCAGGTGTGTTAGCTGGGACTGGGGCAAAACTGTGACACCAATCAGGCCCTCAAGGACTGGAATTGCCCTCCCTTGATGCTAGACCATGCTGGTCTGCCAGCATAACCAGCTAGACCAGCATCTGACCAGAACTGACCAGCAAGGACCATCTTGAAATTTATGCTGGTCTATGCAGGGGGGTTTTCAGCAGGAGAGGGGGGAGAAGAGGATGAAGAGAAGGAGAGAGGGAAGAGTGGGACAGAAGGAGAGAGGGGGAGAGGGAGAGGAAGAGAGAGGGAGAAAGAGAGAGGAGATGACGATGAGACATGGAGAGGATGAGAAAGTGGAGGATGAGAAAGTGGAGAGGGGGGAAAGAGGGAGAATCGGTAGAGGAACTTAAGGGGGAGGAAGAGAGGCGGAGAGAAGATCATTTGTTTTAGAAGGGGAGGGTGGTGGTATCTAAAGGGTGACATAGTGTGTGTGTTATTTAGAAGAGGGGTCAAATCAGTAGCTTGACCTTTGAACTGGGCTGCTGCATGAAGACCTCACCCCATGCCCCGGTGTGTGTGTGGGAGGAGCTGGTGGGAGGAGCTATAGGCTGGAATGTAATGGTTGGAATGTAATAAATGGAGCGGTATCAAACACATCAAACATATGGAAACCACGTTTGACTCCATTCCATTCATTACATTTCAGCCATTACAATGAGCCCGTCCTCCTATAGCTACTCCCACCAGCCTCCACTGTGTGTATGTATGCGTCAAAGGAGACAGCTCATACTAATGTCAGGAATGGAGCAAATGGAATGGCATCAAACACATGGAAATCATGCGTCTGATGTATTCGATACCATTCCACATATTCTGCTCCAGCCATTATCACGAGCCCATCCTTTTCTAAGGTGCCACCAGCCTCCTGTGGTGTGCGTGTATGTGTGTGTTTCATCCTAGACAGAGAAACATTCTCCCTAGTGATATGTGATATATCCCTCCTTCCCTCTCAGAGGTCTGGAGTTGTCATATTGGAATCCTCTCCAGTTAGAGTCAACATACCTCTAACACAACCCTGCATTTGTCCACCATAGCAGTGGCTTCTCGAGCATTCTAGCAGATCTTATCTCGGGCCCTGCCATTTCAACACAAACCACTTGTTTCAGTAGTTTATGTAACACAGACCTGGCAGGAATAGATAGTGGTGCACGCACGCAGGCAGGCAGGCAAGCAGGCAGGCAGGCAGGCACGCACGCATGCACCCTCCTTGGTATGTGACCTGAGGGAAGCTCAAAAAGCCGCCCATCATGTCATAAAGTGAACAGACGTTGTCATATTCCCTCTTTGTCAGACCATTAAATACTGGAAGAGACATGGGAACCACATTATGCAGGACCAACCACAGTCTCACCAGGTCCTAACCCATCTCCTGGATCAGCTTGGAGATGTAACTGTCTCACCTGTTCAGTGTTTCCATGCATGAGACTTAACTCTCATGCATGGAAGAGAAACAATTATTGTCTATCAATAATGACAAACCACCTGGTACTGACAACTTGGATGGAAGATTATTGAGAATTCTAGCGGACTATATTGCCACTCCTATTTGCTATCTATTCAATCTAAGCCTACAGGAAAATGTGTGCCCTCAGGCCTGGAGGGAAGCAAAAGTCATTCCACTCAAATTTGTTTTATGTTTGACCAGATACGATGCAATTTCACAGTAATCAAATTAACAACTGACTTTTAGCACAATTATAGGGAAGGAAACTCAATATGTACGGCACGGGCACAAATGACTTATGATTGGCTGAAATAAATCGTTAATAAGATTTTGGGAGTTGTTTTTTTTAGACTTCAGTGCAGCTTTTGACATTGTCAATCACAGTCTGAATAAACATGTGTTACAGCTTTACATCCTCTGACGTCAAATCAAATCAAATGTTATTTGTCACACCTTACAGTGAAATGCTTACTTACAAGCCCTTAACCAACAATGCAGTTTTAAGAAAATACCAACAAAAAAGTATGAGATAAGAGACACAAATAATTAAGGAGCAGCAGTAAATAACAATAGCGGGGCTATATACAGGGGGTACTGGTTCAGAGTCAATGTGTGAATGTGCGGGAGCACCGGTGTCGAGGGAATTGAGGTATTTAAGGTAATTATGTACATGCAGGTATGGTTATTAAAGTGGCTATGCATAGATAATAACAGAGAGTAGCAGCAGCGTGGGGGGTGCAAATTGTCTGGGTAGCCATTTGATTAGCTGTTCAGGAGTCTTATGGCTTGGGGGTAGAAGCTGTTTAGAATCCGTTAAACAGAATCCTCTAACAGAATCCTCTAACAGCTGGCCCAGAGCTGTACGGCTGGCCCTTAAATGTACACAGAGGTGCTAATTTCAATAACATGCATGTCAATCTCTCCTGGATCAAAGTAGAGGAGAGATTGACTGCATCACTACTTTGTGAGAGGTATTGATTGGCGTGTTGAAAGCACCAGATTATGTCTGTTCAAACTGTTAACACACAGCTCCGACACCCACACGTACTCCACAAGACATGCCACCAGGGGTCTCTTCACAGTACTCAAGTCCAGAACAAACTCTGGGATGCGCACTGTTACTACATAGAGCCATGACTACATGGAACTCTCTTCCACATGAAGTAACTCAAGCGAGCGGTAAAATTTGATTTAAAAAACACCTCACGGCACAAGGCGGACCATGAAGAGCCACACACATACACGCGCACACACACACACAC
Source organism: Salmo salar (assembly GCF_965601325.2). Taxonomy (NCBI): domain Eukaryota; kingdom Metazoa; phylum Chordata; class Actinopteri; order Salmoniformes; family Salmonidae; genus Salmo; species Salmo salar. The sequence goes on along the minus strand of NC_138311.1, from coordinate 23,087,763 downwards.
ACACACACACACACACACACACACACACACACACACACACACACACACACACACACACACACACACACACTGCAATATTGATTATTTTGATTACCCTTGTACCCCTCCATTCTCCAACACACACACACACACACACTTTCCCCCATCCAGTCCCCTGCCCAGCCAACGTCTCCATCTGTCCTCTAAAGGGGTCAGGGTTGAACTCTGACCCTCCTGAAAGAGCTTGTTAAATGCCTGTGTAATCCCTGTGTGTGTGTGTGTGTGTGTGTGTGTGTGTGTGTGTGTGTGTGTGTGTGTGTGTGTGTGTGTGTGTGTGTGTGTGTGTGTGTGTGTGTGTGTGTGTGTGTGTGTGTGTGTGTGTGTGTGTGTGTGTGTGTGTGGCGCGCGTGTGTGTGCGTGCATGTGTCCGATCGCTCGCATAAGCGTGTGTAGTCCCTATGTCGAGACCTTGGGAAACATCTTGTCTCAGCCTATCAGATCACTCCGATTGATCACACGGCCTAGAGCTATTTTTACTTAAAAAACAAGCAGGTGAAATGGGTTGTTTGACCAAAGTCTAATTTCCAGGTCATTTACACGCCACAAGACGTTGTGAGTGGGTTGAGCTAAAGAGTGCGTTATCTTGTGGGTTCTCAGACATGGCTACTCATCACGCATGGTGGCACACCTTCATTACACTGGCAGTGATCTGAGCAGAACATAGCACCACTCTGAGGAAGTTCTATTGTGATCAAAAGCATGGTACAACTGGAAGTTGCATGGATCTGAGTGTGTGGACGGCAGCTTCTTCCTATTGTTTAGTCACGTATCTTCCTGCGTTATAGCTACAGTGCTTTGAAAGGGTATGCAGCATATAAAAAAAAAAAAACATTTTTACAGATGAAGAGCTGAGTCACAAGCCACAGACAATCACAGGCATGCTTTTTTGTTAAGCACCACCACTCAACCCTGGGGTTCACCTTTTGGTGGGATTTCAAGGAATGCACCCCTGTTCAACACTGTGATAACCCAGGATGTGATTCAACACGTCCTGTTTATCTCTCAATAACAGCCAATGTGAGTGTGTGTGCCCATGTGTGTGCCCGTGTGTGCGTGTGTGCGCGCATGCGTGCATATGTTTGTGTGCATGTGAGTGTCTGATCTCCTCGGCATTTCGATAGTGTGCTGTGGGGTGAGTGTGTGTGTGGGTTGGTGGTTGGAGAAATATGTGGGAAAACAATAGAAAAATCCTGTTTGTTTATGTGGGTGGAGGGCAGCTTAAGAGATATCCACATTGATTTTGCATGGCTTCAGCATTAGTCATGGTTAGTCCAACAGAGGTAGGCTACAATGACAACTCTATACGGTTCATTGAATATGTCGTAGTGGAGGAGGTTTAGTGAACTACACTGGCGTGAACCTTGCCTCACACCTTGTAACTTTTATTAGCTACCAGAGGTAGCCTTTATCTCAGTGACACAATCTTGGGGAAGATGGGTAATGTGGGTTTCATATCCGGTCGGTATCACACAGAACGATGATGATGATGATGATCATGATGACGATGATGCATTGTATTTTGATTTTGTTCATGTCTAAAAGTGCTTGTAAGGGAGTAACTCGTGTCACCCATATTAAAAATGTGTAGGAGATATATCGATATCATACATACATATATAAATGATCTCAACCAGTCTAACAGTATAATCTTACTCTTATCATATAAATGTTTAAAATGGACGTTTATATAGGACTAACTGAATAATATATCTGAATATTGTAATGCTGTGTGTGGGTGTTCATAGGGTTCATAGTGAGCCACCTAAGTCAATTGATTCATGAATTGCCCTTTGTGCCCGCTCCCATACCCTTTAATTCTGTATTTCTATGTGACTAATTTGTATACAGGTAGACCAGAAGAGCCACATCCCTGATTGGTAGATGAGTGGCAAACCTGATTAGAAACACCTGATGCTCATCAGTTGTTCCCTAGAAATGTTGTTTTAATTAAAAATAAAATTGTACCTACACACTGAAGAAAGCTGCAAAGCTGAAATGGCTGTGTATGTTATCTTTTGGAGTGTGGACCCATTACACCTTTTGGTTGTTCATAGGAACCAGACTATTCTGTTACATGTATTTGAAATACATGTTTTAATTACTTCTGAGTATTTTGTCATTTGAATTACACTTGGCTGAACTACACTCCAATGTATTTTGTATTTACAAAATACTTTTCTATACCATTTTTTTTTACAGCGGTTAACATTTTGTGGCCCCAATTCACCAAGCATTGGTATCAGAAGTCTGATGGCACCAGAGCGTGCTGCTAAATTAACTAAATATAAATGTATATGTACAAATGTTCATGAATACTTTGTTGAGGGAAAATGTACTTGAGATGAATAAGTCGCTAAGGATAAGAGCGTCTGCTAAACTACAAACATTTAAATATAAAAAGGAACAACTGCTACGCATGAGGAGTATTATTCTGCCACGAAACAAGGCAAATAATAATACCCAGTGTGCTTTGCAGTTCATTTTGGTATTTTCCTTTTCACATATACATTTAGGTCATTTAGCAGACACTCCTATCCAGAGTGACTTGCTTAACTAACGTAGATAAACAACAATATATCACAGTCTTAGCAAGAAAAGTTTTTGTAACTGTAACTGAGAATATGTTGCTGTTCGGCCTGGCTACCTGAAAATATAGTTTTAAATACATTTTAATTATACATTTTAATTAAAAACATTACAAAGTACAAGTATTTACCAAATACAAGTATTTTGTAGTTTATTTTGATGCATTTCATCTTTATGGTATTTTGTCATTTTTGCCCATCCCTGATAGGGAGGGACCCATGAAGCCATTTGGTGAACAGCAACTCCACCATCAGGTCAGTCTTGGAATGACACCCCTCACAGCTCTCCTTCACGTTTGACCACAGCAACTTTTGACCACAACCAAAACACTCATGCTGAATCACAGATCGACTCCTAGAAACTAGTCCGTAGGCACTCCTGTTGATCTGAAACTATTGTGTAAGTATAAGTAATGGTGCAAATTCCACCCAGTTTATTAGAAGGCCAAGTGAAGCACTTACAGTTTCTCTTATCTAATGCTCTGAGTCCCTGGGGGCTAGAGGTCAATTTGAAATTCAGAAAAGTGTTCGTTAATGTGAAGACAATTTTCCAGAGCTCATAATCATAGTTAAAATTAAATCAACTGCATTGCCATTCCCAGTCTACCCCTGTTCTCTCCTCCTCCCTCACTCTCCCCTCCAGCAGTGTGTCTATGAGAGAGATGACTGTTAGTCTAGCAGACGTGTGCTAACATGGACGGAGAGAGTAAATTGCGGTCTCTTAACGATGATCTGTGGGAGCTTTAAAATGCCTCCCTAGCCTAATCTTCACCTCTTCATAGACGTACAGTGACACACACCCGGCAATTTAAACAGACTGTAACTGTAGTTACAGTATATTACTACGAAAGCAGAAGATGACAAAATAGTTAATTGATCCCCATAGGGTAAATTCGTTTTAGCATGAGTAGAAGCAGACAGACAGGCAGGCAGGCAGGCAGGCAGGCAGGCAGGCAGGCAGGCAGGCAGGCAGGCAGGCAGGCAGGCAGGAAGGAAGGAAGGAAGGATACTGATGGCTAGTGGAACAGTGTTAGAATGAAGCCTTACCGCTGCTGGCTGCTCTGTAACCTGTACAATAGAATGGCTCACCCAATGGGAACTCAGAAGTGGCGCCCTTGCCTGGTCCTTATGGGACATTGCAGGGAAAGGATTCAGGCCACTGGCGTCACTAAACCACTAGATGGCAGAATTCAGGCCACTGGCATCTCTAAACCACTAGATGGCAGAATCCTCTAATTTACCTGTGCTCTTTCTTAATTCATTTCAATCAGACGGTCTGATTCAGATAAAGCTCAAATAGACCAATGTCAAATACTTGTGAATGGAGCCTTGACCATATTACCTCTACCTATCTTGCCATTCGCTATCTCCCTTACCTACAGCATCTGAGGGGGTATAGGAGTCAGAGGAAGTGGCTATAGGGGCCGACATGGAACCGGATGGGAGTAACAGGAATGCTTGTGAATGAAGTAACCAAGAGATGGCAAGGTTGTATACATCATCCGCTGTAGAGAGCGTATGAACCTCACTTGCTCAGGTCACATGGAAGAACCAATAGATAGAGCTAGCCTTTAGAAATCATATTTTTTTTATACTTGTCTGCCTGTGTGGGTGTGTGTGTTCTGTCCAGGTTTGTTTGTCTCTGTGGCTCTTCTCCGTTTTTTTTTCAACACGTTTTGACCTCTTCATCCTAGCGATACATTCCTGTGGTAATAGTGTCTCTAAAAAGAAAACAACTGTCTTCAAAGATTCCGTTTCTCCCAAATGGGGGGAAAAAATGACCTGGTACAGAAATTCTAACCTTTGAACATTCCACTGGGTTTTCTTAGTTTTAAGTTTATTCTGGCTTAGAGTAAAAATGTCAACATTGACACAACATTCAAAAAGTATTTTGGATCACCCCTCTGGGCACGCCACATCATTACAACATGGATAATTGGGTAATATTTGTTTGAGTCGTTGATCATTGAGATTACAACCTGTATTCACCCACTCCTAAATACAGCCAAAATGTGTTGCATTTTCAATGTATAATCACTATGCTTTCAACATTTAAAACACAACCAAATTCCAATGAAAAAACAATGTCTGGTTTTTGGTTTAGTTGTCACCCAAATGTAATAATGGCTCCGGAGGGGATGGCTGACGTTTTACGGCTTCTGACCAACTGTGCTATTTTGTTAGTTTTTTCACATTATTTGTAACTTATTTTGTACAAAATGTTGCTGCTACTGTCTCTTATGATCGAAAGAGCTTCTGGACATCAGAACAGCGTTTACTCACCTCGTACTGGACAAAAATGTTTTCTTTAACGAGTCCGACGCAAAGGATATACTGCTTTCTCGAGACCAGGCCCAAATCCCCGTCATTCACGTGAAGAAAAGACGGAGAAAAAATGGGAGGAGGGCGGGGTGCCTTGTGAGAATTCGTAGGCGAGTGAGTAAACCTCCACCACCATCTGTACTATTGACCAACGTGCAATCATTGGAAAATAAACTGGACGATCTACGATTAATACTATCCTACCAACGGGACATTAAAAACTGCTATATTTTATGTTTCACCGAGTCGTGGCTGAACAACGACACGGATTATATAGAACTGGCTGGGTATTCCGTGCATCGGCAGGACAGAGCAGCTACGTCTGGTAAGAAGAGGGGTGGGATGTGTGTCTATTTGTCAATAACAGCTGGTGCACGATGTCTAATATTAAAGAAGTCTCGAGGTATTGCTCGCCTGAGGTAGAGTACCTCATGAAAAGCTGTAGACCACACTATCTACCAAGAGAGTTCTCATATATATTATTCGTAGCCGTCTATTTACCACCACAAACTGATGCTGGCACTAAGGCCACACTCAAAGAGCACAGGCATGCTTAAATCAGTTTTACCTCATGTCTACCAGCATGTCACATGTGCAACCAGAGGGGAAAAAAACTCTTGACCACCTTTACTCCACACACAGAGACTAAGCTCTCTCTATCCCTCCATTTGACAAATCTGACCATAATTCTATCCTCCTGATTCCTGTTTACCTGCAAAAACTAAAGCAGACGTACCAGTGATTCGCTCAATACGGAAGTGGTCAGATGATGCGGATGCTAAGCTACAGGACTGTTTTGCTAGAACAGACTGAAATATGGTCCAGGATTTATCTAATGGCATTGAGGAGTATACCACCTCAGTCACCGGCTTCTTCAATAAGTGCATTGACGACATCGTCCCAACAGTGACCGTATGTACATATCTCAACCAGAAGCCATGGATTATAGGCAACATCCGCACGCTTAAAATAAATCCCACAGGCAAAGCGTCAATACAGGACTAAGATTGAATCCTATTATACCGGTTCTGATGCACGTCGGTTGTGGCAGAGCTTGCAGACTATTACGGACTACAAAGGGATACCCAACCGCGAGCTGCCCAGTGACGCGAGCCTACCACACGAGCTAAATGCATTTAATGCTCACTTCGAGGCAAGCAACATTGAAGCATGCATGAGAGCACAAGGTGTTCCGGATGACTGTGTGATCACACTTTCCGTAGCCGATGTGAGCAAGACTTTTAAACAGGTCAACATTCACAAAGCCGTGGGGCCAGATGGATTACCAGGATGTGTACTCAAAGCATGCGCAGACCAACTGGCAAGTGTCTTCACTGACATTTTCAATCTCTCCCTGACTGAGTCTGTAATACCTACATGTTTCAAGCAGACCACCATAATCCCTGTGCCCAAGAAAGTGAAGGTAACCTCCCTAAATGATTACTGCCCCGCAGCACTCACATGGGTTGCCATGAAGTGATTTGAAAGGCTGGTCATGGCTCACATCAACACCATCATCCCGGAAACCCTAGACCCACTCCAATTCCCATACCGCCCCAACAGATCCACATATGACGCAATCTCAATTGCACTCCACACTGCCCTTTCCCACCAGGACAAAAGGAACACCTATGTGAGAATCCATGAACTATCATGGATTTGGCATGGGTCCCCAGATCCTCAAAAAGTTCTACAGCTGCACCATCGAGAGCATCCTGACCGGTTGCATCACCACCAGGTATGGCAACTGCTTGGCATCTGACCGTAAGGTGCTACAGAGGATAGTGCGTACCGGCAAGTTTCCTGCTATCCAGGACCTATATACTAGGCGGTGTGAGAGGAAGGCCCAAAAAATTGTCAATGACTCCAGTCACCCAGTCATAGACTGTTCTCTCTGCTACCGCATGGTAAGTGATACCGGAGTGCCAAGTCTAGGACCAAAAGACTCCTTAAGAGCTTCTACCCTCAAGCCATAAGACTGTTGAACAATTAATCAAAGGGCCACCCAGACTATTTACATTGACCCCTACCTACATGTACAACAACAAATAAAAATCAAATCCAATTTTATTGGTCACATACACATGGATAGCAGATGTTATTGCGAGTGTAACGAAATGCTTGTGTTCTAGTTCCGACAGTGCAGCAATATCTAACAAGTAATATCTAACAATTCCACAACAGATACCTAATACACACAAATCTAAGTAATGGAATAAGAATATATAAACATAAATATATGGATGAGCAATGACAGAGATGCAATAGATATAGTATAGAATACAGTATATACATATGAGATGAGTAATGCAAGATATGTAAACATTATTAAAGTGGCATTATTAAAGTGACTAGAGTTCCATTTATTAAAGTGGCCAATGATTTCAGGTCTGTATGTAGGCAGCAGCCTCTCTGTGTTAGTGATAGCTGTTTAACAGTCTGATGGCCTTGAGATAAAAGTTGTTTTTCAGTCTCTCAGTCCCAGCTTTGATGCACCTGTACTGACCTCGCCTTCTGATGGTAGTGGGGTGAACAGGCAGTGGCTTGGGTGGTTGTTGTCCTTGATGATCTTTTTGGCCTTCCTGTGACATCGGGTGCTGTAGGTGTCCTGGAGGGCAGGTAGTTTGTCCACGGTGAAGTGCTGTGCAGACCGCACCACCCTCTGGAGAGTCCTGCGGTTGTGGGCAGTGCAGTTGTCGTGATACAACCCGACAGGACGCTCTCAATTGTGCATCTGTAAAAGTTTGTGAGGGTTTTAGGTGACAAGCCAAATTTCTTCAGCCTCCTTAGGTTGAAGAGGTGCTGTTGCGCCTTCTTCACCACACTGTTTGTGTGGATGGACCATTTCAGTTTGTCCATGATGTGTATGCCGAGGAACTTAAAACTTTCCACCTTCTCCACTGCTCTCCCATTGATGTGGATAAGGCGGTGCTCCGTATGCTGTTTCCTGAAGTCCACGATCATCTCCTTTGTTTTGTTGATGTTAAGTGAGAGGTTATTTTCCTGACACCTCACCTCCTCACTGTAGGCTGTCTCGTCGCTGTTGGTAATCAAGCCTACTCAGTGTTGTGTCGTCTGGTAACTTGATGATTGAGTTGGAGGCGTGCATGGCTACGCAGTCATGGGTGAACAGGGAGTACCGGAGGGGGCTGAGCACGCACCCTTGTGGGGCCCCGGTGTTGAGGATCATCGAAGTGGAGATGTTTAAACCAAGGGTCTCAAGCTTATGATGAGCTTGGAGGGTCCTATGGTGTTGAATGCTGAGCTGTAGCCAATGAACAGCATTCTTACATACGTAGGTATTCCTCTTGTCCAGATGGGATAGAGCAGTGTGCAGTGTGATGGCGATTGCATCGTCTGTGGACCTATTGGGGCGGTAAGCAAATTGAAGTGGGTCTAGGGTGACAGGTAAGGTGGATGTGATATGATCCTTGACATGTCTCTCAAAGCACTTCATGATGACAGAAGTGAGCGCTACGGGGCGATAGTCATTTAGTTCAGTTACCTTGGCTTTCTTGGATACCTCGACTAACCTGTACTCCCTGGTACCGAGTCAATGTGCGGGGGTACAGGTTAGCCTCATTATTGTTATTTCATTGTATCTTTTTTATTTTATAATTTTTTTTACTTTAGTTTATTTAGTAAATATTTTCTTAACTCTATTTATTGAACTGCATTGTTGGCTAAGGGCTTGTAACTAAGCATTTCATGATAAGGTCTGCAATGTCAGATTAATATGCCACTTATCACTGTCCTTCGTCTAATAGCAGAATGAAATGACCTGGATTGCAGTTGCGATTACATTAAAAGTACATGGTGCAAGTGATCAATGCTGTTCGAGATTCTGCACAGATTATTACAGCAATTGTGAAGATCTCCACTGATGCAAGATACATGCTATCTTGAAAATGCACGCTTTACATGATTACCTACATAAGAATTCATTTATAGTTACAGTAACCTAAGAATGTGGCCATGGATGTGTTACTCATTTTAAGGTTTAATGTTACATTCGTTTTTTTAAGATAGCCTTAACTTTAGGTTATTTACTGTATTACAAAAGTAATATGGAATTGTGTTTGATGCAACCAAATATTAACATTTAAAGGAGATGTATCTACGGCTTTGATAGTTCCATCTGAGCAACTGGCTTAATCCCATTCTTTAACTTGTATTTTTGGTTGAGATGGAGAAGAGAATCCAACATATCAAATTCTAATTTGAAAACAAACTGGAATTAAGCAGAAGACAAATCTCCTTCAAATGTTGATGTTTGGTTGTATTGACAACCAAACACAATTCGATATCACTAAACATCATTACATTTGACATCAACCAGAGCTTGAAACCCTAGGCCTTGCAAAAGTATTCAGGGCCCCTGGATTTCTTCACATGTGTTTGTGTTACAAGTGGGATTAAAATTGATTTAATTGTCATCTTTTTGGTCAACAATCTACACAGATTACTTTGTAATGTCAAATTGGCATTATTATAAAAAAAATTACCAAGTTTTTATTTGGCGATACAGGTAAAATATTCATGTACTTCAACTCAAACAAAATAAAAAGTAAGAAATACATACAGAGAAATTATCATATTGATCACACTGGATTTTATAATAATAAAATTGGTATGTAAAGAAAAGAGAAACACAAAGGGCCTACACCACCAACTCCCCATCCCATTCCCCCCAGGCCAATATGTCTCCATCCAACCCTTAAATGGACAAATATTGTACAATCCAGGTATGCAAAGCTCTTAGAGACTTACCCAGAAAGACTTACAGCTGTAATCGCTGCCAAAGGTCTAACATGTATTGACTCTGGGGTGTGAATACTTATGTAAATAAGATATTTCTGTATTCCGTTTTCAATAAACATGTTTTCGCTTTGTCATTATGGAGTATTGTGTGTAGATGGGTGAGAATTTTTTTTAAAATTCAGGCTGTAACAACAAAATGTGGAATAAGTCAAGGGGTATGAATGCTTTCTGAAGGCACTGTATATCCGTGGATCATACTTTTTTAACGGCTAGCTCAGAATGTGTACTGTATATATTATAGAGTTCAGTCTTTTTGGGAGCCCAGATAATTGATTTATAAATCCCATCATTGGATGGTTCGGTAGTTGGGTTTCCCAAGGGAAAACATAAACATTACTAGTTTCCTGGTAATGTGTATGTGTCTCCAAATCTTGGAATGTTCTCAAACTGCTATTGTAAAGTGGAAGAAAAATGATATATATTTTGTAAGATTAATAAAAATAAAATATGTAAAATATAGTCATTGCATAAGTATTCAGCTCCCTGAGTCAATACATGTAAGAAGCACCTTTGGCAGCAATTACAGCTGTAAGACTTATTGGGTCTCATAAGAGCTATGCACACCTGGATTGTGCAGTATTTGCTCATTATTCTTTTCAAAATTCTTCAAGCTCTGTCAAAATGTTGGGGATCATGGCTAGACAGCAATTTTCAAGTCTTGCCATAGTATTTCAAGCATATTTAAGTCAAAAATGTAACTTGGCCACTTCGCAACATTCACTGTCTTCTTGGTAGGCCACTATTATTGTCCTGCTGAAAGGTGAATTCCTATCCAGTGTCTGGTGCAAAGCAGACTGAAGCAAATTTTGCTCTAGGATTTTGCCTGTGCTTAAAACCTTTACAGGATCGGTGTCCCATCCTCAGGATGGTTGCGCTAATGTAGGCTAATGTAATTAGCATGTGGTTGTAATAAGACATATCTGATATGGGCAGAAAGCTTAAATTCTTGTTAATCTAACTGTACTGTCCAATTTACAGTAGCTATTACAGTGAAATAATACCATGTTTGACCTGTTTGAGGAGAGTGCACAATTATGAACTTGAAAATGTATGAAAAAACCAATTAGGCACATTTGGGCAGTCTTGATACCACATTTTGAATAGATATGCAAAAGGTCATTGGATCACTCTAAAACTTTGAATATACACTGCTGTCATCTAGTGGCCAAAGTCTAAATTGAGCCTGGGCTAAAATCATTCATTATGGCTTTCTCTTGCGTTTCAAAGATAATGGAACAAAAAAATACAAAAAAACTGTTTTCTTTCTTTGTTTGTATTTTACCAGATTTTATTTTTATTTATTAATTTCATCTTTATTTAACAAGGTAGGCAAGTTGAGAACAAGTTCTGTTTTACAACTGCGACCTGGCCAAGATAAAGCAAAGCAGTGCGACACAAACAACAACACAGAGTTACACATAAAGTAGTATGGGGATGAGGTAGTTGGATGGGCTATTTACAGATGGGCTATGTACAGGTGCAGTGATCTGTGAGCTGCTCTGACAGATGGTGCTTAAAGTTAGTGAGGGAGATATGAGACTCCAGCTTCAGTGATTTTTGCAATTTGTTCCACCTTTGAAGAAGGGGATGACTGCGGCGGCTTTCCAATCTTTGGGGATCTCAGACGATACAAAAGAGAGGTTGAACAGGCTAGTAATTGGGGTTGCAACAATTTCGGGTGATAATTTTAGAAAGAGAGGGTCCAGATTGTCCAGCCCTGCTGAATTGTAGGTGTCCGGATTTTGCAGCTCTTTCAGAACATCAGCTATCTGGATTTGGGTGATGGAGAAATTGGGGAGGCTTGGGAAAGTTGCTGTGGGGGGTGCAGGGCTGTTGACCAGGGTAGGGGTGGCCAGGTGGAAAGCATGGCCAGCCGTAGAGAAATGCTTTTTGAAATTCTCAATTATCGTGGCTTTATCGGTGGTGACAGTGTTTCCTAGCCTCAGTGCAGTGGGCAGCTGGGAGGAGGTGCTCTTATTCTCCATGGACTTTACAGTGTCCCAGAACTTTTTGGAGTTTGTGCTGCAGGATGCAAATTTCTGTTTGAAAAAGCTAGCCTTTGCTTTCCTAACTGCCTGTGTATATTGTTTCCTAACTTCCCTGAAAAGTTGCATATCGCGGGGGCTATTCGATGCTAATGCAGTACGCCACAGGATGTTTTTGTGCTGGTCAAGGGCAGTCAGGTCTGGAGTGAACCATGGGCTATGTCTGTTCCTGGTTCTACATTTTTTGCATGGGGAATGCTTATTTAAGATGGTGAGGAAAGCACTTTTAAAGAATAACCAGGCATCCTCTACTGACGGAATGAGGTCAATATCCTTCCAGGATACCTGGGCCAGGTCGATTAGAAAAGCCTAATCGCTGAAGTGTTTTAGGGAGTGTTTGACAGTGATGAGGGGTGGTCATTTGACCGCAGACCCATTACGGATGCAAGCAATGAGGCAGTGATTGCTGAGATCCTGGTTGAAGACAGCAGAGGTGTATTTGGAGGGCAGGTTGGTTAGAATGATATCTATGAGGGTGCCTGTGTTTACGGAGTTGGGGTTGTACCTGGTAGGTTCATTGATAATTTGTGTGAGATTGAGGGCATCAAGTTTAGATTGTAGGATGGCTGTTAAGCATGTCCCAGTGTAGGTCACCTAACAGCACGAACTCTGAAGATAGATGGGGGGGGGGGGCAATCAATTCACATACGGTGTCCAGGGCACAGCTGGGGGCAGTGGGTGGTCTATAGCAAGCTTCAACAGTGAGAGACTTGTTTCTGGAAAGTAGGATTTTTAAAAGTAGAAGCTCAAATTGTTTGGGCACAGACCTGGATAGTAAGACAGAACTCTACAGGCTGTCTATGCAGTAGATTGGAACTCCGCCCCCTTTGGCAGTTCTATCTTTTCGGGAAATGTTATAGTTAGGGATGGAAATGTCAGGGTTTTTGGTGGCCTTCCTAAGCCAGGATTCAGATACGGCTAGGACATCCGGGTTGGCAGAGTGTGCTAAAGCAGTAAATAGGAGGCGGCTTCCCATGTTAACATGCGTGAAACCAAGGCTTTTACGGTTACAGAAGTCAACAAATGAGAGCACCTGGGGAATGGGAGTGGAGCTAGGCACTGCAGGGTCTGGATTAACCTCTACATCACCAGAGGAGCAGAGGAGGAGTAGGATAAGGGTACAGCTAAAGGCTATAAGAACTGGTCGTCTAGCACGTTTGGATTCAATGCATAATGTACAGACAAAGGTATGGTAGAATGTGAATACAGTGGAGGCAAACCTAGGCATTGAGTGACGATGAGAGAGGTATTGTCTCTAGAGACATCAATTAAACCAGGTGAGGTCACCGCATGTGTGGGAGGTGGGACAAGAGGGTTAGCTGAGGCATATTATCAGCATATTTGGTTGGAGGCTCTACAGTGAAATAAAACAATAATCACTAACCGAAACAGCAATGGACAAGGCATATTGACATTAGGGAGAGGCATGAGTAGCCGAGTGATCATAAGGGTCCAGTGAGTAGCTGGGCGGGCTGGAGACATGGTGTTTCAGACAGCTAGCGGGCCGGGGATAGCAGGCTAGCAGAAGGGCCTTAGAGGGACGTCGCGACGGATGAAGTCTGTAGTAGCCACCTCGTGCGGTTACGTCAGCAGACCAGTTGTGATGGATCAGAAGTGGTCCGTGTAGTAAAAGGCTCCAGGCCAATTGGCAAAAGTAGCCCAAGAAATTGGCTGATGGACCTCTTCAGCTAACAGTCCTGTATGCTCTAGACAGCGAGCGGGCCGTGTCTAGCAGGCTAGCAGATGGGCATTCAGGGGACGTCGCGACGGAGGAGCTCGTTGAAAAAAAACCCTCAGGCGGATTACATCGGTAGTCCAGTCATGATGGATCGGCGGGGCTCCGTATCGGCAATAAATGGGGTCCAGGCCAATTGGCAAAATAGGTATTGTAGCCCAAGGAGTGGCTGATGGACCTCTTCAGCTAGCCGGGAGATGGGCCTAACATAGGCTAGCTCCAGGCTAATTGGTGCTTGCTTTGGGACAGAGACGTTAGCCAGGAGAGGCCAATCGGATAGCAGCAAGCTAGCTGCGATGATCCAGGTGAAGAGGTTCAGATCTTGCGGAAGGAATCCGGAGATAAGGAGAAAAAGAAGTCCGATAAGTTATGGGTTGAATCTCGCTGAGCAGACTGGCAGGAGTTGTCCGAGCTTAAGGTTAGCTGAAGACCGCTAGCAGTGGCTAGCTGACTACTAGCTAGTAGCTAGTTAGCTGGCTAGCTGCTGTTGTAAGTTCCAGTTATAAAGTATAGAAAATTGCAGATCCATACCACATTGGGTGAGGGAAACCTTGAGGGAAACCTGTTTGTCTTCCAGAGATTTAAGGTGGGACAGAGGTTCACCTTCCAGCAGGACAATGACCTTAAGCATACTGCTAAAGCAACACTCGAGTGGTTTAAGGGGAAACATTTAAATGTCTTGGAATGGCCTAGTCAAAGCCCAGACCTCAATCCAATTGAGAATCTGTGGTATGACTTAAATATTGCTGTACACCAGCGGAACCCATCCAACCTGAAGAAGCTGGAGAAGTTTTTCCTTGAAGAATGGGCAAAAATCCCAGTGGCTAGATCTGCCAAGTTTATAGAGACATACCCCAAGAGACTTGCAGCTGTAATTGCTGCATAAGCTGGCTGGGGGGGTCACTATAAAACATATTTTGCATCTTCAAAGTGGTAGGCAGGTTGTCTAAATCAAATGACACAAACCCCACAAAAATCTATTTTAAATCCAGTTTGTAAGGCAACAAAATATGAAAAATGCTAAGGGGGGTGAATACTTTCGCAAGCCACTGTATTTAGCTGTGTATAGGTTTACAAACACTTAGGTTAACAAACTATAGTTTTGGCAAGTCGGTTAGGACATCTACTTTGTGCGTGACACAAGTAATTTTCAAACAATTGTTTACAGACAGATTATTTCACTTATAACTCACTGTATCACAATTCCAGTGGATCAGAAATTAACATATACTAAGTTTACTGTGCCTTTAAACAGCTTGGAAAATTCCAGAAAATGATGTCATGAGTTTAGAAGCTTCTGATAGGCTTATTGACATAATTTGAGTCAATTGGAGGTGTACCAGTGGATGTATTTCAAGGCCTACCGTCAAACTCAGTGTCTCTTTGCTTGACATCATGGGAAAATGTAAAGAAATCAGCCAAGAACTCAGAAAAACAATTGTAGACCTCCACAAGTCTGGTTCATCCTTGGGAGCAATTTCCAAACGCCTGAAGGTACCATTTTCATCTGCACAAACAATAGTGCGCAAGTATTACCACCATGGGACCACGCAGCCGTCATACCGCTCAGGAAGGAGACGCGTTCTGTCTCCTAGAGATGAACGCACTTTGGTGCGAAAAGTGCAAATCAATCCCAGAACACAGCAAAGGACCTTGTGAAGATGCTGGAGGAAACGGGTACAAAAGTATCTATATCCACAGTAAAATGAGTCCTATATCGACATAACCTGAAAGGCCGCTCAGCAAGGAAGAAGCCACTGCTCCAAAACCGCCATAAAAAAAGCCAGACTATGGTTTGCAACTGCACATGGGGACATAAATTGTACTTTTTGGACAAATGTCCTCTGGTCTGATGAAACAAAAATAGAACTGTGTGGCCATAATGACCATCGTTATGTTTGGAGGAAAAAGGGGGATGCTTGCAAGCCGAAGAACACCATCCCAACCGTGAAGCACGGGGGTGGCTGTATCCTGTTGTTTGGGTGCTTTGCTGTAGGAAGGACTGGTGCACTTCACAAAATAGATGGCATCATGAGGATGGGAAATTATGTGGATATATTGAAGCAACATCTCAAGACATCAGTCAGGAAGTTAAAGATTGGTCGCAAATGGGTCCTCCAAATGGATAATGACCCCAAGCATAATTCCAAAGCTGTGGCAAAATGGCTTAAGGACAACAATGTCAAGGTATTGGAATGGCCATCACAAAGCCCTGACCTCAATCCTATAGAAAATGTGTGGGCAGAACTGAAAAGCGTGTGCGAGCAAGGAGGCCTACAATCCTGACTCAGTTACACCAGCTCTGTCAGGAGGATTGGGCCAAAATTCACCCAACTTATTGTGGGAAGCTTGTGGAAGGCTACCCAAAACATTTGACCCAAGTTAAACAATATAAAGGCAATGCTACCAAATACTAATTGAGTGTATGTAAACTTCTGACCCACTGGGACTGTGATGAAAGAAATTAAAGCTAAAATAAATAATTCTCTCTACTATTATTCTGACATTTCACATTCTTAAAATAAAGTGGTGATCCTAACTGACCTAAGACAGGGAATTTTTACTAGCATTAAATGTCAGGAATTGTGAAAAACTGAGTTTAAATGTATTTGGCTAAGGTGTATGTAAACTTCCGACCAGCTTGTGTGTATGTGTTCCCTTTATGCATGTTTGTGAGTGTGTGTGTGTGTGTCTGTGACTGTGTGTTTGTCCTACCCATATAGCACAGGCTATGTTGAATCCACAATCACATTTAGCTCACTAGTCTTTGAAGACTTGGGTGTTCGGTTGGCCCACACTCAAATAGAGGCAAAAGCTTGAAAATGCTGATCAAAGGAAAACATACTTTAGGAACAGTTTTCCCTTTTATATCATACTGAATAAGATTACATGGACAGGGAGGACCTGGTCCTAGATCATCACTCCTACTCTGAGACACTGTGAATACAGGACCTGAGTGAAATACTATATGTGTTGCCAACTAACGTTTAAAAAAAGCATGGCTTTAAAAATAATGGCTGTACAATCAGTAGCTAAGTGAAACTCATTCTGAAATACAAAAAGGCTTTTTATTGAACCAGTGAATCACCCGTCTGCCTCTGTGTCTCAGATAATCAGCACAACCATCCATCTGTGTTTTTGTTACTGGCGGCGATGGGAGAGACATGACATGGAAAGTGCCCAACATTCTTCCTCTTTCTCTCCTCTCCTCCACCACCCTTCAATCTGTCCATCCAGGGCAGGTGCACTGTCTGTCACATTGCTGCTGTGGGGATTTTGCTGCTGACATTTGCCAAACTGGCTTCCCAGTCTACAATGGCTCGAGTCACAGGCCTGAGAGAGATGTGATTGGACTAATGCCCGACTCTGACTGAGACGCTATTGGATAGAAGTCCACGACCCACAGGTCCTCTCATAGAGGCTATGTTTCTACAGATTTCTTATTTGTTCTTCTTCTTAATATGGATGTCAGAACAGATAAATGACTGTGTTAGTCAGAGGATTTTCAACTGCAGTCGACAATTCTCCCCCGACTGTGGCGTTGACCGGCGGTCATCCTTGGGTTATAAATTCAATAGTGCAGGTATACTCAAAGACTAGAATTGAAGAGTATGAACTTCAGAGTAGGGTGCTTTAGAGTAGTATCCTTTCAGAACCCTGACAGGTAGTGAATGGCTTAAGAAACGTCTCTTTCTTCCTCTCCGGAAAGTGAAATGATCCTTTCAGAGAACTTTGGTCTTTCACATCCACCAGCTCCAGACTGCAGAGCCAGTGCCTGCTAGCTTCCTGGGAACCAGGGGAAAAAGTCCAGGAAAATACTCAGTACGGGAATAACCCACCCACTCCTCCCTGCTACAGCCAATCCACCCTCAGGAATCTTGGCATTCCAACCAGGACCGCTACAGCAAGGAAAGGGACTGGAGTGCTGGGAGTTGTTCAAATGTATTTAAATGTTTGATGCTTTAGTGACTTTTTCGTGATTGACACCTTCTGAAATGCACTTCTTTGCATTTTCTGGCTGAGTATTGCAACTGAAATGTGCTGTAAGAACTGTAAGAGGACAAATGTAAGTCTTCATATCATATAAATGTCTGACTCCAGGCAAAAGCATGCTTGTGTTGGCAATGGTTGACAACTGTGTGAAGTAACACCTGTCTCCTTGGCCAACTCTTCTCCTATAGAACTGTGTTTTAATGACCAGATGGTAACCTCAGCCTTGGATTGATATATAGACACAGAGATGGACAGTATTTCTGTTACATGTATTTTAAATATGTAGAGTAGAACCTTTATGAATCTGAATAAGCTTTTTATTGTATTTTTGTCCCCCTTTATTTTCAATTGTGCCTGAGCATTAATGTTTACCTCAAACTTTAATGTCAGGAGTTTGAGGAATCTGATACATTTAAAAGAATAGGTGTGAGAATGTTTTAAACTGTAAATGGGAATATTTATGCATGTATCTGGTATTCCCTTAATCATTGTACATATATAGTACTGACATAGGTGATATATTTGCCATGATCTGTCGTTCAAATTAGTATTTTCAGTGACTTTATTGAGCAGAGAGTAGAAGACTATGAACCAGTAGTGTATTTTATTGTATACAGCAATTTGGCCAGTTTTACCTAGTGTTGACTTTTCAGTATAACATTTCTAGTGTTGATTCAGGTGTTACACACTCAGTGGTGTTGTCACAGGATCCAACGAAAGTGGCGCCCCTCCTCGGTCGGGCGGCGCTCGGCCACCGATCGTTGTTTCTGTGTCTTTTGGTTTTGTCTGTCTGTTCCGCACCTGTTTTGTGTCTGTCATTAGTGGGGCCTTATTTAGTGTGTGTTTTCAGTTGGGGTGTTGTGCGGGATTGTTTATTGTCCACTCAGGACGGTGGGCCGTGTGAATATATTTATTTCGCTGTTTGTATTTTGGACGTGCTGGCTGACGTCTTATTTTTCTCTCCGGACCGTTTTGCCCTGTGTTTTGGGTTGGTCATTATTATTACGCGCCCTTCTGTTTTGGCGTGACCGTTTTGTGCCGGAGAAAATAAAGACGATATACTTTACCTCTGCTCTCTGCACCTGACTCCAACCACCACTCCTAGAATCCTTGACAGGTGTAAAAGAACCTCAGTGACGGTGTTAATAACCAGAGTTGAGTGTGATTTTGTCATTTTAACTCTGTGTGGAGTAAAACACTCAAAATCACACCCATCATTATCATATTCCCCAGCATGTGCACTGTCAACTGTGGGACCTTCCAAATCATGTCCAATCAATTGAATTTACCACAGGTGGACTCCAATCAAGTTGTAGAAACGTCTCAAGGATGATCAATGGAAACAGGATGTACCTGAGCTCAATTTTGAGTCTCAGAGCAAAGGGTCTGAATACTTATATAAATAAGGTATTTCTGTTTTTTGAGGGATGAGAATTTTTTTAAATTCAACACCATTTTAGAAGGCTGTAACGTAACATAATGTGGAAAAGGGGAAGGGGTCTGAATACTTTCTGAATGCACTGTGTTTGTAAGACGTCACCTATCCTAACTGCCATTGGTAATAGAACAGTAAATGTGCATGTGTTCACAGATGCAGCTATGGAGCCAGCACTTGGAGACTTGCAAGAGGATGTGATGGAGTTGTGACTGACAGAAATTGTATTTGTCACATGCGTTGAATACAACAGGTGTAAACCTTACCGTAAAATGCTTACTTACAAGCCCTTAATCAACAATGCAGTTTTAAGAAAATAGAGTTTAGAAAATATTTACTAAATAAACGAAATAAAAAATACAATTAACATAAAAAAGTAACACAATAAAATAACAATAATGAGTCTATATACAGGTGGTACCAGTACCGAGTCAATGTGCAGCGGTACAGGGTAGTCAAGATAAAGTGAATATGCATAGATAATAAACAGCGAGTAGCAGCAGTGTAAAAACAAAGGGGGGGGGGGGGGGGGGGGGTGTCAATGCAAATAGTCCAGTTGCCATTTGATTAATTGTTCAGCAGTCTTATGGCTTGGGGTAGAAGCTGTTAAGAAGTCTTTTGGAACTAGACTTGGTGCTCCGGTATAGATTGCCGTGCGGTAGCAGAGAGAACAGTCTATGACTTGGCTGACTGGGGTCTTTGACAATGTTTTGGGCCTTCCTCTGACACGCCTATTATATACAGTGGGGAGAACAAGTACACTGCCGATTTTGCAGGTTTTCCTACTTACAAAGCATGTAGAGGTCTGTAATTTTTATCATAGGTACACTTCAACTGTGAGAGACGAATCTAAAATAAAAATCCAGAAAATCACATTGTATGATTTTTAAGTAATTAATTTGCATTTTATTGCATGACATAAGTATTTGATCACCTACCAACCAGTAAGAATTCCGGCTCTCACAGACCTGTTAGTTTTTCTTTAAGAAGCCCTCCTGTTCTCCACTCATTACCTGTATTAACTGCACCTGTTTGAACTCGTTACCTGTATAAAAGACACCTGTCCACACACTCAATCAAACAGACTCCAACCTCTCCACAATGGCCAAGACCAGAGAGTTGTGTAAGGACATCAGGGATAAAATTGTAGACCTGCACAAGGCTGGGATGGGCTACAGGACAATAGGCAAGCAGCTTGGTGAGAAGGCAACAAGAGGACGGTCAATCACCCTCGGTCTGGGGCTCCATGCAAGATCTCACCTCGTGGGGCATCAATGTTCATGAGGAAGGTGAGGGATCAGCACAGAACTACACGGCAGGACCTGGTCAATGACCTGAAGAGAGCTGGGACCACAGTCTCAGTAACACACTACGCCGTCATGGATTAAAATCCTGCAGCGCACGCAAGGTCCCCCTGCTCAAGCCAGCGCATGTCCAGGCCCGTCTGAAGTTTGCCAATGACCCTCTGGATGATCCAGAGGAGGAATGGGAGAAGGTCATGTGGTCTGATGAGACAAAAATAGAGCTTTTTGGTCTAAACTCCACTCGCCGTGTTTGGAGGAAGAAGAAGGATGAGTACAACCCCAAGAACACCATCCCAACCGTGAAGCATGGAGGTGGAAACATCATTCTTTGGGGATGCTTTTCTGCAAAGGGGACAGGACGACTGCACCGTATTGAGGGGAGGATGAATGGGGCCATGTATCGTGAGATATTGGCCAACAACCTCCTTCCCTCAGTAAGAGCATTGAAGATGGGTCGTGGCTGGGTCTTCCAGCATGACAACGACCCAAAACACACAGCCAGGGCAACTAAGGAGCTGCTCTGTAAGAAGCATCTCAAGGTCCTGGAGTGGCCTAGCCAGTCTCCAGACCTGAACCCAATAGAAAATCTTTGGAGGGAGCTGAAAGTCCGTATTGCCCAGTGACAGCCTCGAAACCTGAAGGATCTGGAGAAGGTCTGTATGGAGGAGTGGGCCAAAATCCCTGCTGCAGTGTGTGCAAACCTGGTCAAGAACTACAGGAAACGTATGATCTCTGTAATTGCAAACAAAGGTTTCTGTACCAAATATTAAGTTCTGCTTTTCTGATGTATCAAATACTTATGTCATGCAATAAAATGCAAATTAATTACTTAAAAATCATACAATGTGATTTTCTGGATTTTTGTTTTAGATTCCGTCTCTCACAGTTGAAGTGTACCTATGATAAAAATTACAGACCTCTACATGCTTTGTAAGTAGGAAAACCTGCAAAATTGGTAGTGTATCAAATACTTGTTCTCCCCACTGTAGGTCCTGGATGGCAGGAAGCTTAGCCCCTGTGATGTACTGGGCTTTACGCACTATCCTCTGTAGCACTCTACGTTGGATGCCGAGCAGTTGCCATACAAGGCGGTGATGCAACCGGTCAGGATTCTCTCAATGGTGCATTTTTAGAACTTTTTGAGGCTAAATCTTTTCAGTCCCCTGAGGGGGAAAAGGCTTTGTCGTGCCCTCTTCACGACTTTCTTGGTGTGTTTGGACCATGATAGTTTGTTGGTTATGTGTACACCAAGGAACTTGAAACTCTCGATCTGCTCCACGACAGCCCCGTCGATGTGAATGGGAACGTGTTCGGCCCTCCTTTTCCTGTAGTCCATGATCATCTCCTTTGTCTTGCTCACATTGAGGGTGATGTTGTTGTCTCTGACCTCTCTATAGGCTGTTTCGTCGTTGTCGGTGATCAGGGCTACCACCGTTGTGTCATCAGCAAACTTAATGATGGCGTTGGAGTCGTGCTTGGCCACACAGTCGTGGGTGAACAGGGAGTACAGGAGGGGACTGTGGTGGTTAATTTCTGTATTACCAAATGAGGAGAGTTAAACTTAACACACGAGTCAGAGTTATACTTAAACTACAGTACATCTTTAATAATAAGAGCTTTGCAATAGCAATTACTTTCAATGATGCACCACTTCTAATGAACCATTGAAAAGTGACAACACAAAAGATCTGTTATAGCCAAGATACACCCCTCTCAACCTACATGACGAACAACAGATACATAGAATGGTCACAAGGTTAAGATTTGTGTGAAAGGTATCTATAATACATAGCAGACAGCAACTGCTGTGTCAACAGTTTTCATTGTATAGACCAGTGTCTGGTCCTCGTACTCCAAACTGGAACCGTCACACCCTGGTACGGTATAGCACAAAAATATTACCTCATGTTATCGGGAATACTCTTTAGTTTTTATCACCCAAAGACATCATAAATCTCCTCTGTCAGTATTATCTCATAGAGGCCCTCCTCAGTAGAACACACACACAATAGTTAACAGAACACTCTATTCTGTCGAATAAAACAACCATTATAATGCAATACAAGCATTATAACATAATCTTGCAATTTCCACAACAGGACTAAGCACACACCCCTGAGGGGCCCCAACAACACATCATTGCAGATGTGTTGTTGCCTATTCTTACCACCTGGGGGCAGCCCGTCAGGAAGTCCAGGATCCAGTTTCAGAGGGAGGTGTTTAGTCACAACGTTCTTAGCTTAGTGATGAGCTTTGTGGGCAATATGGTGTTGAACGCTGAGCTGTAGTCAATGAACAGCATTCTCACATAGGTGTTCATTTTGTCCTGGTGGGAAAGGACAGTGTGGAGTGCAATTGAGTCATCTGTGGATCTGTTGGGGCGGTATGCAAATTGGAGTGGGTCTAAGGTTTCCAGGATGATGGTGTTGATGTGAACTATAACCAGCCTTTCAAATCGCTTCTGGATGAGCATTTTCTTGTTTGCTTATTGCCTTATACAGCTCTTTGAGTGCGGTGTTTGTGCCAGCATCGGTTTGTGGTGGTAAATAGATGGCTATGAAAAATATAGATGAAAACTCTCTCAGTAGGTATTCTACCTCAGGCGAGCAATACCTCGAGACTACCTTAATATTAGACATCGCGCCCAAGTTATTGACAAATAGACACACACACCCACCCCATGTCTTACCAGACTGTTCTGTCCTGCCGATGCATGGAAAACACAGCCAACTGTATATTATCCGTGTCGTCGTTCAGCCACGACTCAGTGAAACATAAGATCTTACAGTTTTTAATGTCCCGTTGGTAGGATAGTCTTGAATGGAGCTCATTCACTTTGTTCTCCAGTGATTGCAATTTGTCTAATAGAATGGATGTTAGAGGTGGGTTACACACTCGTAAACGAACTCTCACAAGGCCCCCTGTATTTCCTTCTTTTCTTCATGAGGATGACGGGGATTTGGGTCTTGTCTGGGAGCAACGTTCGTGTTCGTGTCCGACTCATTAAATAAAAAATATTCCGCCAGTTTGAGGTGAGTAATCACTGTTATGATATCCAGAAGCTCCTTTTGGTCATAAGAGACAGTAGCATCAACATTATGTACAAAATAAGTTACTAACAATGCGACAAAATAGCACAATTGGTTAGGAGCCCGTAAAACGGCAGCCATCTCCCCCTGCGCAATTCTACTGATGTCTCTGAATGGAGAGAGACCTGGCACTCAACACATCCACAATGTGGGAATGAAGGTGATTACTAATAATACAGTAGAACAGAAATGTCCAGTATTTGCAACCACCTTTTCATTATATGTGTCACTTATAAACTCTGCCTCTACTCTGCCTATTTCTACAGATTGAGGACTGTAGATGCTTTTGCCAGATGCAAGCCATGGTCGTTTGAGTTGGGTAGGCTTTATCTGACCTGTTCAAACTTCAACATAGTACCTGTTTGTGTGAGATATTACCTATCCTAACTGCCATTGGTAATATAACTGTGACTATTTGTGTATGTGTTCACAGAAACATGTATGGAGCCAGAACATGGAGACTTGCAAGATGATGTGAAGTCCAGACTGACAGACGTGCATGATACTAATGTATCTAAATGGAGAGAGATCTGGCACTCGGCATAAACATTTTACTAGACAAAACTTTTACTTGTATTGCATTTTTTACATATTGAATTGAATGGTATCAGTCGATATGGGTAGGAAGAAACCCTTTGCATTCTGCACCAGGATCAGGGAACTCTGGTTGTATACAGGATACCACATAGGAAGGTATGACCACTCTGACATGTTTGCCAAGGTAGACCCTTGCAAAAAGATAAAATGGTGATAGGCAAAGTATCTGCATTAGCTGGGAATGACAATGAAAGGTGAATGGTGATCATTGTTATATTAGCAGAACACTGCTTCTATGATATCATCAAAAGCAGTGGTCATCAACCGGTCGATCATTATCGACTGATTGATCTCCAAGGCATTCCTAGTTGATCACCAAAAATGTCTATAAAAAACCCAATGGCAAAGCCTTGCGTTCTTATTTTTATACAGAAACCCAGCCTAAAAGCCCAAACAGCAAGCAATGCAGATTTAGAAACACAGTGGCAGGGGGAAAACTCCCTGGAAAGGCAGGAACGTAGGAAGTAACCGAGAGAGGAACCAGGCTCTGAGGGGTGGCAGGCCTCTTCCGGCTGTGTCAGGTGGAGATTATACAGTGAGGGAAAAAAGTATTGATCCCCTGCTGATTTTGTACGTTTGCGCACTGACAAAGAAATTATCAGTCTATAATTTTAATGGTAGGCTTATTTGAACAGTGAGAGACAGAATAACAACAAAAAATCCAGAAAAATGGATGTCAAAAATTGTATAAATTGATTTGCATTTTAATGAGGGAAATAAGGATTTGACCCCTCTGCAAAACATGACTTAGTACTTGGTGGCAAAACCCTTGTTGGCAATCACAGAGGTCAGACATTTCTTGTAGTTGGCCACCAGGTTTGGACACATCTCAGGAGGGATTTTTGTCCCACTCCTCTTTGCAGATCTTCTCCAAGTAATTAATGTTTCGAGGCTGACGTTTGGCAACTCGAACCTTCAGCTCCCTCCACAGATTTTCTATGGGATTAAGGTCTGGAGACTGGCTAGGCCACTCCAGGACCTTAATGTGCTTCTTCTTGAGCCACTCCTTTCTTGCCTTGGCCATGTGTTTTGGGTCATTGTCATGCTGGAATACCCATCCACAACTCATTTTCAATGCCCTGGCTGAGGGAAGGAAGTTCTCACCCAAGATTTATGGTACATGGCCCCGTCCATCGTCCCTTTGATGCGGTGAAGTTGTCCTGTCCCCTTAGCAAAAAAACACCCCCAAAGCATAATGTTTCCACCTCCATGTTTGACGGTGGTGATGGTGTTTTTGGGTCATAGGCAGCATTCTTCCTCCTCCAAACATGGCGAGTTGCGTTGATGCCAAAGAGCTCCATTTTGGTCTCATCTGACCACAACACTTTCACCCAGTTGTCCTCTGAATCATTCAGATGTTCATTGGCAAACTTCAAGACGGGCATGTATATGTGCTTTCTTGAGCAGGGGGACCTTGCTGGCGCTGCAGGATTTCAGTCCTTCACGGCGTAGTGTGTTACCAATTGTTTTCTTGGTGACTATGGTCCCAGCTGCCTTGAGATCATTGACAAGATCCTCCAGTGTAGTTCTGGGCTGATTCCTCACCGTTCTCATGATCATTGCAACTGCACGAGGCGAGATCTTGCATGGAGCCCCAGGCCAAGGGAGATTGACAGTTCTTTTGTGTTTCTTCCATTTGCGAATAATCACACCAACTGTTGTCACCTTCTCACCGAGCTGCTTGGCGATGGTCTTGTAGCCCATCCCAGCCTTGTGAAGGTCTACAATCTTGTCCCTGACATCCTTGGAGAGCTCTTTGGTCTTGGCCATGGTGGAGAGTTTGGAATCTGATTGATTGATTGCTTCTGTGGACAGGTGTATTTTATACAGGTAACAAACTGAGATTAGGAGCACTCCATTTAAGAGTGTGCTCCTAATCTCAGCTCGTTACCTGTATAAAAGACACCTGTGAGCCAGAAATCTTTCTGATTGAGAGGGGGTCAAATACTTATTTCCCTCATTAAAATGCAAATCAATTTATAACATTTTTGAAATGCTTTTTTCTGGATTTTTTTGTTGTTATTCTCAAATTTCAAATCAAATTTATTTTTATATAGCCCTTCGTACATCAGCTGATATTCTCAAAGTGCTGTACAGAAACCCAGCCTAAAACCCCAAACAGCAAGCAAAGCATGTGAAAGAAGCACGGTGGCTAGGAAAAACTCCCTAGGAAAAACTCCCTAGAAAGGCCAAAAACCTAGGAAGAAACCTAGAGAGGAACCAGGCTATGAGGGGTGGCCAGTCCTCTTCTGGCTGTGCAGGGTGGATATTAAAACAGAACATGGTCAAAATGTTAAAATGTTAAAATGTTCATAAATGACCAGCATGGTCAAATAATAATAATCATAGTAGTTGTCGAGGGTGCAACAAGCACGTCCGGTGAACAGGTCAGGGTTCCATAGCCGCAGGCAGAACAGTTGAAACTGGAGCAGCAGCACGGCCAGGTGGACTGGGGACAGCAAGGAGTCATCATACCAGGTCTCATATCATCATTCTGTCTCTCACTGTTCAAATAAACCTACCATTAAAATTATAGACTGATCATTTCTTTGTCAGTGGGCAAACGTACAAAATCAGCAGCAGATCAAATACTTTTTCCCCCTCACTGTAAGAGTACATGGCCATTAAGACCAGATTGTTCTTCAAGATGTTCAAACATTGATAGATGACCAGCAAGGTCAAATAATAATCACAGTGGTTGTACAGATATCCTGAAAATCGGTCATCTAACAAAATTGTCTGTAGCGTCAGTATTTTAACAGATGTAGAGTCAACCATATGTAGTATTGGATTTTTGGTTTAGATCATTTCTGATATACAGGTATCAATTTGTTTCTATGGAAATTTCTCTGACAAATCTAACAAGTTTTGGAGTTCCTCAAGGCTCTGTTAATGGACCGCTACAGTTATATTTATATATGCTATTTCTCGATGATGTTATTCGTAAACACAATATCAATTTCACTGGCTCCGACATAACAGGTGGGTTATCATAAGCAACATCAGGGCCCAAGCTGTGGCCCAATAGCCAGACATCTCCTACATTTCTAGCCCAGTTGGGAACACTTTCACTGGCCGCCAGGTCAGACGGCATCCCTGTGTGAAAACAGAATGACCCACATATACCCCAAGCATCCATCCGTACACTTGCCATGTGGTGCTGAATGAGGCAGGTATTTGGGGTTGAGGCGAACACATATGGACCAGGCATTTTGAGGAGTACAGATGTGGGGTTTCGGTATAGGGCACATAACCTGCACTATGGGTCAGGTATTTGGGGTGTAAGTGAGAAACGTATGTGTCAGGTATTTGGGGTTAAGGGGAGAGAGGAATACATACAGTACAATACAATATGGGGCAGGTGTGTTGCTGAGGGGAAAGAGGACTACATACAAATGTAGGATCTTAATTTGAGCCCGTTTGCTACAGTAGAAAAATAATCCTGCAGCAAGAGGAAATGTGAAATATTATGTTGATTATATTTAATGGACATTTTTGTAGGGGTTGATACAGTCTGAAATTTCAGTTGCAATTACAAACTTCAGAAGCCTTTTTAAA
Organism: Salmo salar; assembly: GCF_965601325.2. NCBI lineage: Eukaryota > Metazoa > Chordata > Actinopteri > Salmoniformes > Salmonidae > Salmo > Salmo salar. The sequence goes on along the minus strand of NC_138311.1, from coordinate 23,060,240 downwards.
CTTCAAATACACTACACGTTTTGCATGTTCTTCATTTCAGGAATATTGTCCTGCAACAGGGTAATCCTTAATCTGTATGGGTCATGAATTTATGGTTGGGAGGAGATAAGAGTATATATGGGGCAGATTTATCAAAGAAAAGAAAGGAGCCGATTCATCAAAGAGACTGATTTATCAAACCTGAATCTAGCCCTCAGACTGCCTCAGGACCTGCTGGACATATGTTGTCATTTTCTCTACCAGGACTGAACACATGAGAAAACACCAGACACCTATGCTGAGGACAACAACAGGAGGGGTGAATGGGCTGAATCTATGTGGTGTGTAAACTAGGAGCCTAATAACATGTTGTTGAATATGAATGAATTAATAAATTATGCTTTGGACCACACAGAATAGATAAAGCTATATTGTTGACTTCAGTCTGTTTCTCATTTCCAAACCCACGGTCTCTAAAGGCCACTGAATACAGAGCATTCATATTACTAAATATGTACCCCTGGCAAAAACACATGCTTGTCTCTTAAATCTACAGAGTACATAATCTAATGTGACAACTCAGGGCTTGCCCTGCTAAGACCTAAGAGGATGGAAAGAGCACTTTTCATGAGAGACCGATGATGGGACAATCCCTCTGTAGCACTTGGCTGAACATTGAGTTTTTACACCTCCTTGTGTGTGTGTGTGTGTGTGTGTGTGTGTGTGTGTGTGTGTGTGTGTGTGTGTGTGTGTGTGTGTGTGTGTGTGTGTTTGTGACGAGAGTAGGCGTGTGTATGAGTGTGTGTATGTGTGTGTTTACGTGCCTGTTTCAAATCAAACCAAATCAAATGTTATTAGTCACATGCGCTGAATACAACAGGTGTAGACCTTACAGTGAAATGTTTACTTACGAGCCCCTAACCAACAATGAAGTTTAAAAAAAATACAGATAAGAATAAGAGATAAAAGTAACAAGTAATGAAAGAGCAGCAGTAAAATAACAATAGCGAGACTATATACAGGGGGGTACCGATACAGAGTCAATGTGCGGGGGCACCGGTTAGTTGAGGCAGTGTGTACATGTAGGTATAGTTATTAAAGTGACCATGCATAGATGACAACAGAGAGTAGCAGTGGTGTAAAGAGGGGGTGAGAGAGGCGGCACTGCAAATAGTCTGGGTAGCCATTTGACTAGATGTTCAGGAGTCTTACGGCTTGCGGGTAGAAGATATGATATATGATATATAACTCATATGGCAGGCAAAAACCTGAGAAAAAAATCCAACCAGGAAGTGACGTTTTTCTATCTAATCCCTATTCAAACTACAGTGTCTGTGGGGTCATTTTGCACTTCCTAAGGCTTCCACTAGATGTCAACGGTCTTTAGAACCTTGTTTTATGCTTCTACTGTTGCTGGGCAGAGAATAGGAGCTGACTCAAGCCTGGGACCAGTGAGTTGTTTACTGCGCTAGCACGCAGGCGCACCCTTCCTTCTTTTTCCTCTGTAATGAATACGCTATTGTCCGGTTGGAATATTATCGAAGATTTATGTTAAAAAGACCCTAAGGAATGATTGTAAACATCGTTTGACATGTTTCTATGAGCGGTAATGGAACTTTTTGACTTTTCGTCTCTGGTTTTGCGCTCTCGCGTTATGCCTTTGGATTAGTGATCTGAACGTGCGAACAAAACGGAGGTATTTGGACATAAATATGGAGTTTATCGAACAAAACAAATATATAAGTGGGAGTCCTGGGAGTGCATTCCGACGAAGATCAGCAAAGGTAAGGGAAGATTTCTAATACTATTTCTGAGTTTAGTTTCCAGAACTTGGCGGGTAACTGTATAGCTTGCTTTGATGGCTGAGCTCTGTACTCAGAATATTGAAAAATTTGCTTTCGCCGTAAAGCTATTTTAAAATAGTCCCACTGTAGCTCTGTTGGTAGAGCATGGCGCTTGCAACGCCAAGGTTGTGGGTTCGTTTCCCATGGGGGACCAGTATTTAAAATGTAATAAAATGTATGCACTCTACTGTAAGTCGCTCTGGATAAGAGCGTCTGCTAAATGACTAAAATGTAAATGTAAGATGTTTTGAAGCCTCTTGGACCTAGACTTGGCACTCCAGTACCGCTTGCCATGCGGTAGTAGAGAGAACAGTCTATGACCAGAGTGACTGAAGTCTTTGACAATTTTTAGGGCCTTCCTCTAACACCGCCTGGTATAGAGGTCCTGGACGGCAGGAAGCTTGGCCCCAGTGATGTACTGGGCCGTTTGCACTACCCTCTGTAGCGCCTTGTGGTTGGAGGCCGAGCAGTTGCCATACCAGGCAGTGATGCAACCAGTCAGGATGCTCTCGATGGTGCAGCTGTAGAACCTTTTGAAGTTCTGAGGACCCATGTCAAATCTTTTCAGTCTCCCTAGGAGGAATAGGTTTTGTCATGCCCTCTTCACGACTGTCTTTGTGTGCTTGGACCTTGATAGTTTGTTGGTGATGTGGACACCAAGGAACTTGAAGCTCTCAACCTGCTGCACTGCAGCCCCGTCGATGACAATGGGGGCGTGCTCGGTCCTCCTTTTCCTGTAGTCCACAGTCATCTTCTTTGTCTTGATCACGTTGAGGGAGAGGTTGTTGTCCTGGCACCACACAGCCAGGTCTCTGACCTCCTCCCTATAGGCTGTCTCATTGTTGTCAGTGATCAGACCTACCACTGTTGTGTCAGTGGCAAATTTAATGATGGCGTTGGAGTCGTGCCAGGCCATGCAGTTATGAGTTAACAGGGATGGGACTGAGCACGCACACCTGAGGGGCCCCTGTGTTGAGGATCAGTGTGGCGGATGTGTTGTTACCTACCGAATTCTCAGAAGACAGCGCGACCTTCGGCCCCTCTTTCTCTGCCTCCTCTTCACTCAGATCACGGAATCGGGGCCTGTTCCCAAGGAAGCAGTGTATCCTTCGCTTCAGGCTCGTCAGAGTCGTGAAAGGAAAAAAGGATTCTGCTAGTCCGTGGTGAGTAATCGCAGTCCTGATGTCTAGAAGTTATTTTTGGTCCTAAGAGATGGTAGCGGCAACATTATGTACAAAATAAGTAAAAATATAAGTTACTAACAACGCACATAAACAAACAAAAAAACACAATCTGCCATCTTCTCCGGGTGCAATGTCTGCCTGTTTGTGTGTGAACCTTGCATACATACGTGCATACATTTGTGTGTTTTCTCTTCGTTCTCTCCTCTCATTAAGATGGTATTAGGGCCCCATTCACTTTTCCCAGACATCAGTCTGTATGAGTGGAGTGACCTATTCACCATGGGCCTGATTCAGACAGGAAATGTACACCTTCCCTAAAAACTTCTCAGTAGTGGGTATTCAGACTTACCTTATGCAGGTGAGTAATGGGTTTTACAGGCATGGTTCCCTTACGCGTGTTGAATACATGTAGCCCTTTCCTGCAGTCAATAGACCAAAACACCCTCCATGGCCTTATGGGTGTAATGTTAATAATATTTTTCATAATTTCATAATACACTTTTTTTATTACGCAGAAAAGCCAGTGTTTCTATGTCAAACTTCTATGTCTTCTGTGATGTATATAAAGTGTAATACTGGGATGCAAACTCAAAATGTAATACATTTCAACTCTATATCTGACATGGTACAGGTCTTATTTTTTAAGTCCATGAACATGTGTGTGAGGTGTATACTTATGTTGCAAAGTAGATTTGTTTAAAACTACCAAGAAACACTGTGTGACTCTGATTTAGCCCAAGGCAGTAAAATGTTATTTAAACAGTTGAAAACCCTCCCACTTGCTGGCAAACAGATATTCTTATGGTGTTTTCATTCAATAGGGGTTTCAGTACATTTATCTAAAGCCATACGTCATTTCAGGAAATTAGGCATATGTCGCACGTCACTACTTCACAGGATAGGCATTTGAACATAAACCTTTTTTATGCATTTTTTGGCAGAAATGCCTTCTGGAACATGTGAACTTTCATGTGCCTTAATAACACATTTGTATGCCATCTACAAATACGAATATAATTGTTAAATTACGAGCCTAGTTGCTCTAGCCACAGAAAAAGCCAAGAACCTTCACGCTAGCCATGATTGGCTGAGATAATGGATTGGCCGGACATGCCGAGAGTTGAGTTCGGATTGGTCTGCCATGTAGCATGCCTCTGTCTACAACATGAGCTGCTCATTATGTGTAGGTAATCATTTCTAACGCAGCTTTTTTGAAAGATATCTCAAAGAACTGCAAAAGTGTTTAGAAATCAGTGCAATTCCTGGTGAAAGCAGAGAATGATACCTAAGGAGATTTTGAAAATTCTGGTGTTTGATTGCAAATATGCACAGGGAGTCAATATGAGAACACACAGAAGGCTGTTGTATAAAACACCTGTCTCCGGATTACATCTTCTAAGGGCAACCGTGGCATCCGTGACAGAGAGGAAGAAGCGTTCCTCCATGGATATGGGTAAGCGAGTCTAGCTAGCTACATTTTCAGATATTATACATTTTCATTGCATGTTAAACGTTTCTAACGTTATGTGTATGATCTGTGGAGTAATATTTGTATCTCAGAAATCCATTTGCATTGCTAGTTATAGCCTAATGTTAGCTAGCTAGCTAACATTAAACCTAGTTGGTTAGCTTTAGCTTCCTGCAGATTCATGCATGGTAGTAATGTTATGAGTTGGGATTATGGTTAATTGTTTAGCTAGCTAGATGTCTAAACAAAAGAGTCCACTATATAAGTAACCATTTCACTGTACCATTTACATCTTCTGTATCCTGTGCCTGTGACAAATAAACGTAGATTTTATTTGATATAGTGTGTGTTTACCAGAGACGGTAATGTGAAGAACAACATGACCTGCACCAAAGTCAAATTAGGATATAGTGTTAGGCCAACGAGACAGTGTCCATGTTCTAGAATTCTCTGGTAGAATGCCCTGATTTTATTTTCATCACACTCACAACCGTCAGCCACTTTCTTTAATTATCTTGCCATTAATTTGTAAATAATGATCTTGTTGTGAGTTTATTTTCCTGTATTAATTAATACAAATTAGCTCAAATGAAGATGCTGTCACCTATGATATGGTCATTATTTAAACTGGCTAGCCAGTTAACAAGCTAGAAACGAACCAAAACATTGTTTAGAAAGTTGCTTTTAGTTGCCTGGTTTGCTAGGCTGACTTATACGAAATTCATTTATTGGTGTTAAAATACACAAGTTATGTTATTTTGGACCCCCAGGCTGCTGATGTCATGCACAAACATATTCATCTCATTTTCAGCACCGATTGGTAGATAAAAGGACTGCTGGCCCATGTTGACTCCAATGCTTCCCACAGTTGGCTGGATGTCCTTTGGGTGGTGGCCCATTCATGATACACATGGGAAACTGTCGAGTGTGAAAAACCCAGCAGTGTTGCAGTTCTAGACACAAACCGGTGCGCCTGGCACCTACTACCATACCCCGTTAAAAGAGACTTACATTGTTTGTCTTGCCTATTCACTCTCTGAATGGTACATATATACAATCCATGTCTCAATTTTCTCAAGGCTTAAAAATCCTTCTTTATTAACCTATCTCATCCCCTTCATCTACACTGATTGAAGTGGATTTAACATTAACAAGTGACATTAATAAGGGAGCATTGCTTTCACCTGGATTCACCTGGTCAGTCTGTCATGGAAAGAGCAGATGTCCTTAATGTTTTGTATACACAGTATACATGGAGATAGTTTAGTGCCTAAAATAAGGACATCTTATTTTTTATATAAATAATTTTTATAAAATTGTTTCCTGATCTCTCTTATATCGCTCAGTTATAGGCAAGACACTTCAGAACAAACTTCCTTTCGATTTTTTTTGTTGACTATCTGTTTATCCATGTATGAAGCTATTATTCAATGTTTTTCTATGGACTAATAGCAATAACGACAAATAAAAATTGGCATCAAATAATATATTTTTTTGATACCTTAATAAGGGGTCCTAAAACTCCAAATCAAACAGCTAAATGATCCTTGGTGTAACGGCTGTCGTAGAGAGGGGACCAAAGCACAGCGTGTTGAGTGCTCATAATTAATATTTATTTTAACTCAGAACACCAAAACAACAACCAGCCAACAGTTCTGTCAGGTAACCGATAACAAAACAGAAAATAACTACCCACAAATACAGGTGGAAAAAAACCCTACTTAAGTATGATCTCCAATTAGAGACAACGAGGACCAGCTGCCTCTAATTGGAGATCATCCCAAAAAACAACAACATAGAAATATAAAAACTAGAACCTAAACATAGATATACAGAACATAGAAAAACACAAAACACCCCCTGTCACGCCCTGACCTACTCTACCATAGAAAATAACATCATACTATGGTCAGGACGTGACACTTGGTATGACCATCTTAAAACAATTCCATATGTAAGCTTAGTAAATTACAGTGCATGGAGAATGGTGTTATTTCTATCAGAAAAAATAAAGTAGATGTTGTTCCACTTGGAACCCACAGGTTGCTCGACCTTATTCATAATTTCATCTCGCTTAAAGGTGGTGGAATTATGAGGGAATTAAATCAAGGTCAGAATACAGAGTATCTGTAGACACACATCCGCCACACCTTCATTTCTTTCATCTCCACCGCCCAACAAATAGTGGGTGAATAGCACAATATTGTCATTCTTAAGAGTAAAATGGGGAACACTGCAACATAGTAAAATCTTGAGCACCTTCAAAAGTGTTATTTTAACACCCGTACAGTGGGACTCATATGTTCACTGAAAATAGTGTACATTTTACACTTACAGAGTTAAAGGTACACCATTGATTTTTTTCTGTGTGGGGCTCTGGACTGGCCTGGGCAAACAGATCATGCTTAATCCGCCTCAAAGTCAAACTGTTATCCTTCGGCGGCACTGGTTAAGGCTCTGGGAAGAGAGTATGTGTGTGTGTGTGTGGTGCAAGCATTCGTCCGTGTGTATGTGTGTGTTTGATCCCCTTCAAAGTAAACCTGTCACTGTCTGATGAGTCCTCGGTTCACAGGAAGAGAGTGTCAGTCAGCAACTCCCTTCCTTCCTCTGAAATGGTTAATGTGGTTGTTTCTATATAATGTAAATATTCTATATTTATTCTATATTTGACATTCCTTTTGAAAGTTGTGGCTATGGTGGAAAGAAAACACGTGAAGCTACAAGCAAATTTATGAGCATTTTATCAAGTAGCCAACATAGGCTTGGTCAACATACGGTTCTGTAGAGAGGATGAGACTTAATATTTTCACATCCTTTACACACACCCTAAAAATGTTTACTTTTACTGTGTTTTTAGTTTGTGTACCCAGGCCCTGCCAAGGAAATGTTACTGAGAATAAATAGGCTCTCTGAAAATGTCTGCTGTTATTGTTTCTCTGGCAAAGCACACACCGTTACAAAAAAACACATGAACAAAAACATGTGCAAAATCATGTGTAAAAAAACACTTAGCTAGCTAATGTACACACTAATGTAAATGGTAAAAATACTTTTTTTAAATCCTTCGGTCCAAAAAATTATATTATTAATTAAAATTTATCAGAAAATTCATCACAGTTTAGTTATCCATGTTATCTCTTGATTTGGGGGAACTTAACCAAGTGAGATTTTCACATGTGGAGTTTTTTTACATGTGAAACTGCAAATGTGAAAATGCAATTCCACATGTGAAAGTGAGGTTTTCTTATTAAATCATGTCAAATCAAATGTCATTGGTCGCATACCCAAATTTAGCAGATGTTATTGCAGGTGTAGCGAAATGCTACTGTTCCTAGCTCCAACTGTGCAGTAGTATCTAAAAACGATTCACGACAATACACACAAATCTAAAAGTAAAAGAATGGAATGAAGAAATATATAAACTCAGCAAAAAAAGAAATGTCCTCTCACGGTGAACTGCGTTTATTTTCAGCAAACTTAACATGTGTAAATATTTGTATGAACATAACAAGATTCAACAACTGAGCCATAAACTGAACAAGTCCCACAGACATGTGACTAACAGAAATGGAATAATGTGTCCCTGAACAAAGGGGGGGGTAAAAATCTAAAGTAACAGTCAGTATCTGATGTGGCCACCAGCTGCCTTATCTACTGCAGTGCATCTCCTCCTCATGGACTGCACCAGATCTGCCAGTTCTTGCTGTGAGATGTTACCCCACTCTTCCACAAAGGCACCTGCAAGTTCCGGGGGATTTCTGGGGGGATTGGCCCTAGCCCTCACCCTCCGATCCAACAGGTCCCAGACGTGCTCAATGGGATTGAGATCTGGGCTCTTCACTGGCCATGGCAGAACACTGACATTCCTGTCTTGCAGGAAATCATGCACAGAACGAGCAGTGGCATTGTCATGCTGGAGGTTCATGTCAGGATGAGCCTGCAGGAAGGGCACCACATGAGGGAGGAGGATGTCTTCCCTGTAACACACAGCGTCGAGATTGCCTGCAATGACAACAAGCTCAGTCCAATGATGCTGTGACACACCGCCCCAGTCTATGACAGACCCTCCACCTCCAAATCGATCCCGCTCTAGAGTACAGCCCTCGGTGTAACGCTCATTCCTTCGACGATAAACGCGAATCTGACCATCACCCCTGGTGAGACAAAACCACGACTCGTCAGTGAAGAGCACTTTTTGCCAGTCCTGTGTGGTCCAGCGATGGTGGGTTTGTGCCCATAGTCGATGTTGCTGCCGGTGATGTCTGGTGAGGACCTGCCTTACAACAGGCCTACAAGCCCTCAGTTCATCCTCTCTCAGCCCATTGCGGACAGTCTGAGCACTGATGGAGGGATTGTGTGTTCCTGGTGTAACTCGGGCAGTTGTTGTTGCCATCCTGTACCTGTCCCGCAGGTATGATGTTTGGATGTACCAATGGTGTGCAGGTGTTGTTACACGTGGTCTGCCACTGTGAGGATGATCAGCTGTCCGTCCTGTCTCCCTGTAGCGTTGTCTTAGGCATCTCACAGTACGGACATTGCAATTTATTGCCCTGGCCACATCTGCAGTGCTCATGCCTCCTTGCAGCATGCCTAAGGCACATTCACGCAGATGAGCAAGGGCCATGGGCATCTTTCTTTTGGTGTTTTTCAGAGTCAGTAGAAAGGCCTCTTTATTGTCCTAAGTTTTCATAACTGTGACCTTAATTGCCTACCGTCTGTAAGCTGTTAGTGTCTTAACAACCGTTCCACAGGTGCATGTTCATTAATTGTTTATGGTTCATTGAACAAGCATGGGAAACAGTGTTTAAACTCTTTACAATTAAGTTATGTGAAGTTATTTGGATTTTTACGAATTATCTTTGACAGACAGGGTCCTGAAAAAGGGACGTTTTTGCTGAGTTTGAATATAAGATCGAGCAATGTCGGAGTGGCATTGAGTAAAATACAGTAGAATAGAATACAGTATATACGTATGAGATGAGTAAAGCAGTATGTAAACATTATTTAAACATTATTAAAGTGACTAATGTTCCATTATTAAAGTGGCCAGTGAATCCAAGTCTATATGCTGTATATAGGGCAGTATCCTCTAAGGTACAGGGTTGCATCATTTTATTGATTTATTTTATTTATTTAACCTTTATTTAAGTCAGTTAAGAAGAAGTTCTTATTAACAATGACGGCCTACCTAAAGGAAAAAGAGAGACCTAAGACAACAACATAGCAAGGCAGCAACACATGACAACACTGCATGGTAGCAACACAACATAACAACTACATGGTAGCAACACAACATGGTAGCAGCACAAAACATGGTACCAACATTATTGGGCACAGACAACAGCACAAAGGGCAACAAGGTAGAGACAACAATAAATCACACAAAGCAGCCACAACTGTCAGTAACAGTGTTCATGATTGAGTCTTTGAATGAAGTGATTGCGATAAAACTGTCCAGTTTGAGTGCTTGTTGCAGCTCGTTCCAGTCGCTAGCTGCAGCGAACTGAAAAGAGGAGCGACCCAGAGATGTGTGTGTGCTTTGGGGACCTTTAACAGAATGTGACTGGCAGAACGGGTGTTGTATGTGGAGGATGAGGGCTGCAGTAGATATCTCAGATAGGGGAGAGTGAGGCCAAAGAGGGTTTTGTAAATAAGCATCAACCAGTGGGTCTTGCGACAGGTTTACAGTTTACAGAGGAGTATAGAGTGCAGTGATGTGTCATATAAGGAGCATTGGTGGCAAATCTGCTGGCCGAATGGGAAAGAACATTTAGCAGCTCGAGAGCACCATTACCTGCCGATCTATAAATCACGTCTCTGTAATCTAGCATGGGTAGGATGGTCATCTGAATCAGGGTTAGTTTGGCAGCTGGGGTGAAAGAGGAGCGATTACGATAGAGGAAACCAAGTCTAGATGTAACTTTAGCCTGCAGCTTTGATATGTGCTGAGAGAAGGAGAGTGCACTGTCTTGCCATACTCCCAAGTACTTGTATGAGGTGACTACCTCAAGCTCTAAACCATCAGAGGTAGTAATCACACCTGTGGGGAGAGGGTCATTCTTCTTACCAAACCACATTACCTTTGTTTTGGAGGTATTCAGAACAAGGTTAAGGGTAGAGAAAGCTTGTTGGACACTAAGAAAGCTTTGTTGTGGAGCATTTAACACAAAGTCCAGGGAGAGGCCATGAGTATAAGACTGTATCATCCTCATATAAATGGATGAGAGAGCTTCCTACTGCCTGAGCTATGTTGTTGATGTAAATTGAGAAGAGCGTGGGGCCTATGATCAAGCCTTGGGGTACTCCCTTGGTGACAGGCAGTGGCTGAGACAGCAGATCTTCTGACTTTATACACTGCACTCTTTGAGACACAGCGCTTAGAATTAAGGGCAATGGTGAAATCATTGAGGACCTTTAAGGTTGCAGTGACACATCCATAACCTAAGCTGAAACCAGATTGCATACCCAAGATAATACTATAGATATCAAGAAAGGCAGTCAGTTGATTATTGACATGTTTTTCCAGCACTTTTGATAAACAGGGCGAAATAGAAATACAGTGAGGGGAATAAAGTATTTGATCCCCTGCTGATTTTGTACGTTTGCCCACTGACAAAAATGATCAGTCTATAATTTTAATGGTAGGTTTGTTTGAACAGTGAGAGACAGAATAACAACAAAAACATCCAGAAAAAAGCATTTCAAAAATGTTATAAATTGATTTGCATTTTAATGAGGGAAATAAGTATTTGACCACCTCTCAATCAGAAAGATTTCTGGCTCCCAGGTGTCTTTTATACAGGTAACGAGCTGAGATTAGGAGCACACTCTTAAAGGGAGTGCTCCTAATCTCAGTTTGTTACCTGTATAAAAGACACCTGTCCACAGATGCAATCAATCAATCAGATTCCAAACTCTCCACCATGGCCAAGACCAAAGAGGTCTCCAAGGATGTCAGGGACAAGATTGTAGACCTACACAAGGCTGGAATGGGCTACAAGACCATCGCCAAGCAGCTTGGTGAGAAGGTGACAACATTTGGTGTGATTATTCGCAAATGGAAGAAACACAAAAGAACTGTCAATCTCCCTTGGCCTGGGGCTCCATGCAAGATCTCAAATCGTGGAGTTGCAATGATCATGAGAACGGTGAGGAATCAGCCCAGAACTACACGGGAGGATCTTGTCAATGATCTCAAGGCAGCTGGGACCATAGTCACCAAGAAAACAATTAGTAACACATTACGTCGTGAAGGACTGAAATCCTGCAGCGCCCGCAAGGTTCCCCTGCTCAAGAAAGCACATATACATGCCCGTCTGAAGTTTGCCAATGAACATCTGAATGATTCAGAGGACAACTAGAGAAAGTGTTGTGGTCAGATGAGACCAAAATGGAGCTCTTTGGCATCAACCCAACTCGCTGTGTTTGGAGGAGGAGGAATGCTGCCTATGACCCCAAAAACACCATCCTGTCTTCAAACACCTCAAACATGGAGGGGGAAAATGTATGCTTTGGGAGTGTTTTTCTGCTAAGGGGACAGGACAACTTCACCGCATCAAAGGGACGATGGACGGGGCCATGTACCATCAAATCTTGGGTGAGAACCTCCTTCCCTCAGCCAGGGCATTGAAAATGGGTCGTGGATGGGTATTCCAGCATGACAATGACCCAAAACACACGGCCAAGGCAACACAGGAGTGGCTCAATAAGAAGCACATTAAGGTCCTGGAGTGGCCTAGCCAGTCTCCAGACCTTAATCCCATAGAATATCTGTGGAGGGAGCTGAAGGTTTGAAACTTCAGCCTCGAAACCTTAATGACCTGGAGAAGATCTGCAAAAAGGAGTGGGACAAAATCCCTACTGAGACGTGTGCAAACCTGGTGGCCAACTACAAGAAACGTCTGACCTCTGTGATTGCCAACAAGGGTTTTGCCTCCAAGTACTAAGTCATGTTTTGCAGAGGGGTCAAATACCTATTTCCCTCATTAAAATGCAAATCAATTTATAACATTTTTGACATCCGTTTTTCTGGATTTTTTTGTTGTTATTCTGTCTCTCACTGTTCAAATAAACCTACCATTAAAATTATAGACTGATCACTTCTTTGTCAGTGGGCAAACATACAAAATCAGCAGGGGATCAAATACTTTTTTCCCTCACTGTAAGTGCATTTATTTCTCATTTGCCTGAACGAGAGCCAGTCAGCCTGAGTATGCGTGTGTCGAACATTTCGCCAAATGCAATTCTTGAGGTGGAGTAACTCTGCAACATCACGGTCGAACCAGGGCCTGAACCTGTTTATAATTCTTATTTTCTTTATGGAGGCATGTTTGTTAACAATACCATTGAAAATATCAAAAAAGAAGGTCCAAGAATCTTCGACAGAAGGCATCAAGCTGATTTTATGCCATTTTACAGAGGCCAGTTCATGAAGGAAGGCTTGCTCATTAACTTCTTTGGGATAGGGGGCAGTATTTTCACGGCCGGATAAAAAACGTACCCGATTTAATCTGGTTACTACTCCTGCCCAGAAACTAGAATATGCATATAATTAGTAGATTTGTATAGAAAACACGCTAAAGTTTCTAAAACTGTTTGAATGGTGTCTGTGAGTATAACAGAACTCATATGGCAGGCCAAAACCTGAGAAGATTCCATACAGGAAGTGCCCTGTCTGACAATTTGTTGTCCTTCTGTTGCATCTCTATCAACATTACAGCATCTGTGCTGTAACGTGACACTTTCTAAGGCTTCCGTTGGCTCTCTAAAGCCGCCAGAAAGTGGAAAGTAGTGTCTGCTGTCTCTGGGCAAGGTACAGCAGCAGAGTTTGTAAGTGGTCAGCCTGGGGACAGTGAGACTGAGATGCGCTTTCACGAGACTTCTCCAGTTTTTTCTTTCAGCCTTTGAATGAATACAACGTTGCCCGGTTGGAATATTATCGCTATTTTACGAGAAAAATAGCATAAAAATTGATTTTAAACAGCGTTTGACATGCTTCTAAGTACGGTAATGGAATATTTTGAATTTTTGTCACGAAATGCGCTCGCGCGTCACCCTTCAGATAGTGACCTGAACGCACGAACAAAACTGAGGTATTTGGATATAACTATGGATTATTTGGAACCAAAACAACATTTGTTGTTGAAGTAGAAGTCCTGGGAGTGCATTCTGACGAAGAACAGCAATGGTAATCCAATTTTTCTAATAGTAATTCTGAGTTTAGTGAGCCCCAAACTTGGTGGGTGTCAAATTAGCTAGCCTTTGATGGCCGGGCTATGTACTCAGAATATTGTAAAATGTGCTTTCGCCAAAAGCTATTTTAAAATCTGACATAGCGTTTGCATAAAGGAGTTCTGTATCTATAATTCTTAAAATAATTGTTATGTATTTTGTCAACGTTTATCATGAGTAATTTAGTAAATTCACCGGAAGTTTTCGGTGGGTATGCTAGTTCTGAACATCACATGCTAATGTAAAAAGCTGGTTTTTGATATAAATATGAACTTGATTGAACAAAACATGCATGCATTGTATAACATAATGTCCTAGGAGTGTCATCTGATGAAGATCATCAAAGGTTAGTGCTGCATTTACAGATTTACTATAAGAAAAATTGGATTACCTTTGCTGTTCTTCGTCAGAATGCACTCCCAGGACTTCTACTTCAACACCCAATGTTGTTTTGGTTCCAAATAATCCATAGTTATATCCAAATAGCTCCGTTTTGTTAGTGCGTTCAAGTCACTATCCGAAGGGTGACGCGCCGGCGCATTTCGTGACAAACAATGTCAAAATATTCCATTACCGTACTTCGAAGCATGTCAAACGCTGTTTAAAATCCATTTTTATGCGATTTCTCTCGTAAAATAGCGATAATATTCCAACCGGGAGACGTTGTATCCGTTCAAACATTGCACGCGCGCACCAGTGTCATTCTTCTCAGAAGTACCCTTCTCCAAAACACCTACTGTTTTTCGCCCAGAGACTGCAGAGTTATCATTCAACGTTCTGGCACCTTCTGAGAGCCAATGAAAGCCTTAGGAAATGTCACGTTACTGCAGAGATCCTGTATTTTCGATAAAGAGGCTACAGAAGGCCAAGAAATGGTCAGACGGGGAAAAAACGTACCTGATTTAATCTGGTTATTACTCCTGCCCAGAAACTAGAATATGCATATAATTAGTAGATTTGGATAGAAAACACCCTAAAGTTTCTAAATATAGAATCTTCTCAGGTTTTGGCCTGCCATATGAGTTCTGTTATACTGACAGACACCATTCCAACAGTTTTAGAAACTTTAGGGTGTTTTCTATCCAAATCTACTAATTATATGCATATTCTAGTTTCTGGGCAGGAATAATAACCAGATTAAATCAGGTACGTTTTTTTTCCGGACGTGAAAATACTGCCCCCTATCCCTAACAGGTTAAACCTTTTAAATGTGTGATTTTGTTACTTGTGTGTTAATTGGGCCCAAAACGGTTTCATTATTCAAACCATCAACTTCTTTCTCAACAGTCAGACAAATCAAATCAAAGTTTATTTGTCGAATAAAACAGGTGTAGACATAACAGTGAAATGCTTACTTACAGTGCAATTTTTAAGTAGAAAATGGGTATTATGTGAACAATAGATAGGCATAGAAATAAAAACAACAGTAAAAATACAGTGAAAATAACAGTAGTGAGGCTATATACAGGCATCGGTTAGTTAGCCTAATTGAGGTAGTATGTACATGTAGGTATGATTAAAGTGACTATGCATATATGATAAACAGAGAGTAGCAGTTGCGTAAAAGAGGGGTTGGCGGGTGGTGGGTGGCGGGACACAATGCAGATAGTCCGGGTAGCCAATGTGGGGGGCACCGGTTTGTCGGGCTAATTGAGGTAGTATGTACATGAATGTATAGTTAAAGTGACTATGCATATATGATTAACAGAGAGTAGCTGCAGCGTAAAAGAAGGGTTGAGGGGTTGGGACATTGCAAATAGTCCGGGTAGCCATTTGATTACTTGTTCAGGAGTCTTATGGCTTCAGGGTAAAAACTGTTGAGAAGCCTTTTGGTCCTAGACTTGGCGCTCCGGTACCGCTTGCCATGCGGTAGAAGAGAGAACATTCTATGACTTGGGTGGCTGGGGTCTTTGACAATTATTAGGGCCTTCCACTGACACCGCCTGGTGTACAGGTCCTGGATGGCAGGCAGCTTAGCCCCTGTGATGTACTGGGCTGTACGCACTACCCTCTGTAGTGCCTTGCGGTCGGAGGCTGAGCAGTTGCCATACCAGGCAGTGATGCAACCAGTCAGAATGCTCTCGATGTTGTAGCTGTAGAACCTTTTGAGGATCTGAGGACCCATGCCAAATCTTTTTAGTCTCCTGAGGGGGAATAGGCTTTGTTGTGCCCTCAAGACAATCATGGTGTGTGGACCATTCTAGTTTGTTGGTGATGTGGACACCAAGGAACTTGAAGCTGTCAACCTGCTCCACTACAGCCCCATCGATGAGAATGGGGGAGTGCTCGGTCCTCCTTTTCCTGTAGTCCACAATCATCTCCTTTGTCTTGATTATTTTGAGGGATATGTTGTTATTCTGGCACCACCCGGCCAGGTCTCTGACCTCCTCCCTATAGGCTGTCCCGTAATTG
This sequence comes from Salmo salar, assembly GCF_965601325.2. Taxonomy (NCBI): domain Eukaryota; kingdom Metazoa; phylum Chordata; class Actinopteri; order Salmoniformes; family Salmonidae; genus Salmo; species Salmo salar. Next base: position 23,044,122 of record NC_138311.1, on the reverse strand, counting down.
TCGGTGATTGGGCCTACCACTGTTGTGTCATCTGCAAACTTAATGATGGTGTTGGAGTTGTGCCTGGCCATGCAGTCGTGTGTGAAGAGGAGGGGACTGAGCACGCACCCCTGAGGGGCTCCAGTGTTGAGGATCAGTGTGGCGGATGTGTTGCTACATACCCTCACCACCTGGGGGGCGGCCTGTCAGGAAGTCCAGGATCCAGTTGCAGAGGGAGGTATTTAGTCCCAGAATCCTTAGCTTAGTGATGAGCTTTGAGGGTACTATGGTGTTGAACGCTGAGCTGTAGTCAATGAACAGCATTCTCACATAAGTGTTTTCTGTTTGTCCAGATAGGAAAGGGCAGTATGGAGAGATTGTATCATCTGTGGATCTGTTTGGGCGGTATGCAAATTGGAGTGGGTCTAGGGTTCCTGGGATAATGGTTTTAATGTGAGCCATTACCAGCCTTCCAAAGCACTTCATGGCTATGGACATGAGTGCTATGGGTCTGTAGTCATTTAGGCAGGTTACCTTAGTGTTCTTGGGCACAGGGACTATGGTGGTGTGCTTGAAACATGTTGCTATTACAGACTCAATCAGGGACATGTTGAAAATGTTAGTGAAGACACCTGCCAGTTGATCAGCACATGTCTGGAGCACACGTCCTGGTAATCCGTCTGACCCCGCGGCCTTGTGAATGTTAACCTGTTTAAAGGTATTGCTCATGTCGGCTATGGAGAGCGTGATAACACAATCGTACGGAACAGCTGATGCTCTCATGCATGCCTCAGTGTTGCTTGCCTCGAAGCGAGCATAGAAGTGATTTAGCTCATCTGGTAGGCTCGTGTCACTGGGCAGCTCGCGGCTGTGCTTCCCTTTGTAGTCTGTAATAGTTTGCAAGCTCTGCCACATAAGACGAGCGTCGGAGCCAGTGTAGTACTATTCAATCTTAGCCCGATATTGGCGCTTTGCCTGTTTGATGGTTCGTTGGCTGGCATAGCAGGATTTCTTATAAGCTTCCGGGTTAGAGTCCCGCACCTTGAAAGCGGCAGCTCTACCCTTTAGCTCAGTGCGAATGTTGCCTGTAATCCATGGCTTCTGGTTGGGGTATGTACATACAGTCACTGTGGGGACGACGTCCTCGATGCACTTATTGATAAAGCCAGTGACTGATGTGGTGTACTCCTCAATGCCATCGGAAGAATCCCGGAACATGTTCCAGTCTGTGCTAGCAAAACAGTCCTGTAGTTTAGCATCTGCTTCATCTGACCACCAGAGTCACTGGTGCTTCCTGCTTTAATATTTGCTTGTAAGCAGGAATCAGCAGGGTAGAATTGTGGTCAGAGGGCGAGGGAGGGCTTTGTATGCATCTCTGTCTATGGAGTGCAGGTGATCTAGATTTTTTTCCCCTCTTGTTGCGCATTTAACATGTTGATAGAAATTAAGTAAAACTGATTTAAGTTTCCCTGCATTAAAATCCCCGGCCACTAGGAGCGCCGCCTGTGGGTGAGCGGTTTCCTTTTTGCTTATTTCCTTATACAGCTGACTGAGTGCAGTCTTAGTGCCAGCATCCATCTGTGGTGGTAAATAAACAGCCACGAAAAGTATGGATGAAAACTCTCTTGTCAAATATTGTGGTCTACAGTTTATCTTAAGATACTCTACATCAGGCGAGAGAAATCTAGAGACTTCCTTAGATTTCATGCCCCAGCTGTTGTTTACAAATATGCACAGACCACCCCCCCTCGTCTTACCAGAGTGTGCTGTTCTAAATTGCCTGTTCTATCTTGCCGGTGCAGCGTAATTCCCGCTAGCTGAATATCCATGTCATCATTCAGACACAATTCCGTGAAACATACGATGTTACAGTTTCTGATGTCCCGTTGGTAGGATATTTGTGATCGTACCTCGTCTAATTTATTGTCAAGTGATTGCACGTTGGCAAGTAATATTGACGGTAATGGCAGCTTTCCCACTCGCCGTCTGCGGATCGTTACGAGGCACCCCGCTCTGTGTCCTCTGTACCTGCGTCTATTTCTCTTGCCAATGACGGGAATGTTGGCCTTATCGGGTGTTCGAAGTACATCCTGTGCGTCCTGCTTGTTGAAGAAAAAATCTTAATCTAAGCCGAGGTGAGTGATCGCTTTCCTGATATCCAGAAGCTCTTTTTTTGTCATAAGATATGGTGGCAGAAACATTGTGTACAACATAAGTTTCAAATAACGCAAGAAAAAACACATAATAGCACAATTGGTTAGGCGCCCGTAAAACTGCTGCCATTTCTTCTGCCGCCATTTTAATAAATGTAGTTTGTCTTTGTTTTTAATTGTTTTTTCGTGTCTTGAAAGGTGGTCTGTTTGAACATTGGCCAAAAAATGCTTGGAAGAGGTCAACATGCTATATGCTCTGCAGGAAAGGTTTTTGTTGTTTTAATTATGTTTTAGCATGGTCTGTATTTTAACCTCTTTCAACCCATCTGTTTTATAGCTTAATAAATATTTATAGAATGTTGACCATTTTTATCAGTCCAGTTATTCTTATGTGCACCGGGCACAGCCTGTGAAACTCCATATCCAATTTTCTGTTTTGCATGTTTTCTTTGTGTTTCCAATGACCTGTCAAGAAGACAGAGGTGAAGGCTGAGATCTCAAGTAGGAGCTCAGAGATCCAACTATGAAACATGAAATAGCAACAGACAGGCAGAGGCCAGCTACAAGGTCCTCCATCTGTCTGCCCGTGTGTGTACAAGCCCTTCAATGTTTCCAGACCGAAATGAATTGGAGAGGCATAAGCAATAAAGCAGCAGATCTCTAACTCTTATTGGAAGGGTAAGTGGAGCATCACCATTGTACTTACACCGATCAAGTTCTTTCATAACTACACACACTGACCAATGTCATGAAAAAGTAATAGCCTAAGTGGTCAAGTGCACAAGTGGCCAATGACTACTAATAATGTCTAGCTTACTATTCCATATGGACTGTATAAACATGTGGCAACATGCTTGTGTGTGTGTTACTGTGAAGGAGGCCTGTAGGTTGTTACTGTAGGTTGGTGGGTATTGAGGTGCTTGTGGTCAGTCCCCCCAATAGCTGTGCATGCAAGGAATGTTATACTTATGCCTGGCTGTGGAATGCCCTGTTTAAACACTGTGGTCCGTACGTACGTAAACACACAGGCACCCGCGTGCGCACACACACGTATGCAAGTTTTAAATACTGTCATGGTTTTGGAACTCTTCAAAACGTCCTATTTCAATATTAGTTGTCTTTCAAGGTGGTCTTTACATCTGACCAGTGAGTACAGATCTACCACAGCTGAAAATTCACTCTCGCTGTAGGCCATTCACTCTAATGAAATTATATCTGTCTCAAAGAACCAAGTCCTCCTTTGCTTCTCCCAGGACCACCTCTGAAGCCTCATTCTACAATGGGTTGGTCAAAACAAGCATTGTGATTGGTTGATACGCTCTCTAAGCCATACTAAAAAATCTGTTTAGCACTGGTAAGCCTATGACGCAAAAATGCGCATTTTGTTTTCTGTTCCATCTGAGAAATCCCTGCGCATCCACTGTCCTATCAGCCCAGCTAGCGAATTCATTAGCTTCATTTCCACTGTTAAAAGCATATAGAAAAAGTTAATTGTTAGTTGAATATGTAATGTTATTAGGCCTACTGTTAGCAGCCAAAGCTAGCAGTTTCTAACTGGCAATAAAAACATATATTTTTGAGTCATTACTGAATAATTTAATCGAACATATCAAACATTAAACCTCATAAAAAAATAAGTAATTCATGGTAACTTTGTAAAAAAAGATTTTAGACACAGCGTTTATTTGAAACGGCAGTTTATTTGCTGAAATGTGTGCTGTTGCCCAGCTGTTAAAAGGGACAGGTGGCTATTTGAGACTCAGCGTTTAATTTAAGTTCCAACGTATTCCTCCTTTTCATTGGCAGCTATTGCTCACATCCAAGAGGGAGATAATGAAAATATCTCTCTCCCTCTCTCTCTCTCCCCCTCTCCCTCTCTCCCTCTGTCTCAATGATGTATGATTTCACTGTAAAAACATTTCCAATCTGATCTGATTTCCACCACAAAGCATGACTGAGTAGTACCCAATTCTCTCTCTCTCTCTGCCCATGCTGCTGGACCAAAAGCTGAGAGGAAGTTTCATAAGTAGCCTAATTTTGAGAGAGGAATCTTAACCAACCCCAATCAATGTCACAGTCTGTGTCCAATATTCAGTGATTATTTTATTCAATCCATACGGTCGCTCTCTCTCTACACTCCCCCTCTTTATTCTATTTTTCTCTCTCCCCACTCCTCCCTTCTCTCAACACACATGCAATTATCTGTAAGGTCCCTCAGTTGAGCAGTGAATTTCAAACAGATTTAACCACAAAGATCAGGGAGGTTAATGTCTAGTTAGTTCCCTTCAGTTTCCTCTGTAAACGCAGACATGGCTGTGGGATTGTTGCTGAGGATCATTAGTAACAGTTGATCATATATTTTAAAAAGACATGTAGGCTAATTAAATCGTTAGTGGTCAGATGAAGCCGATGCTAAACTACAGGACTGTTTTGCTAGCACAGACTGGAACATGTTCCGGCATTCCTCCGATGGCATTGAGGAGTACACCACATCAGTCACTGGCTTTATCAATAAGTGCATCGTGGACGTCGTCCCCACAGTGACTACGTACATACCCCAACCAGAAGCCATGGATTACAGGCAACATTCGCACTGAGCTCAAGGGTAGAGCTGCTGCTTTCAAGGTGCGGGACTCTAACCCAGAAGCTTATAAGAAATCCTGCTATGCCCGCCGACGAACCTAGAATGGTCCAGACACACCAAGACAGTCTCGAAGAGGACACAACAAAGCCTATTCCCCCTCAAGAAACTAAAAAGATTTGGCATGGGTCCTCAGATCCTCAAAAGGTTCCACAGCTGCAACATCAAGAGCATCCTGACTGGTTGCATCACTGCCTGGTATGGCAACTGCTCAGCCTCCGACCGCAAGGAACTACAGAGGGTAGTGCATACTGCCCAGTACATCACTGGGGCTAAGCTGCCTGCCATCCAGGACCTCTATACCAGGCGGTGTCAGACGAAGGCCCTAATAATTGTCAAAGACACCAGCCACCCCAGTCATAGAATGTTCTCTCTACTACCGCATGGCAAGTGGTACCGGAGCGCCAAGTCTAGGACCAAAAAACTTCTCAACAGCTTTTACCCCGAAGCCATAAGACTCCTGAACAAGTAATCAAATGGCTACCCGGACTATTTGCATTGTCCCCCCCCCCACCCACCCCTCTTTTATGCTGCTGCTACGCTCTGTTAATCATATATGCATAGTCACTTTAACATTACATTCATGTACATACTACCTCAATTAGCCTGACTAACCGGTGCCCCCGCACATTGGCTACCCGGACTATCTACATTGTGTCCCGCCACCCGCCACCCACTACACGCCAACCCCTCTTTTACGCAACTGCTACTCTCTGTTTATCATATATGCATATATGCATATCCATGCCTACATTTACATACTACCTCAATTAGCCTGACTAACCGGTGCCTGTATATAGCCTCGCTACTGTTATAGCCTCGCTACTGTATATCTTCACTGTCTTTTTACAGTTTTTATTTCTTTACTTATCTATTGTTCACCTAATACCTCATTTCTACCTAAAAATTGCACTACTTGTTAGGGCCTGTAAGTAAGCATTTGACTGTGAGGTCTACTACACCTGTTGTATTCGGCACACGTGACAAATAAACTTTGATTTGATTTGTTGATCATCTGCCTCACACATCTGCTGATAGTAGTTTCAGAGGTGGTGTGTGTGTGTGTGTGTGTGTGTGTGTGTGTGTGTGTGTGTGTGTGTGTGTGTGTGTGTGTGTGTGTGTGTGTGTGTGTGTGTGTGTGTGTGTGTGTGTGTGTGTGTGTGTGTGTGTGTGTGTGTGTGTGTGTGTGTGTGACTCACTCCAACCCGAGGTTAATAATTCCAGTGATCTGAAGTTTGCTAGTCATTATTCAATCTGTGCAGCAACATAACTATTCTCCTGGGCATAGAAATGGAATGCCTAGAATTAATATCACCATTTGGGGAAGCGTTTGATTGACTGTAAGCCTAAGGACCAATTTCAATGGAATAAATTGGATTCCAACATTGTGTGGACAATGTATTTATTCTATTCTATTCTAGGCTTTTCATTGTGCCACCTTGACTATCAAGCCCTTAACACCAGACATGAAATCTATCCTGTAACTCCAATATCTTTAGATCTCTGTTATCCATCTGTAATATTTCTATACCAGAGAGATATCCAGCAACAATAACATTCTCGTCCTCTTCCTTATTCCCACTTAATGGAATTCAGGAATGTTCTTTGTCCTTCCGTGTTTTGAGTTACGGATCATAACATTAGTGTAAGTACTTTACACACATGCACAAAACACACACACACAACAAACACACACACACACACTTTGTTTTGAGAGACGGATCATAACATTCGTTTTTTCTGTTTTCCTCCAGCTGTATTACAGTGGCCAGGGGAGGTCATTCAGATGACACGGTACTTAACTAAGTTATTCCTCTGTTATTCAACAGTGTGTGTATTTGTATGTGTGTTTTTGGTTTTACTATTCTTTTTTTTACTTCGGTCCCCGAAGTCCTCAAAAGGATTGTAAAAACTAGGAACATTCTGACATTTTGCCGTTCCCCACAAGGAAAAAGGCTATTTTAGGTTAAGGGGTTAGGTTTAGGGTTAGGGTTACAATTAGGGTTAGGATTAGTATTAGGGTTCGGTTAAGGGTTAGGGGAAATAGGATTTTGAATGGGAATCAATTGTTTTGGTCCCCACAAAGATAGTGGTGTGTGTGTGTGTGTGTATTCCTCCCCTACAGATGCTGAGGATCACATTTCCGCAAACTATGCAGGGGTCATTGAGAAAACGTTTCCAAATGAGTTAGATGGATGTCTGTGTAATGTGCATAGCTCAAATAATTTGAATAATCTTTCAAACTATGTACATTTGTCATGCCCTGACCTTAGAGTTCCTTTTTTTGTCTCTATTTTGGTTTGGTCAGGGCGTGAGTTGGGGTGGGCATTCTATGTTCCTTATCTATGTTTTGTATTTCTGTGTTTTGGCCTGGTATGGCTCTCAATCAGGGACAGCTGTACATCGTTGTCGCTGATTGGGAGCCATACTTAGATAGCCCTTTTTCCACCTGTCTGTGTGGGAAGTTGTTTTTGCATTGCTGTGAGTAGCCTGCGAAACTGTTTGTTCATTGTGTTGCTTCTTGTTTTGGTTTTTACTGGTTCACCATTTATATTAAAGTATGATGAACCCAACCCACGCTGCGCCTTGGTCTCATTCCAACAACGGACGTTACAGAACTTCCCACCACAAGAAGACCAAGCAGCGGGGTAAGGAGCTGGAGAGGAGCTATCTAGAGTCATGGACTTGGGAAGAGATTCTGGATGGACAGGGACCCTGGAGACAAGCGGGAGAATACCGTCACCCGCCGGAGGAGATAGAGGCAGCGAAGGCAGAACGGCGTTTCTGGGAGGATCGGCTGGCACGGCAAGAGGAGGCTGAGAGGCAGCCCCAAAAATATTTTTTTGGGGGGGGCACACGGGGAGATTGGCTAAGTCAGGCAATAGACCTGAGCCAACTCCTTGTGCTTATTATGGGGAGCGTTTGGCGTGGAGAGCACCGTGCTATGCTGAAGTGCGCACAGTCTCGCCCATCCGCACGCACAGTCCGGTGCGGTCGATACCAGCCCCCCGCAAGTGCCATGCTAGAGTGGGCATCCAGCCAAGAGGGAGTATGCCTGCGCAGCACATCTGGCCACCAGTGCGTCTCCTAGGCCCAGGCTACCCTGCGCCTGCTCTACGCATGGCAGCCATCAGTCCTCAGCACAGCCCAGTTCGCCCTGTGCCAGCACTCCGCCCGTGCAGGGCTACAGTTACAACCCAGCCAGGACGGGTTGTGCAGGCTGTGCGCTCCAGACCTCCAGTACGTCTTCGAGATCCGGTCTATCCTGTGCCTGCTCCCAGAGCCAGGCCTCCTGCATGTCTCCCCAGCCTGGTGAGTCCTGTGCCTGCGCCCAGAGCCAGGCCTCCTGCATGTCTCTCCAGCCTGGTGAATCCTGTGTCTGCTCCCTTAGCCAGGCCTCCTGCATGTCTCCCCAGCCTGGTGAGTCCTGTGCCTGCTCCCAGAGCCAGGCCTCCTGCATGTCTCCCCAGTCTGGTGAGTCCTGTGCCTGCTCCCAGAGCCAGGACTACTGCAAGTCCCGCCAGTCCGGAGCCGCCAGAGCCGCCCGCCTGTCCGGCGCAGCCAGAGTCGCCCGCCTGTCCGGCGCAGCCAGAGTCGCCCGCCTGTCCGGCGCAGCCAGAGTCGCCGCCTGTCCGGAGCTCCCAGAGTCGCCCTCCAGTTCGGGGCCCGCTGCGAGGGTCCCCAGCCCGGGGTCGGTGACGAGGGACCCCGCTCTAGAGGCGCCACCAAAGTGGGGTGAGCCAGTGGTGGAGCGGGGTCTGCATCCCGCCCTGAGCCGCCACCACGGATAGATGCCCACCCGGACCCTCCCCTATAGGTTTAGGTTTTGCGGCCGGAGTCCGCACCTTTGGGGGGGGGGGGGGGGGGGGGGTACTGTCACGCCCTGACCTTAGAGTTCCTTTTTTTGTCTCTATATTGGTTTGGTCAGGGCGTGAGTTGGGGTGGGCATTCTATGTTCCCTATCTATGTTTTGTATTTCTGTGTTTTGGTCTCGTATGGCTCTCAATCAGGGACAGCTGGACATCGTTGTCGCTGATTGGGAGCCATACTTAGGTAGCCCCTTTTCCACCTGTCAGTGTGGGAAGTTGTTTTTGCATTGCTGTGAGTAGCCTGCGAAACTGTTTGTTCATTGTGTTGCTTCTTGTTTTGGTTTTTGCTGGTTCACCATTTATATTAAAGTATGATGAACCCAACCCACGCTGCGCCTTGGTCTCATTCCAATAATGGACGTTACAACATTGAGCCTTCTGAATGGTGCTGGGTGTCAAGTATGTATACGTGCATGTGCATGTGTGTGTGCACATGCACGTCTGCTTGCTCCTCAGGTTGTCCTTCCTCCCCTCTACAGACCCAGATCCCAACCCAGCACCCGCAGCAGCCCCAGTGTCCCCGGTTCTCAGTTCCTGGTTCCCGGTCCCCAGTCCCAACACCAGACCCAGCACCAACCCATGGTTTCCAGTCCTGTACCAGCACGGTTTCCAGTTTGGTCTGATGAAACCAAGATTGAACACTTTGGCCTGTATGCCAAGCGTCATGTTTGGAGGAAACCAGGCACCACTAATCACCTGGCCAATGCCATCCTTATGGTGAAGCATGGTGGGGGCAGCATCATGCTGGGGGGATGTTTTTCAGCGGCAGGGACTGGGAGACTAGTCAGGATCGAGGGAAAGAGCAAAGTACAGAGAGATCCTTGATGAAAACCTGCACCAGAGCGCTCAGGACCTCAGACTGGTGCGAAGGTTCACCTTCCAGCAGGACAACGATCCTAAGCACACAGCCAAAACCATGTAGGAGTGTCTTTAGGACAAGTCTCTCAATATCCTTGAGTGGCCCAGCCAGAGCCCGGACTTGAACCCAATCGAACATCTCTGGAGAGACCTGAAAATAGTTGTGTAGCGATGCTCCTCATCCAACCTGACAGAGCTTGAGAGGATCTGCAGAGAAGAATGGGAGAAACTCCCCAAATACAGATGTGCTGAGGCTGTAATCACTGCAAAAGGTGCTTCAAGTACTGAGTAAAGGGTCTTATGTAAATTATATACTTTTGTTTTTTATTTTTAATACATTTGCTAAAAATAAAATGTAAAGTTTTTGCTTTGTCATTATGGTGTATTGTGTGTGTGTGTGTAGATTGATGAGGGGAAAAAACGATTTAATCAATTTTAGAATAAGGCTGTAACGTAACAAAATGTGGAAAAAGTGAAGGGGTCTGAATACTTTCGGAATGCGCTGTACGCATCAGCAACCACAGCTAATAAAGTCACTAAACCCTTAACAAAGAGTTGCAGTCTATTTTGTAATGGGTGGCCAGTAATAAACAGGTCCTGAAAATCTATAAAACTAAGAGCATTGTATTTTTTTACAGATCATTCCCTAAGGTCTAGACCTCAGCTGAATCTGGTAATGAATGGTGTGGCTGTTGAACAAATTGAGGAGACTAAATTACTTGGTGTTACCTTAGATTGTAAACTGTAGATTCAATGGTTGTAAAGATGGGGAGAGGTCTGTCATTAATATAGAGATAATCTGCTTTTTGACACCACACTCCACAAAGCAAGTCCTGCATGCTCTAGTTTTATCTTATCCTGATTATTGTCCAGTCATTAGTGGAGGAAAAAGTATCCAATTGTCATACATTAGTAAAAGTAAAGATCCCTTAATAGAAAATGCCTCAAGTAAAAGTCACCCAGTAAAATTCTACTTGAGTAAAAGTCTAAAAGTATTTGGTTTAAAATATACTTAAGTATCAAAAGTTAAAGTAAAAGTATAAATCATTTCAAATTCCTTATATTAAGCAAACCAGGCGACAACATTTTCTTATTTTTTAAATTTACGCACAGCCAGAAGCACACTCCAACTTTCAGAAATCATTTACAAACTAAGCATGTGTGTTTAGTGAGTCCACCAGATCAGAGGCAGTAGTGATGACCAGGGATGTTCTGTTGATAAGTGTGTGAATTGGACCATTTTCCTGTCCTGCAAATCATTCAAAATGTAATGAGTACTGTTGGGTGTCAAGGAATGGAGTAAAAAGTACAATATTTTCTTAAGGAATATAAATAGTAAATTACAGATACCTCAAACAACGACTTAATTTACTTTACACCACTGCCAGTCATATGGTCAAGCGCTGCAAAGAAAGATGTAGTTGGGCTGCAGCTGGCACAGAACAGAGTGGCATGTTTTGCTCCTTCATTGTAATCAGAAGGCTAATAGTAATACCAGTCTCTCTTGGCTAAGAGTTGAGGAAAGACTGACTGCGTCACTTCTTGTATTAAAAAAAATGTACAGTATTATAGAGCCATGAGTGCATAGAACTCCCTTCCATCTTACATAGCGCAAATGAAAACCAACCTGGTTTAAAAAAACAAATAAAGGAACACCTCACAGCACAACGCCTCTCCCCCATGTGACCTACTTGTTGTGTGTATGTAATGACATGCACGTGTAACTGATAGATGCACACACACTACATGTTCATGTTTTTAAATGTATGTAAATTGTCAAATATTTTGTCTGTAATGTATTTTTCGTTATGTGTCGGACAACACTAAGACTAGCTGTTGCCATTGGCATTAGCTAATGGGGATCCTAACAAATAAAATACAATTGTAAGAATAATAAGAATAATTTTTAATAACTAATTAGACTGGTTTCATGCAAGTGACTGATTGAGCGTGCTTAGGAGGAATCCTCACTATAAGGATAAGCAATTTGGAAGTACACCCAGAACATTTCTTTGAGAATTGAAGGGGGGTATCTCAGTTTTAAATCAAATCAAATCAAAGTGTATTTGTCACTGTCACGTCCTGACCAGCAAAGGGGTCATTTTGTTATTGTAGTTGGTCAGGACGTGGCAGGGGTGTGTTTTTTTTGTGTGTTTCGGGGGTTTTGGGTTACGTTCTATCTTAATATATTCCTATGTTCATTCTAGTTCTTATATTTCTATGTTTAGTTTATTGGGCTGACCTTCAGTTGGAGGCAGCTGTTCCTCGTTGCCTCTAATTGAAGGTGCTATTTAGTAGGGGTGTTTTTCCATGGGTTTTGTGGGTAGTTGTTCTTTGTATAGTCTATAGTACCTTACAGGACTGTTTTTCGTCGTTGTTGTTTTGTTTTGGGTTCCTTCTAATAAAAGAAGATGAGTATTCATATACCCGCTGCGTTTTGGTCCACTTTTTACGATGAATCTGACAGAACTACCCACCAAGCAAGGACCAAGCAGCGGAGAAAGGAGCAGCAAAGGAGCTATAGGGAGTCATGGACCTGGGAGGAGATACTAGCTGGAGAAGGACCATGGAGGAAGGCTGGAGAGGACCGGGAGTGTTATGTGGGAACACGGCTAGCAAGGAAGCCCGAGAGGCAGCCCCCCAAAAAAATTGTGGCGGGGGGGCACACGGGTAGTATGGCTAAGTCAGGTCATAGACCTGAGCCAACTCCCGTGCTTATTATGGGGAGCAACGGATCATAAAGGCACCGAGCTATGCGGAAATACGCACGGCAGCCATCATGCCTCAGCACAGCCCAGTTCGCCCTGTGCCAGCACCCCGCCCATGCCGGGCTATGGTAACAATCCAGCCAGAACGGGTTGTGCAGGTTGTGCGCTCTAGACCTCCAGTGTGTAGTCAAGGCCCCGTGTATCCAGTTCCTGTTCCTCGCACTAGCCTTGAGGTGCGTGTCCCTAGTCTGGCGCCTCCAAAGCCAGTCCCACGCATCAGGCCTCCAGTGCGCCTGCCCAGTCCAGTACGTCCTGTTCCTGCTCCTTGCACTAGCCTTGAGGTGTGTGTCACCAGTCTGGCGCCTCCAAAGCCAGCCCCACACACCAGGCCTTTAGTGCGCCTGCCCAGTCCAGTACGTCCTGTTCCTGCTCCTCGCACTAGTCCTGTGGTGCGTGTCCCTAGTCTGGCGCCTTCAAAGCCAGCCCCACGCACCAGGCCTATAGTGCGCAGTCCCCGTCTAGAGCTTCCGGCAACAGTACCCCGTCTAGAGCTTCCGGCGACAGTGCCCCGTCTAGAGCTTCCGGCGACAGTGCCCCGTCTAGAGCTTCCGGCGACAGTGCCCGTCCAGTGCTTCCGGTGACGTCCTACAGTCCGGAACAGACAGAGACGGCCCACAGTCCGGAACCGACAGAGACGGCCCACAGTCCGGAACCGACAGAGACGGCCCACAGTCCGGAACCGACAGAGACGGCCCACAGTCCGGAACCGACAGAGACGCCCTCCAGTCCGGAACCGGCGCAGCCAGAGTCGCCCTCCAGTCCGTAACCGGCGCAGCCAGAGTCGCCCTCTAGTCCGGAACCGGCGCAGCCAGAGTCGCCCTCCAGTCCGAGGTCTCCAGCGACGCGCCTCTGCCCGAGGTCTCCAGCGACGCGCCGCGGCCAGAGTCGCCTTCCAGTACGGAACCGGCGCAACCAGAGTCGCCCTCCAGTCCGAGGTCTCCAGAGTCGTGCCTCAGCCCGAGGTCTCCAGCGACGTGCCTTAGCTCTGAGCCTTCAGCGGGGATGGACAGGTTAAGTTGGGGACTAGGGCCAGAACCAGAGCCACCTCCACAGGGGGGAGTATTGGGGAAGGGGGGGTGTTTGCACAGGAACCGTCGGTGACGGTGGCCACCCTCCCTTCCCTCCCTGTAGTTTTGGGGTTTTTGTTGTGGGGGTTTTGTTTGTGTCATATGGTTAAGGTGCATTCGGTGTCTGCACCTTTGGGGGGGTACTGTCACGTCCTGACCAGCAAATGGGTCATTTTGTTATTGTAGTTGGTCAGGACATGGCAGGGGTGTGTTTGTTTTGTGTGTTTCTGGGTTTTTGGGGTTATGTTCTATGTTAATATATTTCTATGTTCGTTCTAGTTCTTATATTTCTATGTTAAGTTTATTGGGCTGACCTTCAATTGGAGGCAGCTGTTCCTCGTTGCCTCTAATTGAAGGTCCTATTTAGTAGGGGTGTTTTTCCATGGGTTTTGTGGGTAGTTGTTCTTTGTATAGTCTATAGTATCTTACAGAACTGTTTTTCGTCGTCGTTGTTTTGTTTTGGGTTCCTTCTAATAAAAGATGAATATTCATATACCCGCTGCGTTTTGGTCCACTTTTTACGACGAATCTGACAGTCACGTGGGCCGAATACAACAGGTGTAGACCTTACAGTGAAATGCTTGCTTACAGGCCCTAACCAAGAGTGCAATTTTCAAGTAAAAAATAGGTATTAGGTGAACAATACATAAGTAAAGAAATAAAAACAAAGGTAAAAAGACAGTGAAAATAACAATAGCGAGGCTATATACAGTAGCGAGGCTATAATAATAGCGAGGCTATATACAGGCACCGGATAGTTGGGCGAATTGAGGTAATATGTACATGAATGTATAGTTAAAGTGACTATGCATAGATGATAAACAGAGAGTAGCAGCAGCGTAGAAGGTTGGTTGGGGGGTGGCGGGACACACAATGCAAATAGTCCGGTAGCCATTTGATTACCTGTTCAGAAGTCTTATGGCTTGGGGGTAAAAACTGTTGAGAAGCCTTTTGGTCCTAGACTTGGCGCTCCGGCACTGCTTGCCATGCGGTAGCAGAGAGAACAGTCTATGACTGTAGTCCACAATCATCTCCTTTGTCATCTCCTTTGTCTTCCTTTGTCTTGGTTACATTTGGGATAGGTTGTTATTCTGGCACCACCCGGCCAGATCTCTGACCTCCCTATAGGCTGTCTCGTCGTTGTCGGTGATCAGGCCTACCACTGTTGTGTCGTCTGCAAACTTAATGATGGTGTTGGAGTCGTGCCTGGCCACGCAGTCATGGGTGAACAGGGAGTACAGGAGTGGACTGAGCACGCACCCCTGAGGGGCTCCAGTGTTGAGCTTTGAGGGTACTATGGTGTTGAACGCTGAGCTGTAGTCAATGAATAGCATTCTCACGTTGGTGTTACTTTTGTCCAGGTGTGAAAGGGCAGTGTGGAGTGCAATAGAGATTGCGTCAGCTGTGGATCTGTTTGGGCGGTATGCAAATTGGAGTGGTTCTAGGGTTTCTGGGATAATGGTGTTGATGTGAGCCATTACCACCCTTTCAAAGCACTTCATAGCACCGGACGTGAGTGCTACGGGTCAAGGTCTCAGCTTGGAGAGAGGAAGCCTTGTGAGGTATTGGTCAGTCACATGCATGAACCTAACGTTAATGATGAATTAATGATTAATAATTAATAATGTAAATCATGCAAATATAACCTGCCTGTGTAAGCAGTATATAAGAGAACTAACGGGACTGCCCCGACGGAGCTCCCGACCAACGTGTGCTATTGTGCATTAAGTTTGTTGGTACCTCTCCAGCTTGCTGATAATAAAGAACGATTAATTTAAGATTGACTGGTGATAATCTCCACGACAGTAACTAAATGGGTTATACCTAATTTTTTCCTGTCTCCTAATTTCTCCTGGTTAGCCTATTGTATGCCAAAAGTTGTTACATTGTAACTACAAAGGTTGTTACACTATAACTACATAGTCATTATAATGGTTATACCTTACTGGGTTTCACTTTACATTAAGTCGCTTGCTCCTGGGGAGGTACATGATAATTACAAGTAGATCCTATGTAACCACATTGTTCTTACATTACACTTGATTTGGTATAGCCTTTGAGCTAAGCTAATTGAAAATGACTGTTGTGTGCCTTGTTACAATTGTTGTTACTAGATCCTAGCCTATTTATCAACCCTGATATTACATGTGGATTTGATGGTAGTGGCACCTTGTAGTTACAGTACATGTAACAAGGTCAGATTTTGGTTTGAGTTGTCAACATGGTAATTCACAGGTGACTTTCAAACGTGTAATTACATTAGGAATATACTGTAAATTAGATGACAGTAACATTTTTGGTAACATTATCAGAAAATGGATTACAGTAGCTGTACCGTAAGATAAATTACAGAAACTAACTGGCCAATTTCTGCCAGTAAGTTACTGTACATTTTACAGGAAATGTCTTACAATGTGCCTTTCTTTAAATCCTAACAGTATTAAAACATTTTCCAATGACGCACCTAGCAAACGTTCTTTCTCTGTGGTGTTTTGGGAAACGCGTGTTACTTCTTCGGCCGTTGTTGGAAAGATGTATGTTAAAACACTTGTAAGCCTAAGTTTAATCGGTATCAGGAAACCGGGCACAGAACCCTTACAGACACTTAGCAAACGCACACACATACAGTATGCATCAGCAACCACAGCTAATGAATTCACTGAAACCATTAACAAAGAGTTGCAGTCTGTTTTGGAATGGTTGGCCAGTAATAAACAGGTCCTGAACATCTATAAAAGTAAGAGCATTGTATTTGGTACAAATTATTACCTAAATTCTAGACCTCAGCTGAATTTGGTAATGAATGGTGTGGCTGTTGAGGAGACTAAACTACTTAGTGTTACCTTACATTGTGAAGTTTAGATTGATGAGGGAAAAAAATTATTTAATCAATTTTAGAATAAGGCTGTAACATAACAAAATGTAAAAAAATTCAAGGGGCCTGAATACTTTCCGAATGCACTGTAAATGCACACACACACACACACACACACACACACACACACACACACACACACACACACACACACACACACACACACACACACACACACACACACACACACACACACACACACACACACACACACACACACACACACACACACACACACACACACACACACTGAGCTGTTCTGTGTTCCCACATGAGGTCATCTGCAGTAGTGGAAAAAGTGTCACACACAGATTGAGTTAGAAAAATAGGGCAAGATCTCTCCAATGAACAATGTAGAAAGTGAGAGGGGGGAGATGAAGAGAAATATATGGAGAGCGAGAGAAGGGGGAAGATATGGAGAGAAAGATATGGAGATACAAAGAAAAAATAATAAGAGAGAGTGAGAGAGAGAGAACGAGAGGCGGAGACAGAGACCGAGAAAGAGAGAGAGAGAGAGAGAGAGAGACCGAGAGAGAGACCGAGAGAGAGACCGAGAGAGGGAATGAGAGAGAGGGAATGAGAGAAAGAAAGTGGGGGATAATGTGAGTTTCCACCTTGATCTTTGGAAATTCCACAGATGTCTGAATTTGATCAAACTGCATATTTCTAATATAAACCAGAATGTTTAATGCTGAGATTTACAAAAGGATGACATATAGAAAAGACCAGTTGTGTTCTGAGTCTCTCTCTATAGCTTGTTATGAATGAGGGGAAGAGCAGTACATATATGTGAATTGTTGTGGTACATACCTAGAAATAGTTTATCATTGACTACTTTCCATAGATAAAGTACAAAATACAGGTAATGCATTTATATTAAGTAAGCATTTCACTGTTAGTCTACACAGGTTGTTTACGAACCATGTGACAAATGTATCTATATATTTTTTTTGGGGGGGGGGGGGTATTTATTTATAAATGCATACATTTATTTTATTTCTTTAGTTTATAAATTATATAAATTATAGATATATAATTATAATTATAATATAATTACACATTTTTTATTTTTCATTTGTATTCTTTTTTCTTTTTTCTTTTTTGGGTGGGGTAATCCTGCCTGAGTCCTGAAGATTTGCATTAGCTCCCCAAGCTAATGCCTGGGCTTCAGCTCCCCGGGCTAACACTGTCACGTGGCACACATGTGACCCTGGTTCAAAGCCAGTCAATCACACAATGCCCCATTGTAGGTTGATGATGCAGTAAAATATATTTGGATGCAGACAGCAGTAAAATCTGGATAACACACACACACATTTAACAGCAGGCAGACTGGCACTATAAACAAACTGATAATTTTACAGGGTAAATACCCATCTGTACTACTCACTGTTATAGCCCCGTGAGCTGGAAAAAGCTGCGTTTGTGTGTTTTATACTGAAAGTAGTCCCTTCTCACTGATGTGCCAGGGGTTAGGTTGGACAGCAGGAGAGGTCAGGGATTAAAGAGTGAAATTAAAGTTCATAATGTATATGAAAGAGACATGATGGGTCAACAAAACCTAATTACTGCTGTTGATGTGTTATTGCGGATCACTGTGGATTACTCAAGCTGATTGGACACTAAAAAGGTCAACATGTCGATGGCTGCTTCCAAAATTACATCCTATTCTCTATATAGTACACTCAATTCCATTTCAGAAAGTGAGTCTGTGGATAGCAAGTCAACCTTGACACAGGCCAGAAGGCCATATGTTTGATACCACTACGGGACAACCCATATTAAAGCTTTCATGTTGTTGTGCTGACCTGTTGAAAATCCAAAGGCTTGTTTCCTTCCTCCTCTTTAGAATCAAACATACGGAGACCATCAGGAGAATTCTCCATGCCTTACTCTGTAATTACAACCAGCATGTAGTCGAGAATCGCTGGGTTTTCAGCCCACTTACTGTAAGAGACTGCAAACACACCTTGAATCAGCCTATATCGACTCCAACTGAACTATGTACTTTAATTCCCAATTCCCACCATTTGCCTCATGCAGTGTGACACATCTCCTTCTCATAGAGTTGATCAGGCTTTTGATTGAAGCCTGTGTAATGTTGTCCCACTCATCTTCAATGGTTGTGCGAAGTTTCTGGATATTGGCCAGAACTGGAACACAGTGTCATACACGTCAATCCAGAGCATCCCAAACATGCTCGATTGGTGACATGTCTGAGTATGCAGGCCAGTTCCAGGAATTGTGTACAGATCCTTGCAACATGGGGCCTTCCATGAAACATGAGGTGATGGAGGTGGATGAATGGCATGACAATGGGCCTCAGGTTCTCGTCATGGTATCTCTGTGCATTCAAATTGCCATCGATAAAATGCAATTGTGTTTGTTGTCCGTAGCTTATGCCTGCCCATGCCATAACCCCACCGCCACCATGGGGCACTCTGTTCACAACATTGACATCAGCAAACCACTCACCCACACGAGTTACTAAGATAACCTGCCTAAATGACTACTGCCATCTGCCCAGTACAGTTGAAACCGTGATTCATCTGTGAAGAGCAGACTTCTCCCACGTACCAGTGGCCATCAAAAGGTGAGCATTTGCCCACTGAAGTCAGTTATGACACCGAACTGCAGTCAGGTCAAGACCCTGTTGAGGAAGACAAGCATGCAGATGAGCGTGGTTACACGTAGTCTGCGGTTGTGAGGCCGGTTGGACATACTTCCAAATTCTATAAAACGAAGTTGGAAGCGGCTTATGGTAGAGAAATGAACGTTACATTCTCTGGCAACAGCTCTGGTGGACATTCCTGCAGACAGCATGCCAATTGCATGCTCCCTGAAAAGTTGAGACATCTGTGGCATTGGGTTGTGTGACAAAACTCATATTTTAGAGTGCTTTTTATTGTCCCCAGTACAAGGTGCACCTGTGCAATGATCATGCTGTTTAATCAGCTTCTTGATATGCCACACCTGTCAGGTGGATGAATTATTTGGCACAAGAGAAATTCTCACCAACATAGATGTAAAAAATTTGTGCAAAGAAATTGAGAGATTTTTTTTTTGCTGTGTACAGAACATTTATGGAATATTTTATTTCAGCTCATGAAACATGGGACCAAGACTTTACATGTTGTGTTTATATTTTTGTTCAGTGTACTTACTAGTCGCCAAAGTTCCGGAGCATGTCTTTAACTTAGCCATTTGGAATAATGCCATCCATGGTCCAGCAAGAGGAGCAACCCAGGGTGTCCAACTTCGAAATGTGACTTTTGGAGAAACGTGGACAAACATCGGAATCTGAAGTAAAATCGGTCAAACCGTGAGATCTTGTTGGGATGCCAGGGACATGGCATGATTCTCTCTCATTGGTTCTGGGTCAGGTTCTCTAGGTAAAGTCCTTGGAAATGGAGTGAAACAAGAAGATACCATATGAACTTCTCTTATAAGAAATGTTCGTTTTCATTTTCCATTTTGAAACGTTTTGCTACGGTATGCCCAAATTAACACTACCCTGCTGTTCTCTTACATCTCAGTGTGCTCTTTACATCTGTGTATGTTTTGGTTGAGATAATGGAGGTGGATGAAGACAGTATTTTGGTTGGCTTCTGTCTTCTACAAATCCTGTGTTAGAATCAAACTGTTCCCTACTACTGACACCACACATAAATCACACACACCACCATCTGCGCTTCTCATGTTTTACTCAGGGTCTTTTATGTGTGTGTGTGTGTGTGTGTGTGTGTGTGTGTGTGTGTGTGTGCGTGCGTGCGTGCGTGCGTGCGTGTGTGTGTGTGCTGACATCCCCAGTTCTTGCTTAGATTTAGTGCTGGTGAATAAAACTCTTAGTCAGGATACTGATAGTCTCCATTCATATCCTCTATAAAACTTTTACACTGGTCAGCAGAGCATGGGAAGTGTGTTTATGTGTGTTTATGTGAGTGTGTTTGCCCTACATACCTCCGTTTAAGATGGTCTTGGTTCAGTGGATGTAAAAGTGTGTTTGATGTGGACCACAAGATCAGGTCCCCTCTCCTTTCCAACCCTTAAGGAATGTGTGTTTTTATGACTGTTTACTTATACTAGACTAGCAACATATAGGGGTATAGACTGTACATCTGACGTTTAAGAGCAAGGATGGAGTTTGGTGGTTCAGTGTGCTATCCATAGTATAGATGGTTCACCAAACTACATTATCACATCATAAGTAACCTTGCATGAGAACCAAGGACTCAATGATAAAGTGCTCTATATTTTCCCATTGCCCATCCATCTGTGTGTGTGTGCATGCGTGCATGTGTGTGTGTGTTTGTGTATTGAGTTTCAGAGTGGTCATATTGGGGTATATGTTTGGCCCATATCAGACGGTTCACTGGGAGAGTTTGAATTAGTTCAGCATCAGTGGAAAAGACAGGAGACTGATGTTCATCATTCCCAGCTGCTTCCCCCTTTGTCACTACAATGAGCATCAGGATTCTTAAACAGATAAAGTCCTACTACTATTATCAGGATAAATAATGATAGAGAACATCTGCCTATGTGTTTGTACTGAGGTCAATAATTGTGTCCTTTGCTATAAAAACTCTGTTGCTCTTTTATACTGTCTGATAGAACAGGTCTTGAAACACTTATGGAAGTATAGATGGCTATAGTCAAAATGTATATCTAAGGGATTCGTGAGAAGTGAGGCTAAACGTGGCTACAAATCAGGTTGGTCAATGAGCTGAGCGGTTGGAAAAACGACTGTGGAGTAAATGAGAATCATATAAAGAAGTTATAATGCACTGTAATGATACTTTATCCTAACTATACAACTTGACTCTGTGTATGCCTACAGTAACAATATATACCGTTTCGACGAGAAAAGATGAACTGCCAAAGTCTCAGAGCCTAAATTTACCACAGCTTTCAGTTCTTAAATGACCCAAGTCCATCCAACTTTAATGCATCGCTTATGTATTATGCTACCATTTGGAACAAGTCCTGTGTGGGGAAAGCACCGGCTATTTTGGAACATTTCAAAGGGAATGGATGTTGTGGGCAAGGGGAGGGAAATATAAGCTGTCCCTTGTTAGAGTTTATGGGAGGAACTTGACTTTGAGATTTGCTATGGAAATCAAGTGATCCTCCATCGTTGGGTCAGTGGAAGAGTCAAATGCATTGTTATTTGAATATTGAAAGGGTGTGGGAGACAGAGAAGGGAAGAGTGGTCATGTGGAACAGAGTCTTGCAGGCGCTGGAGACGGAGGAGGTGGGAGCATGTGGGTCTGGGCAAGGGTGATGTCGTTGATGTTTGTGTGGATCTGTCTGTTGTCTTTTTTCTGTCTATGTTAATATTGTTTGGAAAAATAAAATCATACCAAAACAAATAAATAGTTTCTCTATGGTCAGTTATCTTCCCAGAGAGCTTTCTCCAGCGGGGTTGCCAGTTCTGGTGAAGTCAGTAAATTTAGCAGTAAATGTAAACTTAATTCATAAATTACAAATTGCATTTTGTGTATCATTTGGTGTTTTACAAAAGTAGTTTTTTCACTAAGGATTTTCTAAAAGACTAAAAGAAAGACTGCAACATTTCCAGTGAATGGAATTTAGACTGCTACTGGCAACCAGGTGTCCAGGGACTGGTCAGGTATAGCCAACCTGGACTCATGGGTAGATATAACATAGTAAAGGTATATCCGGAACACTCCAATTAGTATGGTATGTATTCATTTGTGGACGTCCATCATCCATTTGTATGATATGTTACTAATTATAATTCATATGGTATATTACGAATTTGAAAAATATATGATATTTTACAATTCCAATTCATTGTGGCTAATGTTAGCTAGGTAGCTAACGTTAGCTAGGCTAGGGGTTAAGGGTTAAGGTTAGGGCTAGGGTAGGGGTTAGAAGGTAGGTTAAATGGTTAAGAGTTAAGGGAAGGGTTAGCTAACATGCTAAGTCGTTTCAAAATAGCTAAAAAGTAGTAAGAAGTTGAATAGTTGCTAATGAACAAAAATGCTAAAGTCGATGATGAGATTCAAACACACAAACTTTAGATTGCTAGAAGTTCATGTTATATGCTCTGACCAACCACCCTACTTTTGTTTTTGCCTTATGTAACCATAACAAACATAAAATATTATATGTGATCGCAAGTACATACCCCAACCAGAAGCCATGGATTACAGGCAGCATCTGCACTGAGCCAAAGGTTTGAGCTGCCGCTTTCAAGGAGCGGGACTCTAACCCGGAAGTTTATAAGAAATCAAGCTATGCCCTCCGACGAACCATCAAACAGGCAAAGCGCCAATACAGGACTAAGATCGAATCGTACTACACCAGCTCTGACGCTCGTCGGATGTGGCAGGGCTTGCAAACCATTACAAACTACAAAGGGAAGCACAGCTGAGAGCTGCCCAGTGACACGAGCCTACCAGATGAGCGAAACTACTTCTATGCTTGCTTGGAGGCAAATAACACTGAAACATGCATGAGAACACCAGCTGTTCCGGAAGACAGTGTGATCACGCTCTCCGCAGCCGATGTGAGTAAGACCTTTAAACAGGTCAACATTCACAAGGCTGCAGGGCCAGACAGATTACCAGGAAGTGTACTGCGAGCATGCGCTGACCAACTGGCATGTGTCTTCACTGACATTTTCAACCTCTCCCTGTCCGTGTCTGTAATACCAACATGTTTTAAGCAGACCACCATAGTGCCTGTGCCCAAGAACACTAAGGTACCCTGCCTAAATGGCTACCGACCCGCACCACTCATGTCTGTAGCCATGAAGTGCTTTGAAAGGATGGTCATAGCTCACATCAAAACCATCATCCCAGAAACCCTAGACCCACTCCAATTTGCATACCGCCCCAACAGATCCACAGATGATGTATTCTCTATTGCACTCCACACTGCCATTTCTCACCTGGACAAAGGGAGCACCTATGTGAGAATGCTATTCATTGACTACAGCTCAGCGTTCAAAACCATAGTGCCCTCAAGGCTCATCAATAACCTAAGGACACTGGGACTAAACACCTCCCTCTCTAACTGGATCCTGGACTTCCTGACGGGCCGCCCCCAGGTGGTAAGGGTAGGTAACAACACATCCACCACACTGATCCTCAACACAGCGGCCCCTCAGGGGTGCATGCTCAGTCCCCTCCTGTACTCCCTGTTCACTCATGACTGCACGGCCAGGCACGACTCCAACACCATCATTACATTTTCCGATGACACAACAGTGATAGGCCTGATCACAGACAACGACGAGACAGCCTATAGGGAGGAGGTCAGAGACCTGGCCATGTGGTGCCAGAACAACAACCTCTCCCTCAACGTGATCAAGACAAAGGAGATGATTGTGGATTACAGGAAAAAGAGGACCGAGCACGTCCCCATTCTCATAGATGGGGCTGCAGTGGAGCAGGTTGAGAGCTTCAAGTTCCTTGGTGTCCACATCACCAACAAACTAACATGGTCCGAGCACGCCAAGACAGTCATGAAGAGGTCACGACAAAACCTATTCCCCCTCAGGAGACTGAAAATATTTGTCATGGGTCCTCAGATCCTCAAAAGGTTCTATAGCTGCATCATTGAGAGCATCCTGACTGGTTGCATCACTGCCTGGTATGGCAACTGCTCGGCCTCCGACCGCAAGGCACTAGAGAGGGTAGTGTGAACGGCCCAGTACATCACCGGGGCCAAGCTTCCTGCCATCCAGGACCTCTATACCAGGCGGTGTCAGAGGAAGGCCCTAAAAATTGTCAAAGGCTCCAGCCACCCTAGTCATAGACTGTTCTCTCTGCTACCGCACGGCAAGCGGCACCAGAGCGCCAAGTCTAGGTCCAAGAGGCTTCTAAAAAAATAAAGGAGAGCCACACACTCTAGGAGCTCAGATGCAAAAATATTTATTTCCAACGTTTCGAGAGACAAGCTGTCTTCATCAGGGTATAATGACAAACACTGCGGGATGACTCATTTACATAGTGTCAAAAGACACACAGATAAAAAAAATTGATCATATTACTCCAGTGCTAGCCTCCCTACACTGGCTTCCTGTTAAGGCAAGGGCTGATTTCAAGGTTTTACTGCTAACCTACAAAGCATTACATGGGCTTGCTCCTACCTATCTTTCCGATTTGGTCCTGCCGTACATACCTGCACGTACGCTACGGTCACAAGACGCAGGCCTCCTAATTGTCCCTAGAATTTCTAAGCAAACGGCTGGAGGTAGGGCTTTCTCCTATAGAGCTCCATTTTTATGGAATGGTCTGCCTACCAATGTGAGAGACGCAGACTCAGTCTCAACCTTTAAGTCTTTACTGAGGACTTATCTCTTCAGTAGGTCCTATGATTAAGTATAGTCTGGCCCAGGAGTGTGAAGGTGAACGGAAAGGCTGGAGCAACGAACCGCCCTTGCTGTCTCTGCCTTGCCGGTTCCCCTCTTTCCACTGGGATTCTCTGCCTCTAACCCTTTTACAGGGGCTGAGTCACTGGCCTACTGGTGTTCTTCCATGCCGTCCATGGGAGGGGTGCGTCACTTGAGTGGGTTGAGTCACTGACGTGGTCTTCCTGTCTGGGTTGGCGCCCCCCCCTTAGGTTGTGCCATGGCGGAGATCGTTGTGGGCTATACTCTGCCTTGTCTTAGGACGGTAAGTTGGTGGTTGGAGACATCCCTCTAGTGGTGTGGGGGCTGTGCTTTGGCAAAGTGGGTGGGGTTATATCCTGCCTGTTTGGCCTGTCCGGGGGTATCATCGGATGGGGCCACAGTGTCTTCTGATCCCTCCTGTCTCAGCCTCCAGTATTTATGCTGCAGTAGTTTATGTGTCGGGGGCTAGGGTCAGTCTGTTACATCTGGAGTATTTCTCTTGTCTTATCCGGTGTCCTGTGTGTATTTAAATATACTCTCTCTAATTCTCTCTTTCTCTCGGAGGACCTGAGCCCTAGGACCATGCCTCAGGACTACCTGGTATGATGACTCCTTGCTGTCCCCAGTCCACCTGGCCGTGCTGCTGCTCCAGTTTCAACTGTTCTGCCTGCGGCTATGGAACCCTGACCTGTTCACCGGACGTGCTTGTTGCACCCTCGACAACTACTATGATTATTATTATTTGACCATGATGGTCATTTATGAACATTTTAACATTTTAACATCTTGACCATGTTCTGTTATAATATCCACCCTGCACAGCCAGAAGAGGACTGGCCACCCCTCATAGCCTGGTTCCTCTCTAGGTTTCTTCCAAGGTTTTTGGCCTTTCTAGGGAGTTTTTCCTAGGGAGTTTTTCCTAGCCACCGTGCTTCTTTCACATGCTTTGCTTGCTGTTTGGGGTTTTAGGCTGGGTTTCTGTACAGCACTTTGAGAATATCAGCTGATGTACGAAGGGCTATATAAAAATAAATTTGATTTGATTTTTTGTAATCATGGCCGGGTGTGGCCTGATATCATTGGTTAATTCTCATATTAAAATAGCATACAAAAAACATAAATGGATAGCGTACGATCATAGATACATTTTGCTACATAAGCCTACAAACATTCTAAACAGCTTCAAACCCCAAGCCATAAGACTCCTGAACATATAGTCAAATGGCTACCCAGACAATTTGCATTACCCCCCTCCCCCTCTTTAAACCAATGCTACTCTCTGTTGTCATCTATGCATAGTCACTTTATTAACTCTACATACATGTACATACTACCTCAACTAACCAGTGCCCCCGCACATTGACTCTGTATCAGTACCCCCCTGTATATAGTCTCGCTATTGTTATTTTACTGCTGCTCTTTAATTACGTGTTACTTTTATCTCTTATTCTTATCTTCTTTTTTTTCAGACTGCATTGTTGGTTAGGGGCTCATAAGTAAGCATTTCACTGTAAGGTCTACAACTGTTGTATTTGGCGCATGTGACTAATACAATTTGATTTCATTTGACACAAATGTTTGTCTCCTAGATTTACATTTACTATGTTACGTCTAGTCTATGAGACCGGGCTGGTATAGCGCCACTGCGCCAGCGAGGAGAGTCTGAGGCAGGGCAGGCTTAAAGGTGTCGACATTACTGGGATAGCTTCTGTAGTTTAGGTTGGGGAGTCGGGAGAAAGAAGAGGGAGACGTATTTCCCAGACAGAAGAGCGACTCTGTGCAGGTTTTCCTCTTGAAATCGGACTAGGCTTGCTGTGCGTAAAACGCCCTGCTTTTTAGTTGGATTATTTTGATAGTTGGAAAAAACTATCTTTTAAAATAATGGTCAGGTCCGAGAATAAAATAACACGGATTTATTTTCGAGACAGTGCTGTATATCTGTTTACTTGTGGATGTTAAAATGTCGCGTACACTCGGAGTGTATAAATGGTATGCAACATTTTTCCAGAATTGGCAAAGTCACCGTATTTTCCTAATTTGTGTGGTTATTTTGAGAGCTGAAGTTGGAAGTTTGGATTAACGGTTTCTAAATACCCGGAATGTTTTTCAGGAATTGCTGACTCCGTCAATTGGTGCCTGGTTTGGATATTTTAGAACCTCTCTGGTGAGTTTTTCCTGTCTGCGTTTTCACCTGGCTCTCAGGTTGATCGCAGGCTGGTGAAGTGGCGTTTGGGTTTGGCTGGTGTTCCACTGCAAAAAGTAAAGGCATGCTTTAAAACACAGTAATAAAGTCTTTCTCTTGCACTCAAGTTTTTTTAAAACTTTTTTTATTTCTTATTTATTGAACATAAATGCTCTAAAGACGCACACAGGTCCCATGTCCACTATTGGATATTCTTCTCTCTTTCTGGTTGTTTATTGTAACTAACAGTTTACAATAATGCGGGGAGAGTTTGTTCTGGGTCTGTCCCTGCTGTGTCTGCTAGCGTGGGCAGGACACGCCGACAAACAGGCCCACCTCAGACAGTTTCCCTTGCGCCAACGCACCAAACTCAATACCGGGCGTCTGCAGCTCGGCGCAGCCGGCAGAGAGCGCACTGTCGGCGTGGGAGGAACCCGCCCAGGACCCGGCTCCCCCTCGGTGCCCTCCGGGATCAGCGCCAGGCGCGACGAGGACATGCAAGCGGACCAGGTCTCTGTTCTTCAGCCCAGGACTGGGTCTGGTCAGGGCAGGAGAGGTGGAGCGCTGGCAAGGGCAGCAGGGAGGAGGGTAGCTGGGAAGATGGCTCCACTCCAGTCTGGCATGTTTCAGGATGAAGGCACTCCCGGGGCGAGGGCCAGACAGACCCGAATGCCAAGCAGCGCAGGTTCGCCTAACCTCCTGGCGAGCTTTGCAGGGAAAAACCGAGTCCTGGTGATTTCTGCTCCACATGACTCAGATGGTTACTACCGGCTGATGATGACACTGCTGAAGCCAGACGTGTACTGCGAGCTGGCAGAGAGGCACGTGCAACAGATCGTGATATTCCACCAGGAGGGGGAGATGGGTGGGAAGGTGAGGCGGATCACCAGCGAGGGGAAGGTGATGGAGGAACCTTTGGACAAAGTGCTTATCCCCCGCCTCATGACCTTCCTCAAACTGGAGAAAGGTAGGCTTGGCCCACCTGGAAACATCCCCTAACCCTACTCCTTCAGTGTTAGCAGATCTGAGAGAATCTCTGTGGGGGGCTAGATTGAACCTACCATTCAGATCTGTCAACACCTGCTTGGTGTTAGGAGTGGGGGTTATGGGGGTGCTTGGTGTTAGGAGTGGGGGTTATGGGGGTGCTTGGTGTTAGGAGTGGGGGTTATGGGGGTGCTTGGTGTTAGGAGTGGGGGTTATGGGGGTGCTTGGTGTGATGTTGGCTATGTGTATGTTTACTGCATGTTTTATGCTGACAAGCAGTGAAAATGAATTTGTGAGGGCAATAACATAAATCTGAGTCTTTACAGGTACGTTTGGGATGCTTACAGCATGCTTGCTGAATTTTTCTAATTTCGGCATGTTGCTTGTGGCCAAAGCCATATTAGCTAGTCTACTTTACTCAGTAAATGATACCTGTCCTCCTGTCCTGTCCAGGTAAGTTCGGTATGGTGCTCCTGAGGAAAACACTGCAAGTGGAGGAGAGGTACCCCTATCCAGTCAGGCTGGAGGCCATGTACGAGGTCATCGACCAGGCACCAATGAGGAAGCTGGAGAAGATCCGACAGAAGGGATTCGTCCAGAAGTGTAAAGAGGCGGGAGTAGAGGGCCAAGTGGGTGGGGGGGGTGGAGACTCAGGGATGGAAGTTGAAACAGGTGGACAGGTAGACCCGACCCCAGAGAGGAAGCCGCCTGCGAGGAAGCCAATGAGGAGACCCACAACAACCACCACCATTGCCACGAGGTCGACAACAACGAGGCTAACGACAACTTCGATAACAACAAGACCCACGACGACCACGACAAAAGCCACCACGACAACAACGAAAGCAACAACCACACCAAAGCCCACAACAACCACAACTAAACGCCCTGTGACCACACGACAGACCACTACCACCAGAACCCAGAGACCCACAAAAGCCCAAACCACCCCTCACTGGCTGCCTGCCCCTAGGACCACGCCTGAGCCCTATAACCGCAGAGACAAGGGGAGAGACAGGGCGAGGTACCCGCCCAAGACCACCACGTCTGGGGACAACCGAACAGACAAGGAGGGGAAGGACCACAACGGCCGTCAGCCGGCCGGAGTGATACCCACCCAGCACAAACCCACCAAGGGCAAACCTACCAAAAGGAAGAATGGGAAGGTATGCAGTTGACTTATTACATTTCACTTATTACATTGATGTTGAGACAGAATGTTGCTGTATGTTGTTCTCTGTTGCATTTGTTGCAGGCTTGATTTTGGTGATCAATAAAGTCCTCTTCTCTCCTATTCTGTCCTATCCTCTCCTTTTCTCTTCCCTCCTCTCCTCTTCTCTTCTCTCCTCTCTTCTCTCCAGGTGTTGAATAATGAGTATGAGGAGAACTATGAATCAAGCCAGCCCACCGCCAGCAACCCAGAGACACAGACAGAGGTCAACACAGAGGTCAGCCCAACCAAGAGGGGCAAGGGAAAACACGACAATACTGAGAAGAAGAAGAAAAAGAAGGGCAAACCGGAAAAGGCCACCAAGAGGGACAAGGCAGAGAGGAGAGGAGCGAAGGTGGGGAAGGAGGGAAAAAACAACGGGAAGAAGAACGGAAAGAAGGTGTTGAAGAATCACGAGAAAGAGGAGTACCACAAACCCACCAAGAAGCCTCCGCCTCCTAAGGGTTCCCTGGCTTCCTTCCTGGACTACTTTGAGAACAGGAGACGACTTGTGGTAAGTACCAGTGTTTTGCAGCCTGTCTAGATTCTTATCACAGCAGTGTTGCCGAGGGCAGGGTAGTGAAATCAGTCCCCATCCTCTCCCTCCCCGCTGTCTAGTATAAACACAGTCTCCACAGCAGTGAGTGTGTGAGTGTAACCCAGTCTAAGCCAGTCTCTTTCTGTGTGTGTGTCTCCAGATCATAACGGCCCCCAGTGAGGAGAGCACTATGTATGTGCAGCAGAGGGATGAGTACCTGGAGACGGTGTGTGAGATGGCCATCAGGAAAGTCTCCATCATCACCATCTTTGGCTCTGTCACCAACTCCACCATGAAGATAGATCACTACCAGCTGGGTAGGTACACATCTCTACTAACACACTATTGCAGGAAAAGTTTAAGTGACTTTGGGTCCTTGAAAACTCTATATAAATAGAATGTATTATTATTATTGTTACTACACGTAGCCTGTACAGGACAGAACAGTCCGTATTGGCTATAGTACACTTGAAATGTAAAGGTAATATCTGATTCAGGCGACATACCGTAAATGCAGTCTCCGCGAACGTGGGAACATTGCCTTTAGATTTCAAACACGCTATAGCGCTGAACTATACGGATTGAATTGAGCCCTTAAGTTACAGTAGGTGTCCTGTATTGCTGTTACTGCCCTGTCCTGATTTTACCTCTGCTATCCTAAACTCCTCTGATAGAACAGAAGTCTAGTAGGTGTCTGGAGTGAGTCTGCAGCAAACAATAAGAGAGGCTCGAAACAATAACACTGTGAACAGGATGACACTACCATTGCAAAGACACTTTGGTGAGACACAATGTGGTGACAGTGCCAAAGACTCCTGGGTCCCAGACATGAATGCTAATGGTGCACAAAGGCTTTCACTGCTTCGCCATGAGTACTTCGCGCATGTGCCCACACGGATCGGAAGGGAGGCTTTGTGTTTGTGATAGTATCACCTTTCCATAGAGGGGGCATAATAATTTATTGGCCAACCCGTTCGATCGCTACAGACGTTTTCATGAGATAAACGTTCCACGTTCCACCACCGATGCGGAAGGCAGACATCGGCGGATGCAGTGGATTAAGATCCAGCCCATGCATATCTCTAGCTTAAACAGACAGCTTTTGAAGGGGATTTTTATTATTATTTATGTATTATGCCTCGAGCGGAGTATGGGGGGGCCTCAAGCAGAGAAACTGTTGTAATATTTGTATATATATATATATATTTCACAATTCCTGACATTTAATCCTAGTAAAAATCCCCTGTCTTAGGTCAGTTAGGATCACCACTTTATTTTAAGAATGTGAAATGTCAGAATAATACTAGAGAGAATGATTTATTTCAGCTTTTATTTATTTCATCAGAAGTTTACATACACTCAATTAGTATTTGGTAGCATTGCCTTTAAATTGTTTAACTTGGGTCAAATGTTTCGGGTAGCCTTCCACAAGCTTCTCACAATAAGTTGGGTGAATTTTGGCCCAAATCTCCTGACAGAGCTGGTGTAACTGAGTCAGGTTTGTAGGCCCCCTTGCTCGCACATGCTTTTTCAGTTCTGCCCACAAATTTTCTACAGGATTGAGGTCAGGGCTTTGTCATGGCCACTCCAGTACCTTGACTTTGTTATCCTTAAGCCATTTTGCCACAACTTTGGAAGTATGCTTGTGGTCATTGTCCATTTGGAAGACCCATTTGCGACCAAGCTTTAACTTCCTGACTGAGGTCTTGAGATGTTGCTTCAATATATTCACATAATTGTCCTCCCTCATGATGTCATCTATTTTGTGAAGTGCACCAGTCCCTCCTGCAACAAAGCACCCCCACAACATGATGCTGTCACCCCCGTGCTTCACGGTTGGGATGGTGTTCTTCGGCTTGCAAGCCTCCCCCTTTCTCCTCCAAACATAACGATGGTCACTATGGCTAAACAGTTCTATTTTTGTTTCATCAGACCAGAGGACATTTCTCAAAAAAGTACGATCTTTGTCCCCGTGTGCATTTCCAAACCGTAGTCTGGCTTTTTATGGCGGTTTTGGAGCAGTGACTTCCTCCTTGCTGAGCAGCCTTTCAAGTTATGTCAATATAGGACTCGTTTTACTCTGGATATAGATACTTTTGTACCTGTTTCCTCCAGCATCTGCACAAGGTCCTTTGCTGTTGTTCTGGGATTGATTTGCACTTTTCGCACCAAAGTACGTTCATCTCTAGGAAACAGAACGCGTCTCCTTCCTGAGCAGTATGACGGCTGGGTGGTCCCATGGTGTTTATACTTGCATACTATTGTTTGTACATATGAACATGGTACCTTCAGGCGTTTGGAAATTGCTCCCAAGGATGAACCAGACTTGTGGAGGGCTACACATTTTTTTGAGGTCTTGGCTGATTTCTTTTGATTTTTCTCATGATGGCATGCAAAGAGGCACTGAGTTTGAAGGTAGGCCTTGAAATACATCCACAGGTACACCTCCGATTCACTCACATTATGTCAATTAGTCAATCAGAAGCTTCTAAAGCCGTGAGATAATTTTCTGGAATTTTCCAAGCTGTTTAAAGGCACAGTCAACTTAGTGTATGTAAACTTCTGACCCACTGGAATTGTGATTAAGTGAAATAATCTCTCTGTAAACAATTGTTTAAAAAATGACTTGTGTCATGCACAAAGTAGATGTCCGAACCGACTTGCCAAAACGATAGTATGTAAACAACAAATATGTGGAGTGGTTGAAAAAGTGGTTGAAAAATGAGTTTTAATGAGTGTATGTAAACTTCTGACTTCAACTGTATAAATATATATTTTTTAAATATATTTTTTTAACGCCCAGCTCATGAGGCCCCTTGATAATGTGAGGCCTGAGGCAATTGCCTCTTCTGCCTAATGGTAAGTCCGCCAGTGTGTGTGTGTAGTAGGGGGCGATCCCGGCTGAATACCTTCCTAGTTTATCATCGTTGACATGGGGAAAGTCTGCTTCCTCTGTAGCTAATGTGTAAGCTAGAGAGTTAGTTCACCTCTCTCTCACACACACACACACACACACACACACACACACACACACACACACACAGCTCACCACACACTCATGTGTCTTGGGTTAGCTTACATGGCTTATCTTCAAGATGAATGAGAGACTCCCTTTTGTTAATTTTCTTCAAAGCTACTTATTCAGATGGCTCAAGATTACAAATGCGTCTTATGAGATTTGTGTTGTAAATTGGGCTTGGCAAGCGACAATATTTGTAGTGAATGGAGATTTGAACCCTGCCTCTAGCCTATAGTTAGGATGTGTTAATGTCAGGACACAGCCCTACTGTATAAAACTTTATTATTCTCTCTGATTCTACACAACGACATGGTTCCACAGACGGAATGCCAGAAAGTTTTGAGGTGATGTCACACCCCACCCATGTTACCGGACGGTTCGTAACAACATTATTCTGTGTGAATTTCAGTACTTCAGCATAACGTATTCTACAGGTTTCCTCATGGTTCTATTTAAAGTAATGTTCTCAAATTGTTTAGAGAACGTTAAGAAACAACGTGCTTCTGTGTGAATTTCAGTACTTCAGCATAACTTTTTCTGCAGGTTTCCTCGTGGTTCTATTTAAAGACAACTTTCCATAAAAAACACGAAAAAGCATTTGTAATGTTACAAGAACATTCTAAGAATGTTATTTAAAAACATTTACCTGTACATTCCGTTCTAAGTGTCAACAAAACTCTCTCTATCCTCTGTGTATCTTGTTAAGTGTTTCCAGGTGTGTTTGCCGTGCCCAATTATGTTTCGAGAATCGCTCCATGGGTTAATGGCTGTGTGTTCGTGCGGGTGAGCGTGTGTGTCCATGTGTAAATGGTCCTTTCACAGCTGTATGCTGGAAAAAGTTTGCCTGTGTTGGATGACATAATCCTTACCTTTGAGTGTAATGCAGACTTTGAGGCATTGGTCGGTGTGTTTGTTTGTGTGTGTGTGCGTACAGGGTGTGTGTCTGTGTACAGGGTGCTGTGATTAAGGGCTATAGCTGTGGGCTGGGTAAGTGGTAGCTACAGTCCCAGCTAGCACATAATGTTCAAGAACCATTTGTTTCTTGGAGTGGGGTTATCCGATAGTTATTTTGCATACAGCCTTCGCACAATGTTCTGGGAATGGTGCAGGATACCCAGATTGCACATGACATTCTGAGGACCATGTTTCTTAGGTGGGAATTTCAGTACTTCAGCATAAGGTTTCCTACACTTTTCCTCATAGTTCTATTTAAAGTAATGTTCTCAAATTGTTTAAAGAACGTTAAGAAACAACATTATTCTGTGTGAATTTCAGTACTTCAGCATAACGTTTTCTACAGGTTTCCTCATGGTTCTATTTAAAGTAATGTTCTCAAATTGTTTAGAGAACGTTAAGAAACAACGTGCTTCTGTGTGAATTTCAGTACTTCAGCATAACTGTTTCTGCAGGTTTCCTCATGGTTCTATTTAAAGACAACTTTCCATAAAAAACACGAAAAAGCATTTGTAATGTTACAAGAACATTCTAAGAATGTTATTTAAAAACATTTACCTGTACATTCCGTTCTAAGTGTCAACAAAACTCTCTCTATCCTCTGTGTATCTTGTTAAGTGTTTCCAGGTGTGTTTGCCGTGCCCACTAATTGGCCACACCTGTTCTCAATGAGTGCTTGTTTCCTTTGAAATGGGGACTGTTTGAATAGACAAAAATGAACAGCTAAAAAAACATGGCATGCTAGCTCCATCCTGGTGGCGCAGTGGACTAATTCCATGGATAGAGAACAGAAGATCGTAGGTTTGAATCTCACTGAGGCTTTGATACAATAAAAAAGTAATGGGTTTGCATGATTAATGCCTAAGTTAATGAATTTCCATGTGTCCTAGCTGTGCTTGGAGTTCAGAACAGTTAACCCAAATTAAGCTAGCAGTGTTATTAAAAGTCTTATGGAAACATATTCTCAGAATGTTATTTAATTACCTTCAAATAACTAATAATTTTCGTCATCAGAATGTTAAGAAAACTTCTCAAGAAAACTTTCAGGGAACCATAGTGAAACGTTCTCAGAACCTCCCTGCATCCTAAAAAGTCAGGAAACGTATGGCTTCATTCCCAGTACCAATGGGAAACCAAAAACATACGTTCCCACAACTTCCAAGGAACCAAATGTGCTAGCTGTGTTAGCTCCTCTAAGCCATGTGATCAAGCCAACTTCCTGCCTGAGTATATTCCTGTTCAGGATAGATAGATGGATCACCGCTTTGCTTTAGAAACCATGGCGCTACAGATACTGTATATGTAATCCATAGGATAGGACACCATTTGTTTTCTGTAGAAAGGGGGATGGTTTTGGATTGAAAACATCTTCATATATATTGCTGTATGCTTTCAAAAGGTGACCACTTCTGTTTATAGTATAAAGCAGACATTTGGAGTCCTTATCCTCTCAATCATATCAGGAAACATTGGGTTTAAAAAAAATCCTTGGTGTGGAGACATGGGTTTCCAGTCAAAACATACAGTAAGACAACAAATGGCCTCTGTCATTCCCTCATGTTGAAGAGAGCTGTTGTCTTTTGGGTGGGATTCCAATCAAAACAAAGGAAAACAGAGCGAGATCTGGAATGTAGTCTGAGATGCAAAAGATGCAAAAGTATGGTTGAATGTATTTTTTTTTAGAAGGAAAATCCATGTTGAAAGGGAGTGAGACATTCCAAAGAGTTGAAGGAAATAAAAATAAGACAAACAATCTAGATTGGCTTCTTCCTCCTCAGCCATCTCCCTCTCACTCTGTTTGATACAGAATATTGCCAATGCTTGGTAATAGAGATGGCCTCAGTGTGTGTGTGTGTGCGTGCGCGCTCGTGTGTGTGTGTGTGTGTGTGTGTGTGTGTGTGTGTGTCTTCTCAGAGGAAGCAGTAAGCCGAGAGTAAACACACCATCACCCTCCTTTTGGGTGGTAGATCTATTTTACCTCAAACAGATGCTCACCCAAAATCAACCCCTAGTCGATTCCCCTAGTAGTCCCCTTATTACCCTACCTCTATGTTTGCAGAGCTGAAGAGACAGGGATAGGTATAACCGATAATAACTAATAAGGCCATGACTCCACCTTTCCTAAATATTATGAGGGAAACACGCCTTCTGGTCAGTCATGTGTCAACCCATCCAGTCTCTGGTAGGAAGTGGGATGTCCAATCCCTGTTTCCCCATGACTCTGGTTGTACTATGTGGTTGTTTTAGCTTCCTTAACTGAAAATGCACTCATTATTGTAAGTTGCTCTGGACAGGAGTCTATTAAATTGTACTAAACTCAATTTTAATTGGTTGTCTGTTTCTCAATGCTCTCTCGCTCTCCCCTCGCCTCCCCTCTCTTTCTCTTCCCCTCCCAGAGAACGACAAGCCTATGACGGGTCTTCGTCAGGAGGACCTGGTGAACCAGGATCTGATCACAAAGCTCAGGAAGGAGTTTTATATGACATCTAACGACTTCTACATGGTTCTCACTGACACTGACATGAGAGCCAAGGTGGGTTTTGTCTCTCTCTCTCTCTTTTTTTCTCTGTCTCTCTGTCTTACAAGGTGTGCATTATTTAGCAATCTGGCACACCGGATTGTTGGAGTCCGCACTTTTGGACCATTCCGTTTAGAACTAAAGTCTAGTACTCGACCCAACCATCTTGCCAAGTGAGCTAAATGGAGCACATACACCTAACCTCTCTGTTTGGCCAATTAGACATAGACTCATGTTGGCTGACCTGCCTGCACCATACTGTAAACATCCTGCCGTGATTAAACACTGGTTTAATTCACACATCATGACGTTCTCCCAACAGCTGTGTTTGTGTGTGTGTAAACCACCAGGCTGTTACAGACGGATTAAACAAAGACGCCAGTGTGCAAGCAACCCTCTAATGCTGTCAGTACAGACAGGAAATTCTATTAACATTACAGGGCACATGGTGTGGGTAAGAGAGAGAGAGAGAGGGGAGTGACAGGGAATGCCAAAAACAGTGAGGGTGTCACGTTCGTGTGTATAGACGGACCAAGGCGCAGCGTGAGTAGCGTTCCACATCTTTATTAGAAAGTGAACCTTAACAAAATACAAAAACAAAGAATAAATAAACGACCTGTGACTACAGCGATGCTACGTGCACTAACTCAAAACAATATTCCATCAACAGAGGTGGGAAAAACAGCTACTTAAATATGATCCCCAATTAGAGACAATAATTACCAGGTGCCTCTAATTGGGAATCATACAAATCATCAACATAGAAAATCAAACCTAGAACCCCACATAGAAATACATAAACTATATCAACCCCCAGTCACACCCTGACCTACTCTGCCATAGAAAATAAGAGCTCTTTATGGTCAGGAAGTGACAGAGGGAGACTGTATCCATGGCAGCAGACCCTCACCTGATCCATTAGAAAGTGTGCGTGCCTGTGCTTCTGTGAGTGTGTAATGCTGCATTGGGGAATATCACGTTCTGAACTGAGCAAATTTGAGATCCGAATTTTAACACCCACAGTGTTAAATGTAACACTTTCTTAGTGTGTATATATGTGACCCACCGAATTAGTGCTAAACTAACACTTTTCAAAGTGTTGATGAACTAAGACCCCAAGAGTGTTGTGTCCCTAACACCATGGGTGTTGCAAATTTGGACTTAAATTAACACTTTATTAGGGCTGATGCTGATACACTTCCTCAGTGTTATGGAATTAACACCTGTGGTGTTACAGTAACTCATTTTTTTGTTGTTCTTTTAACACTAGGGTGTAAAGCCTTATTTGCATATTTATTTTCCAGGGTGCCACGCAAGTTAATTTTAGAGGTACCTGTACCACCCATGACTGTGTTTGCTAGTGACAGAGACATGATTGTTGCATTCGATGGCTTTCAGTCCCGTAGCTTTCAGTGAGTGCCTAAATTTACATTTTATCAGCAAAATGTAATTATTTATCACAATAAATTACTTTTTTGACCATACCATACTTCAACAGGCAAGTTTTACCCTAACACAGTTGTCTGAAACTCCTGGTTTGCTGGCCACATCAACAAGTCATATTATGCTGGCTTCCAAATTGTTACATAATTCCTATTCAAATCCAGCCATAGGCTATTGAAGAATTTGAACTTTTATCATCCGCAACCTGCAGTTAGAATGACTGCCAACGTAGGAAAGGTTGATCAATGAGACTACCTAAACCATCTCAATAACGGGTTAAATAAATCCAACCACTTACAGATTGGATTTTCTTAGAAACATTTATGTTATTTATCTTTGTGTAGTATAAGATAAATTGTGCAGTATAAGATCAATTGTGCATGCAGAAACATAGATATTAAAACTATTCTAAAAAGCAACCTGCAACAAAGCATGCTGGGAAATATAATAATGAGGCCCCTCCCATGTCTTTTTCACTCTGAGAGAGTTAACGGAAATTAACTCAACAGTCGAGTAACACCAATTTCAATCCCATTTATTCACCGCAGGTGGTGTCAATTTCAATCCCACTGGCGTTAACCCCACTAGAATCAGATATAACACTCACAACTCTTTTTTTCTGTCTTGATGATGTGTGTTTGTCCCTCTAACAGCAATCCTACGAGGTACCGATCGCCATGAAGGCTGTGTTTGATTACATCGACACCTTCTCCTCTCGCATCAGAGAGATGGAACAGCAGAAGAGAGACGGAGTGGTCTGCAAGAAGGAGGACAAACCCAGATCACTGGAGAACTTCCTCTCCAGGTAGTGTGTGTGCACGTGGCTCTTGCTGATGGCTGTGGCAGCGTCTGGAATTTTAAACAATCATTAGCTCATAGCCAGTGAGAATATTGTCTCAAGCCAGGCAGGGGTCTCGTTGAGGAGGTTGTGGTCAACATGAATATTCACACTAAATCACCTGCACCACAAATTCAACAGTTCTTTATGAGCTAAACTTGGCTCTGATGGTGGACAGTATGTGCGAGCCTGTACTTCTAGTATTCTACGTTAACACCATTGTCTTGGATTGATTGACTATGGTCCTATATTTCTGTCTTCAACAGATTGACTGTGATTTGTTGCAATAGAGACTAAATTCCAGTCTGATGACAGTGAGACAAAGGGTCTGGAGTTTGGACAGAAAGTGACTTGGTTGATGACATGACTGTATAATCGTCCTCCATCTTTCATCCTAGTTCCGTCTTTGGGTTCTCAGGTTCCGTTGGAGGCGTCGGCTGTTTGTAATCTCCGCCCCCAACGATGAGGAATGGGCCTATCAGCAGCAACTCTATGCCCTGACCAGCCAAGCCTGCAACCTGGGTGAGTATAAGAAAGAATTGTTGAGTTATTATCATATTCCTTAAAACCTCTTTGGGCTAGGTGGGACGCTAGCGCCCCACCTCGACAACATCCGGTGAAATTGCAGAGCGCGAAATTCAAAATACAAAAATCATAATATTAAACATTCATTAAAATACAAGTGTCTTACATCGTTTAAAAGCTTATCTTCTTGTTAATCCAGCCGCTTTGTCAGATTTCAAAAAGGCTTTATGGCGAAAGCATACCATGCGATTATCTGAGGACAGCGCCCTGCATACACCAGCATTAAAAACATTGTCCAAACCAGCAAAGGTGTCACAAAAATCAGAAATAGCAATAAAATAAATCACTTACCTTTGCAGATCTTCCGCTGTTTGCAATCCCAAGGCTCCCAGCTACACAACAAATGGTCGTTTTGTTTGATAAAGTCCTTCTTTATATCCCCAAAAAGTCAGTTTAGTTGGCGCGTTTGATTCAGTAATCCACTCGTTCAACATGGCTACAAAGCAATCCCAAAAGTTACCGGTAAACTTCGTCCAAAGAAGTCAAACAACGTTTCTAATCAATCCTCAGGTACCCTAATATGTCAATAAACAATAAAATTCAAGACGGAATGTAGTATGTTCAATACCGGAGATAAATAACGAAGTGCGCGCCCTCATCCACGTGCGCCACAAGACTACAGTCAAAATGAGAGCCACATTGAAAAACTACAACTACTAACTCATTTTTCAAAAAACAAGCCTGAAACCCTTTCTAAAGACTGTTGACATCTAGTGGAAGCCATAGGAACTGCAATCTGGGAGGAATTCCTTTGAATATTCCATAGACAAGCATTTGAATGGCCTGTGACCTCAAAACAAAAGAATTCTGGATGGATTCTCCTTGGGTTTTCGCCTGCCATATCAGTTTTGTTATACTCACAGGCATTATTTTAATAGTTTTGAAAACTTCCGAGTGTTGTCTATCCAATGCATATGCATATCCTAGCTTCTGGGTCTGAGTAACAGGCAGTTTACTTTGGGCACGTCAGTCATCCAAACTTCCGAATACCGCCCCCTAGCCATAAACAATATTTATCCCATCTACAGGAAGTGCCTAGTCTAGTGCCTAGGGGTTGTTACACACACACATACATACACACTGCTCCCTGTGGTTTAAAGTATGTGCAAATCATATTAGATGTACAACAGCCTCCACTCAGACCTGAGTGGAGGCTTTCATCAAAACTATGAAAAGCTGTCCTCAAGGCAAAGGGTGGCTACTTTGAAGAATCTCAAATATGAAATATATTTAGATTTGTTAACACTTTTTTGGTTACTAAATGGTTCCATATGTGTTATTTCATAGTTTTGATGTCTTCACTATTATTCTACAATGTAGAAAATAGTAAAAATAAAGAAACTCTTGAATGAGTAGATGTGTCCAAACTTTTGACTGGTACTGTATGTCAGGCTAGGAATCGCCATGCGAAAAGGTTTTTCTGGGATGCATGAACAAATCAAATCAAACTGTATTTGTCACATGCACCGAATACAACAAGTGTTGACCTTACCGTGAAATTCTTACTTACAAGCCCTTATAAGGGGCTGTAGTGTAAGGGCTGTAAGGGCTTATTTACAAGCCCTTAACCAACAATGGTATTAACTGCGATTTCGATGACAACCTATGGCCAAATGTTCAAGACATGCTTGATACAAACTAATGCTTGCTAAACATTGTTTCTTTCATTTCTTTCATTTGATTACATTTTGAAAGATGTATTCAATGATCACACCTTTGATTACACATGAGATGGAAATTTGATGTTGAGTAAAATTTTATTGTGAAAACAGTATAATGTACTGTAATTTAATGTTCTTTAGCATACTACATTCAAAGGGACATTTTGAAACATGGGTCTTAAATGTGTTGCTACTGGATTAACTGGTTGTTAAAATAACTACATTGAGAAGATGTCATTATGTTGTGTTTTGGTGATTCAACATTTTACATTTACGTCATTTAGCAGACGCTCTTATCCAGAGCGACTTACAAATTGGTGCATTCACCTTATGATATCCAGTGGAACAACCACTTTACAATAGTACATCTATATCTTTTTTGGGGGGGGGGGGGTTTAGAAGGATTATTATATCCTATCCCAGGTATTCCTTAAAGAGGTGGGGTTTCAGGTGTCTACGGAAGGTGGTGATTGACTCCGCTGTCCTGGCGTCGTGAGGGAGCTTGTTCCACCATTGGGGTGCCAGGGCAGTGAACAGTTTTGACTGGGCTGAGCGGGAACTGTGCTTCCGCAGAGGTAGGGGGGCCAGCAGGCCAGAGGTGGATGAACGCAGTGCCCTTGTTTGGGTGTAGGGCCTGATCAGAGCCTGAAGGTACGGAGGTGCCGTTCCCCTCACAGCTCCGTAGGCAAGCACCATGGTCTTGTAGCAGATGCGAGCTTCAACTGGAAGCCAGTGGAGTGTGCGGAGGAGCAGGGTGACGTGAGAGAACTTGGGAAGGTTGAACACCAGACGGGCTGCGGCGTTCTGGATGAGTTGTAGGGGTTTAATGGCACAGGCAGGGAGCCCCGCCAACATGGAGTTGCAGTAATCCAGATGGCAGATGACAAGTGCCTGGATTAGGACCTGCGCCGTTTCCTGTGTAAGGCAGGGTCGTACTCTGCGAATGTTGTATAGCATGAACCTACAGGATCGGGTCACCGCCTTGATGTTAGCGGAGAACGACAGGGTGTTGTCCAGGGTCACGCCGAGGCTCTTAGCACTCTGGGAGGAGGACACAATGGAGTTGTCCACCGTGATGGTGAGATTATGGAAAGGGCAGTCCTTCCCCAATGTACTCATTATATTTTCGGTGTGTGGTGAACATGTCTGCAAACAAAATGAATGCACAATACAAGGTTTTGAATGTAAGACTGGCTGCATTACCAGTTTGGAGTGTCGTACTAAGAGTTTTGAAAATTCACCACATGAAAATAGCACCAAAGCGATTAAAAAAACGAACAATCAGTGGTGCATGAGAACTTCAGTATTGGTCGGCCAATTACGCACGGCTGAAATGCGGCCACTCTCCATCTCCACCCCTGACGTGGAAATGCGGTACCCTAGGAAGGAGACGGACTGTTGGAAGAACAGACATTTCTCAGCCTTGACGTACAGGTCATGCTCCAACAGTCAACCAAGCACCCTGCGCACCAAGGACACATGCTCGGCGCATGTAGCGGAGTATATCAGAATGTCATCAATATACACCGATACACCCTGCCCGTGCAGGTCCCAGAAAATCTCGTCAACAAAGGCCTGGAAGACTGATGGAGCATTCATCAACCCGTACAGCATGACGAGGTACTCATAGTGCCCTGAGGTGGTACTAAATGCCGTCTTCCACTCGTCCCCCTCCCGGATACGCACCAGGTTGTAAGCGCTCCTGAGATCCAGTTTTGTGAAGAAGCGCACCCCATGCATTGACTCGATCGCACTGGCGGTGAGAGGCAGTGGGTAGCTGTACCTCACAGTGATTTTGTTGATACTTCGATAGTCAAAACACGGGCGCAGATCAC
Source organism: Salmo salar (assembly GCF_965601325.2). Taxonomy (NCBI): domain Eukaryota; kingdom Metazoa; phylum Chordata; class Actinopteri; order Salmoniformes; family Salmonidae; genus Salmo; species Salmo salar. The sequence continues at coordinate 23,001,783 of NC_138311.1, read as the reverse complement.
CATCCTTCTCTTCACAAAAAAGAAACTCAAGGAGGCAGGTGAAGTGGAGGGCCGAATGTATCCCTGCCCCAGGGATTCGGAGACATATGTTTCCATAGCCGCCGTCTCCTCCTGTGACAGAGGATACATGTGACTCCTGGGAAGTGCTGCATTTACCAGGAGATTATTCACACAATCACCCTGTCGATGGGGTGGTAATTGAGTCGCCTTCTTCTTACAGAAGGCGAGAGCCAAATCGGCATGTTCTGAGGGGATGCGCAAGGTGGAGACCTGGTCTGGACTTTCCACCGTAGTCGCACCGATGGAAACCCCTACACACCTCCCTGAGCACTTTCGTGACCACCCCTTGAGAGCCCTCTGTTGCCACGAAATAGTGGGGTCATGACAGGCCAACCAGGGTAGGCCCAGCACCACGGGAAACATAGCAGAAACAATAAGGAAGAGACTGATTCTCTCCTTGTGACCCTCCTGCGTAACCATGTCTAGTGGAGCGGTGGCCTCCCTAATGAGCCCTGACCCTAATGGTCGACTATCTAGGGCGTGCACAGGGAAGGGCATATCCACAGGAACAAGGGGATCCCTAAACTATGGGCAAATGAACGGTCAATAAAATTCCCAGCTGCGCCTGAACCTACGAGCACCTTATGCTGGGAATGCGGGGAAAACTCAGGAAATGTAATAAACACATACATATGAGCAACAGGGGGCTCTGGGTGAGCCTGGTGCCGACTCACCTGGGGTGACACAATAGTGCCCTGCCTGCTGCCTCGACTCCCAGAGGAACCCCCCCAGCACCGACCAGCAGTGTGCCCTCTGCGGCCACAGATGGTGCAGGGAATGGCCCCTCCTCTGGTCGCCCTAATCACACCACCTCCCAGCTCCATGGGTGTCGGAGCGGAGTTGCTGGGGAGGGAACTGACAGGCCCCGATCCGGACGTCCGTGGGTAGCCAGCAGGTTGTCCAGCCGGATGGACAGGTCCACCAGCTGGTCCAACGTGAGGGTGGTGTCTCGGCAGGCCAACTCCCGAAGGACGTCCTCGCGCAGACTGCACCGCTAGTGATTGATCAGGGCCCTGTCGTTCCATCCCGCTCTGGCGGCCAGGGTCCGGAAGTCCAAAGCGAAATCCTGCGCGCTCCTCGTCCCCTGCCTCAGGTGGAACAGACGTTCACCCGCCGCTCGACCCTCAGGCGGGTGGTCGAAAACTGCCCGAAAGCGGCGGGTGAACTCTGCGTAATGGTCCAACGCCGCGTCTCCCTCACTCCATACGGCGTTGGCCCACTCCAGGGCTTTGCCTGAGAGGCAGGAGACGAGAGCGGACACGCTCTCACGTCCCGAAGGAGCCGGGTGGACGGTCGCCAGGTAGAGTTCCAGCTGGAGTAGGAACACCTGGCATCCGGCAGCCGTCCCATCATACTCCCTCAGGAGCGCGAGCCAAATCCCGCTGGAACCCGGTGAAGGAGGGGTGGACAGTGGGGCCTGCTGTAGTGGGGCTGGTGGAGGCGTTGGAAGACCTCCTTCTCTCTCCCATCTATCCATCGTCTGCAGCACGCGATCCATGGCGGTGCCCAGATGTTGCAACGTGGTCGCGTGCTGCTGGACGCGTTCCTCGACCGCCAAAGGGGGGCCGTCTGCTTCTGCTGACTCCATTTCTGGTGAGTGATTCTGTAATGTTTCTGTGTATAAAAGGTGTAGATGAGTCAGGCGCAGAAAAGGAGATATGAGTAATGTACGCAATTTTACTCAACAATAATCACAATACACAACAATAAATCCAAGGCCACAATAACGGACCACAATACAATAAACAATCACTCACAAACAAACATGGGGGAACAGAGGGTTAAATAATGAACAAGTAATTGGGGGATAGAAACCAGGTGTGTAAGACAAGGACAAAACAAATGGAAAATGAAAAGTGGATTGGCGATGGCTAGAAGGCCGGGGACGTCGACCGCCGAACGCCGCCCGAACAAGGAGAGGGACCGACTTCAGCGGAAGTCGTGACACAGAGTTGATTGTGAGTGTGTCAATACTCTGTGTAGAGTAAAACACTCAAAACCATGCTCATCATTATCATATTTCCCAGCATGCTCTATTGCAGGTTGATTTTCAGAATTGTTTGTTTCAATATCTGTGTTTTTGCATGTATAGTGATTGGTTGATTAATCTTAGACTACACAAAGATAAATAACATACATTTTTCTAAACTAATCAAACCACATCAAATTGTATTAGTCACATGTGCCGAATACAACAGGTGTAGACCTTAAAGTAAAATGCTTACTTACAAGCCCCTAACCAACAATGCAGTTTAAAAAATACGAATAAGAATAAAAAATAAAAGGAACAAGTAATTAAATAGCAGCAGTAAAATAGCAATAGCGAGACTATATACTGGGGGTACCGGTACAGAGTCATTGTGAGGGGGCACCGGTTAGTTGAGGTAATATGTACATGTAGGTAGAGTTACTAAAGTGACTATGCATAGATAATAACAGAGAGTAGCAGAGGCGAAAAAGAAGGGGTGGACAATGCAAATGGTATTTTGTTGTTCTAATGTGCTATTATGTCCTCTCTGCTGTGTGTTCATCTATGTGGTGGTGGTTTCCATGGTGACCCAGGCCTGAGACACATCTCCATCCTGAAGCTGGTTGGCATGGAGGCAGTGGACCAGGGAGGAGTCCTAGAGCTCTATCCAATCAACGGTAAGAACCCTGTTGTCTCCACACCACCTATATGTACACTTGAAGTCGGAAGTTTACATACACCTTAGCCAAATACATTTAAACTCAGTTTTTCACAATTCCTGACATTTAATCTCAGTAAAAAATATCAGGTCAGTTAGGATCACCACTTTATTTTAAGAATGTGAAATGTCAGAATAATAGTTGAGAGAATGATTGATTTATTTCAGCTTTTATTTCTTTCATCACATTCCCAGTGGGTCAGAAGTATACATACACTCAATTAGTATTTGGTAGCATTGCCTTTAAATTGTTTAACTTGGGTCAAACGTTTCGGGTAGCCTTCCACAAGCTTCCCACAATAAGTTGGGTGAATTTTGGCCCATTCCTCCTGACAGATCTGGTGTAACTGAGTCAGGTTTGTAGGCCTCCTTGTTTGCACACGCTTTTTTCAATTTTCTATAGGATTGAGGTCAGGGCTTTGTGATGGCCACTCCAATACCTTGACTTTGTTGTCCTTAAGCCATTTTGCCACAACTTTGGAAGTATGCTTGGGGTCATTGTCCATTTGGAATACCCATTTGCGACCAAGCTTTAACTTCCTGACTGATGTCTTGAGATGTTGCTTCAATATATCCACATAATTTCCCTTCCTCATGATGCCATCTATTTTGTGAAGTGCACCAGTCCCTCCTGCAGCAAAGCACCCCCACAACATGATGCTGCCACCCCCGTGCTTCACGGTTGGGATGGTGTTCTTCGGCTTGCAAGCCTCCCCCTTTCTCCTCCAAACATAACGATGGTCATTATGGCCAAACAGTTATATTTTTGTTTCATCAGACCAGAGGACATTTCTCCAAAAAGTATGATCTTTGTCCCCATGTGCAGTTGCAAACCGTAGTCTGGCTTTTTTATGGCAGTTTTGGAGCAGTGACTTCTTCTTTGCTGAGCGGCCTTTCAGGTTATGTCGATATAGGAATCTTTTTACTGTGAATATAGATACTTTTGTACCTGTTTCCTCCAGCATCTTCAAAAGGTCCTATGCTGTTGTTCTGGGATTGATTTGCACTTTTCGCACCAAAGTATGTTCATCTCTAGGAGACAGAACGCATCTCCTTCCTGAGCGGTATGACAGCTGCGTGGTCCCATGGTGTTTATACTTGCGTACTATTGTTTGTACAGATGAATGTGGTACCTCCAGGCATTTGGAAATTGCTCCCAAGGATGAACCCGACTTGTGGAGGTCTACAATGTTTTTTCTGAGGTCTTGGCTGATTTCTTTTGATTTTCCCATGATGTCAAGCAAAGAGGCACTGAGTTTGAAGGTAGGCCTTGAAATACATCTACATCTCCAATTGACTCAAATGATGTCAAGAAGCTTCTAAAGCCATGACATAATTTCCTGGAATTTTCTAAGCTGTTTAAAGGCACAGTCAACTTAGTGTATGTAAACTTCTGACCCACTGGAATTGTGATACAGTGAGTTGTGAAATAATCTGTCTGTAAACAATTGTTGGAAAAATTACTTGTGTCATTCACAAAGTAAATGGCCTAACCGACTTGCCAAAACTATATTTTGTTAACAAGAAATTTGTGGAGTGGTTGAAAGACGAGTTTTAATGACTCCAACCTAAGTGTATGTAAACTTCCGACTTCAACTGTATCAAATTGCATACGGGAAATGGCTGTATGAAGATTAAACAAAACAAAACAAGACAAGTGGAAGGTCAATGGGGCTGTATGTGTTATGTTTAGTTTAATCTTCAGTTCATACAGCCATGATGTTGAATTTCTGATGTTGTTTTATTGACACAGCAGGCAGGTAGGCCAGCCTCAGCCCTAACTCCTGCTGTTTCCCCCAGTCCAAGTCCCTATAGCCCAGCTGCTTCTTCTGTATTCTCTACATGCTACCTGTTTGATGTCTCCTCTGTGGTAGGGGACCCAACCTAGAAAACTTGCTGATGCTGCTGCCTACACCACACACACGGCCCTCCATCCATACACCCCTCACTGCTGCACAAGCACACAGACAGCTGCTGTGGCCGGAGTGTTAGGGAGGAAATATGTAAACCCTCCCTTTAATTTCTCTAGCCTGCCAAATAGTATTTCTATGTGCTCTTTATGGATTTTTCCTTTAGTGATGGGTCGTTCGCGAACAAACAGCTCTTTTTGAACTGATCTTTTTGGTGAACGTCGGGAACCGAATCGCATCTGTGAGAGCCATTCAATTGGCTCCCTCATTTACAAACTGTTACTACTGGTTTTTGAGCTCCCGGTAACGATTATCTGCAGATACGTTATAAAAACATTTTCTGAAGATTGCAATTCCTTACTGCATTAAAAATTGGTAGTGAGGAGAGAGCCTCATTCTGGTCTATACATATTTTTGCAGAGGCATTCCATTTTATTTCATCATTTATTTTTGCAGGTCAGGTAAAAATTGTACTTGCATATCATGATGTGACATAATTGCAGGCAACATTCTAGGCTTTACATAATGGATTTGGTATTTTTAAGCACTACTGAACAAAGAGCTGTTTGCGAGCTAAATAAAGGTTTCTTTTAGCTAAACGGAGCCAAATCATCCGGCTCACTGAAAAGACTGGGAATACCCGTCAATGCTTTCCTTGAGTGAAGTGGTAGTTTTGCAGGGGAAGATGACTGGGCCGGGGCTTGAGCAGAGGTGCTGAATTTAGCGGAAAACCTTCAAAAGACAATGAAATGAATCCACACACACTTTCGCATTAAATGGATAATATGAAATTAAATTCTTCCATAGCAGTATTAACACAAGCTAATCCTTTCTAACTCTAGAGATGCAGCTTGGCCATGGAGCGAGAATGCCTCGTTAGTCAAAGATATCAAACATACCAAAGCCTATTGACTGACTCTCTCCATCTCTCTCTCCCCCTTCCAGGCAGCGCCACGGTGGAACGTGAGGGCCTCTCGGCCGCCTTGGTCAAAGACATCCGCAACTACTTCCAGATCAGCCCAGAGTACTTCTCCATGCTGCTGGTGGGAAAGGACGGCAACGTCAAGTCGTGGTACCCGAGCCCCATGTGGTCCATGGCCAACATCTACGACCTGGTGGACTCCATGCAGCTCCGCAGGCAGGAGATGGCCATCCAGCAGTCACTGGGCATGCGCTGCCCCGAAGACGAGTATGGGGGCTACGGATACCATCACAATGGCTACGACGGTTACCAGGATGCTTATCACCAGGGATACGGTTACTAAAGGGGTCGGGGAGAGGGTGTCAATAGTCTATCAGCAATGATATGGTTACTAAGGAGTATGTTGCCTAATCTCATAGATGCTTCTTGATGGCACTTTGTAGATTTGAATGGATCAGATGGGTGTAAGCAAGCCCTCTGGTAGTCTAGATGGGATTTTCACCATGTTGCTTGAATCAGATCTACAAGTTAGCAGTAAGTATCTAGGGCTAGAGGAAAGGGATTTCATTAAAATTGGGCATGTGTGTGTGAGGGGCATGTGTATAAACTTTGTCTCGCCTCCTTATTAGTGGATTGTGTTTTCAGGAAGTTTATGCACAGGGTTAAAGGGTAAGGGGTTAGCTCTGTACTTCCTGGTTTTGTACTAGAAGGAAATAAAGGATTCGATAGCGATGTCATCAATCTCAATCTTTCTTTATATCAGTCTTGTTCTTGTGTATTAAGAATTACAATTGAAAACTTTTCAACATTTCACATTTTCGATCAGTCGACTTCAATTCCATTCCTGACCAAATGTTAATTTTGACCTTATTGTAGATACAAACGTAAAGATAAGTAAACATTTTTGTATTTATTGGATTTTGTATTTGAGGCGGTTTTATTTGAGGCTATCAATATCAGAGCTATAACTGTCTGTTTCTAAGATGAATTTTCATCTCGTTTGTAAAGTTTCCTGTTGCTACACATTGTTCTTATTTATACTCTGTGGTGCTTTATGACAAATAAAACTTTGTTTACTATCAATAGTTTCTCGGAGTTAATAAACATCTCAGTAATTTGTATAAATGTCTAGTCAGAGGTTCTTTACGCACACAGTAACCATTTATTATACTACACCACCCCCTGTTGGTTAAATTTGAACATGACACAGATCAACAGAATCTGCGTTTACCTGCTGGGTGTCAGTAAGCTAGACAAAATATGGTATTTTTGGCAGTAGTTTTTAATGTTCATTTAATAATTGGTTGACTGTTTGTGTGAGAAATTGTAATTATGCACTGTGTCATAAGAATAGTAATATAAAGAACCAGGTGTAAATTGCCTTACAGCTTAACATAATTTTACTGAATTCATAAACTTTATTTCACAAGTATCTATTTTGATTACATGATAGAAGTGTAAATTATATGGCACAAAAAGCATGGACCGGAGAGGAGTAACACTGTTGAACACATGTAAACCACTAAAGAAGCCAATTATCTTTCAGTGTGTAATGTGAAACACAATCTTACATGTTTTACCGTCCAGATTGGGTTTTCTGAACGTAAAATGGACTGAGACCAGAACAAATCACATGGTCCGTGTGCTAGTACTGTATGGTCTTTGTGAGTACTTAATAACGGTAAGACAAACTGAGTAGTTGGCCATTAGAAAAACTAATTTAGCTCCCAAACATCCAACAGCCTTCAGTAGATTTCTTAATAACCACCAACATAATGCAAACAAATGTATAATAAAAACTGGTTTTGAAAAACAGAGACAAAATAAGATCATAACTGGCAGATATGAACTTCTCAACATCTGACAGCTGTAACCCTTGCCACTGTGTCAATAACAGCAATAGCATTATTTTAAATACAACAACATATACAAAATTGTATATTTAGCATTTCTTCCATTACAATATTATTTGTATAGCATACTTCATACACAAACAAGCACATTTCTGAATAGTAAAGAGGTCAATGGAACGCAGACCTTGGGGGATAGAAGAAGGACGCCGGATTGGCGCACATTCAACAAGTCTATCTAACAAAGTGAATATTTGTGAACAGGCCCCACAATGTGGTTACTAAAATTGGATTTTGATATATTTGCCTGTTTTCGCAGAATAACATTCAGAAGTTGTTCATTTTCAAGTTTAAAAGAAGTGAATGCTAACTCCCATTCGTATAAGCTGGTAGCATAGCTAGCGTATAAAAATCGGTCATGGTAGTCAAAGTCGTTTTTAACTGCACTGCAGTTGATTGGTGACAATGACATGAACATGTATTGGGGTTGACATCCATACACGCATTATACTCAACATACAGTAGTGTGGAATACACATAAACAATAGCCTAAATGTAGGATAATTTTGCTGGGGGGCAATGAGGAGACTCAGGATCTTTTCCCCATGCGTTTCCATGGCATTTCCATGTTTGTGTCAAGTTCCATTGACCTCTTTACCGCATCTATGATGTACAATAAATTATGACAATCACAGTAGGCCAACAAAACCACAGGCCAAGCTGCTCTGATGTCATAATACACAGCATGTCCATTCTGATGTCAAAGGCTGAAGATGTCACAGGCCAGGTTATAGCAAAGTCATAATTCAGGACTGACAGTTTGTCCATTGTGATGTCACAGAGCCAGGCATTCTGATGACATCACAGGGTTGAGCAATTGTGAGGTCATAATGGGAGGCTAGACAGACTCCTCCTCTGATTCACTGTCTGTGTTTGGCTTGGTCAGCCTCTCCAGCTCCTCCCCATCCTACACAAACACAAAGGAACCATGGTGGAGATTAGAGAGGAATAACACCAGAAAGACGAACATCTGAAAGCAGTGGGTGGATGTGGTGTGTTAGCGTTTACCTGCTGGGTGTCGGTGAACAACAGCGATTAAAAACCATGTAGAATCTAAGGAAGGGCATTTTACATTATTTCACTATTCAAATAATATCAGGATATTTTTGGGAATATCAGGATAATTACAGTGGGGGAAAAAAGAATTTGATCCCCTGCTGATTTTGTACGTTTGCCCACTGACAAAGAAATGATCAGTCTATAATTTTAATGGTAGGTTTATTTGAACAGTGAGAGACAGAATAACAACCAAAAAATCCAGAAAAACACATGTTAAAAATTGATTTGCATTTTAATGAGGGAAATAAGTATTTGACCCCCTCTCAATCAGAAGGATTTCTGGCTCCCAGGTGTCTTTTTATACAGGTAATTAGCTGAGATCAGGAGCACACTCTTAAAGGGAGTGCTCCGAACCGCAGCTTGTTACCTGTATAAAAGACACCTGTCCACAGAAGCAATAAATCAATCAGATTCCAAACTCTCCACCATGGCCACGACCAAAGAGCTCTCCAAGGATGTCAGGTACAAGATTGTAGACCTACACAAGGCTGGAATGGGCTACAAGACCATCGCCAAGCAGCTTGGTGAGAAGGTGACAACATTTGGTGCGATTATTCGCAAATGGAAGAAACACAAAAGAACTGTCAATATCCCTCGGCCTGGGGCTCCATGCAAGATCTCACCTCGTGGAGTTGCAATGATCATGAGAACGGTGAGGAATCAGCCCAGAACTACACGGGAGGATCTTGTCAATGATCTCAAGGAAGCTGGGACCATAGTCACCAAGAAAACAATTGGTAACACACTACGCCGTGAAGGACTGAAATCCTGCAGCGCCCGCAAGGTCCCCCTGCTCAAGAATACATATACATGCCCATCTGAAGTTTGCCAATGGACATCTGAATGATTCAGAGGACAACTGGTGAAAGTGTTGTGGTCAGCTGAGACCAAAATGGAGCTCTTTGGCATCAACTCAACTCGCCGTGTTTGGAGGAGGAGGAATGCTGCCTATGACCCCAAGAACACCATCTACACCATCAAACATGGAGGTGGAAACATTATGCTTTGAGGGTGTTTTTCTGCTAAGGGGACAGGACAACTTCATCGCATCATTTGACGGGGCCATGTACTGTCAAATCTTGGGTGAGAACCTCCTTCCCTCAGCCAGGGCATTGAAAATGGGTCGTGGATGGGTATTCCAGCATGACAATGACCCAAAACACACGGTCAAGGCAACAAAGGAGTAGCTCAAGAAGAAGCACATTAAGGTCCTGGAGTGGCCTAGCTAGTCTCCAGACCTTAATCCCATAGAAAATCTGTGGAGGGAGCTGAAGGTTCAAGTTGCCAAACATCAGCCTTGAAACCTTAATGACTTGGAGAAGATCTGCAAAGAGGAGTGGGACAAAATCCCTCCTGAGATGTGTGTAAACCTGGTGGCCAACTACAAGAAACGTCTGACCTCTGTGATTGCCAACAAGGGTTTTGCCACCAAGTACTAAGTCATGTTTTGCAGAGGGGTCAAATACTTATTTCCCTCATTAAAATGCAAATCATTTTATAAAATTTTTGACGTGCGTTTTTCTGTATTTTTTTGTTGTTATTCTGTCTCTCACTGTTCATATAAACCTACCATTAAAATTATAGACTGATCATTTCTTTGTAAGTGGGCAAACGTACAAAATCAGCAGGGGATCAAATACTTTTTCCCCCCACTGAATAATGACTCTTTTGGTCAATTAGAATGACACAAATGCAGAGGTAAAACAGCAGAAGGCTGTTTTTCTCCGTAGTTTTGGGTTAAAGCAACAGTAAAAGAGACGATAGAACTTATTGTCTTACAAAAAGGTTCTGGTGAGTGTTTTGCATTGATCTGTGTCAGGTCTTCTGGAAACTGTTAGGGGCTCGCCAGTAATTGCTATTTGAAGTGGCGAAAAGTGGCAACGCACAGTTATAAAAACAACATTCAAAAGTTTATTTTATGAAGTATTTAAAATGTCATGCTATATCCTTGTAGGTAACAAGGATAATCTAATTTCATTTATAACAAAGCCTTTTCAATCTCAAAATAGGGCTACAATAAATAAAAAATGTAAATGAACACTCACTCAAGTAATCGAATGCTAACGTATGTTCAGATATCCTGATATTCGATTAACCGTGCCCATCCTTAGTAGAATCGACAGGAAATTAACGTCCAGAGGCGGTGTTCTGCGATGAGAGGCGATAGGACGGCCACACACTGTTTTTAAGTACCCTAACCGTCCATTGCCCTGGTGTGCTTCCCCTCTTTATGAGGGATTCTCACAACACAGTCTATGTAATGTCTTTTCACATTTCTGTGTTTACCTAATAGCCATTTCCACACTAAGGATTTGAGGAAGGTTTGCTGATCCTAGATTTATGTCTACAGGCAACTTCCACACAGAGCCTCCATAGACAGACAACCTCCTACTGATCATCATACTCTAACCAACCTAATTTAAGACATCTATGTACCTACTGTAATGCAGTTAACCAGGGCTAAGGCTGTGGTGGGAATCTAAACTCTGTTCATTACACAGAATCCCATTGGTTTCCCCACAGTCTAAATCATTATTACACACAAATGAGAATCATGGTTGCCCTCAGTGTGCATGTGTGTTTGCCTGTGTCACACCGAATATGTGTGAGAGTGGGTTGTGTTTATGTTTGGGTTTACACACACACACACACACACACACACACACACACACACACACACACACACACACACACACACACACCTTGTCAAAAGTTTTAGAACACCTACTCATTCAAGGGTTTTTCTTTATTTTTACTATTTTCTACATTGTAGAACAATAGTGAAGACATCAAAACTATGAAATAACACATATAGAATTATGTAGTAACCAAAAAAGTGTTAAACAAATGAAAATATATTTTATATTTGAGATTCTTCAAATAGCCACCCTTTATGACAGCTTTGCACACTCTTGGCATTCTCTCAACCAGCTTCATGAGGTAGTCACCTGGAATGCATTTCAATTAACAGGTGTGCCTTGTTAAAAGTTAATTTGTGGAATTTCTTTCCATCTTAATGCGTTTGAGCAAACCAGTTGTGTTGTGACAAGGTAGGGGTGGTATACAGAAGATAGTCCTATTTGGTAAAAGACCAAGTCCATATCATGGCAAGAACAGCTCAAATAATCAAAGAGAAACGACAGTCCATCATTACTTTAAGACATGAAGGTCAGTCAATATGGAACATTTCAAGAACTTTGAAAGTTTCTTCAAGTGCAGTCGCAAAAACCATCAAGCTCTATGTTGAAACTGGCTCTCATGAGGACCGCCACAGGAAAGGAAGAACCAGAGTTACCTCTGCTGCAGAGGATAAGTTCAATAGAGTTACCAGCCTCAGAAATTGCAGCCCAAATAAATGCTTCACAGACACATCTCAACATCAACTGTTCAGAGGAGATTGTGTGTGAATAACGCCTTCATGGTTGAATTGCTGCAAGGAAACCACTAATAAAAGGACACCAATAATAAGAAGAGACTTGCCTGGGCCAAGAAACACAAGCAATAAAAATTAGACAGGTGGAAATTTGTCCAACCGCCGTGTCTTTGTGAGACGTGGTGTGGGTGAACGGATGATCTCCGCATGTGTATTTCCCACCGTAAAGCATGGAGGAGGTGTTATGGTGTGGGGGTGCTTTGCTGGTGACACTGTCAGTGATTTATTTAGAATTCAAGGCACACTTAACCAGCATGGCTACCACAGCATTCTGGAGCGATACGCCATCCCATCTGATTTGCGCTTAATGGGACTATCATTTTTCAAGGACAATGACCCAACACACCTCCAGGTTGTGTAAGGGCTATTTTACCAAGAAGGAGAGTAATGGAGTGCTGCATCAGATGACCTGGCCTCCACAATCCCCCGACCTCAACCAAATTGAGATGGTTTGGGATGAGTCGGACCACAGAGTGAAGGTAAAGCAGCCAACAAGTGCTCAGCATGTGAGAACTCCTTCAAGACTGTAGGAAAAGCATTCCAGGTGAAGCTGGTTGAGAGAATGCCAAGCGTGTGCAAAGATGTCATAAAGGCAAAGGGTGCCTACTTGAAGAATCTCAAATATAAATTATATTTTGATTTATTTAACACTTTTTTGTTTACTACGATCCATATGTGTTATTTCATAGTTTTGATGTCTTCACTATTATTCTACAATGTAGAAAACAGTCAAAATAAAAACACTTGAATGAGTGCATTAGGAAAGTATTCAGACCCCTTGACTTTTTCCACATTTTGATAGGTTACAGCCTTATTCTAAAATGGATTAAATAAACCATTTTCCTCATGAATCTACACATAATACCCCGTAATGACAAAGCAAAAACAGTTTTTTTGAAATTCCTTATTCACATAAGTATTTAGACCCTCAAGATTGAGCTCAAGTGCATCCCGTTTCCATTGATCATCCTTGAGATGTTTCTACAACTTGGAGTCCACCTATGTCAAATTCAATTGAATGGACATGATTTGGAAAGGCACACACCTTTCAATATAAGGCCCTACAGTTGACAGTGCATGTCAGAGCAAAAATCAAGTCATGAGGTCGAAGGAATTGTCCGTAGAGCTTCGAGACAGGATTGTGTCGAGGCACAGATCTGGGGAAGGCTACCAAAAAAATGCCTGCATCATTGAAGGTCCCCAAGAATACAGTGGCCTCCATCATTCTTAAATGGAAGAAGTTTGGAACCACCAACACTCTTCCTAGAGCTGGCTGCCCGGCCAAACTGAGCAATTGGGGGAGAAGGGCCTTGGTCAGGGAGGTGACCAAGAACCCGATGGTCACTCTGACAGAGCTCCAGAGTTCCTCTGTGGAGATGGGAGAACAATCCAGAAGGACAACCATCTCTGCAGTACTCCACCAATCAGGCCTTTATGGTAGAGTGGCCAGACGGAAGCGAATCCTCAGTAAAAGACACATGACAGCCCGCTTGGAGTTTGCCAAAAGGCACCTAAAGGACTCTCAAACCATGAGAAACAAGATTCTCTGGTCTGATGAAACCAAGATTGAACTGAATGCCAAGCGTCACGTCTGTAGAAAACCTGGCACCATCCCTACGGTGAAGCATGGGTGGCAGCATCATGCTGTGGGGATGTTTTTCAGCGGCAGGGACTGGGAGACTAGTCAGGATCGAGGGAAAGATGAACGAAGCAAAGTACAGAGAGATCCTTGATGAAAACGTGATCCAGAGTGCTCAGGACCTCAGACTGGGGTGAAGGTTCACCTTCCAACAGGACAACGACCCTAAGCACACAGCCAAGACAACGCAGGAGTGGCTTCGGGACAAGTCTCTGAATGTCCTTGAGTGGCCCAGCCAGAGCCCGGACTTGAACCCGATTAAATATTTCTGGAGAGCTGAAAATAGCTGTGCAGAGATGCTACCCATCCAACCTGACAGAGATTGAGAGGATCTGCACAGAAGAATGGGAGAAACTCTCCAAATACAGCTGTGCCAAGCCTGTAGTGTCATACCCAAGAAGACTTAAGGCTGTAATTTCTGCCAAAGGTGCTTCAACAAAGTACTGATTAAATGGTCTGAATACTTATGTAAATGTCGTATCAGTGTTTTTTTTTTTGAATACAATTGCAAATATGTCTAAAAACCTGTTTTTGCTTTGTCATTATGGGGTAGTGTGTGTAGATTGATGAGGGGGGAAAACGATTTAATCAATCAATTTTGAATAAGGCTGTAATGTAACAAAATGTGGAAAAAGTCAAGGGGTCTGAATATTTTCCGACTGCACTTTATACATTCAAGCATGTCCTCACCCCTCGCGACCTCTGCAGCACCTCTCCGTTAATGACGCGCAGCTTCTCGCGCTGCAGGACGTACTCAGGATCTTTGGGCCGGCTGGCGTTGTAGACAAAGATGGCGAGCAGCACCACGGGCGCCTGCAGGAAGAAGTCCAGCGAGGGGTGGAAGTCAAAGAGGAAGAGGGACAGGGCCGTGACCAGGACTGTAGTGATCTGGCCTGTCAGCACGTGGAACATGTTGTCTCTGAACTTCAGGATGAACGCCACCGACAGGCCCAGGGCAGCTTGGGATAAAACATTTGATATATTAATAATGTACATACTGATAATGATGGATCAATAATAATGCATTCATAATAAATCAACCTCAGGATGAACGCCACTGACAGGCCCAGGGAAGCTACTGATACATTTCGTAATGTATTAATAATAATGTTTATATTGATAATGATGTATCAATAATAATGCATTCCTAATAATTAGCCTTAGGATGAATGCCACCGACAGACCCTAGCTGTCAGGAATAATGGATCAATATATTAGTAATGAATAGTGTATCAATAATAATGCATATACCATATACACAGTATATACTGTACCCATTCATGCTAATGAATGAACCAGTCCTTTACATTGTATGGGGTTAATTCACCAACAGTAGCGCCAGTGTGTACATGTGTCCTACCAGTGACCAGCACCAGTCCCAGTGAGTAGACGTTGTGACCGTAGAGGAGGCCACAGCGGACGGTTAGACCCCTCGCCTCGCCCCCTAGACCCAGAGTCAGACCGTTGAACAGCATGCCAAACATGTACCTGCAACCACATACACAGGTTTTTAGACAGATGGGGTGTGGGTGTTTGTGTGTAGTTTGGTGGTTATTGGGATGTTTGAAAGCTGTGTGAATATGTGCGTGTGTGTCATATGTCTGCATTCATGCATGTGTGTGCCAACATTCACATGAGTTCTTACAGTTTGCTGTTCTGGATAAAGATGCTCTCTTGGAGCTGGTCTCCCTCCTTGAGGATCTTCTCGTTGTAGATGTTGGCCATGGAGGAGATAAAACACTGGAGCACCAGGAGGATGTGACCCATGCCCAGAGAGCGCAGGGTCCCCATCAGCCTCCCCCGCCACGCCTCAGCCTGTCCCGGCAGCACTGAGCTCCATGTGCTGGAGTTACTGGGAGGGAGGGAGGGAGGGAGGGAGGGAGGGGAGGGAGGGAGGGAGGGAGGGGAGGGAGGGAGGGAGACAGCAGGAACACTTACTTAGACTGACTTATTGACAGGGAAAGGAGACTTGTGGTGTCATGTAGGATGGGTGAAGATGTCCTAATACAGACACTGTACAGAGGAGTGCTGAATTCAACACTGACTGCCTCCCTTCCTCCTTCCCTCCCATCCATCGCTCTGACAACCTGTCGTTCCTTCGTTGCTCCTCTAGCTGTGTGTAGAGCAGGCAGCTGTTGGTGGGTGGGGAGAGGGGGCTGGGGTGGAGGCCCGGCATCGCTATGGCCCGTTGGCTGCCTCCCGACCCCGTCGTCAAGGAGACAATGGACAGGAAGAGGATGACCAGGGAGGCCCACTGCACCCAGGACAGGCGTCTCCTAGGGGAGCAGAGGTCAGAGATGAGCCCTTCGACATAGGCTGACCCTAAATGCTGATCTGAAATCAGTTTACGATTTTTCCTCAATAATGGTTAAAGCTGTTATTGTTTTTGTTAATGAAACGGAAGAGAGGTGCATCCAGTATTGTGGTAAAAAAAAAAACTTAAAAATGTTGTTTGAAATAACTTTTGTTGTTGTAATATCGCAAACGGTAGTGCAAGATTCACAAAGTACAGATTCCAGCTTTAAAAAGGACCAATGCAGTCAAAAACATGATTTTCCTGTTGGGAGTAATACTGTGAAATTGTGAAAATGACAATAATGCCCTTTAAAGTGTCATTTTTTTATTTAACTAGTCAAGTCAGTTAAGAACAAATTCTTATTTACAATGACGGCCTACCCCGTCCAAACCTTAACCCGGACGACGCTGGGCCAATTGTGCGCCGCCCTATGGGACTCCCAATCACGGCCAGTTGGGATACAGCCTGGAATTGAACCAGGGTCTGTAGTGACACCTTTAGCGCTGAGATGCAGTGCCTTAGACCGCTGCACCACTCGGGAGCGCCACTAAGATCTGTTTGAAAAGCGCCTGAAATTTCAGCCAGTTGTGGTGGGATGTAGTTTTGAACTGTCTAGTGACATCATCAGGTGGTAAATTAGTTAATAGACCAATAAGAAAGAGTACCAAACCTCTCTGCCAATAACAACTAAGTTTCCCCTCACCATTCCCAGACAGTCCTAGTTAAATTGCTCCTTGCTAAAAAGCTATTTGTTTCTTTTTGACCATTTTAATAGAAAACAATCACAGTAAGGTACTTAATTGTTACCCAGAAATGATTTGATAGAGATAAAAACAGCTGCATTGGTTAGGGGTGTGTCAGGGTAAGCTGATCCTAGATCAGTAGTTAGTGGCACTCGAGGTAAAAGTTTTCCCTATCAGCTATGTAAACAAACATATAGATCCAGCACAGAACACTATGTCCAGAACAAAACTGTGACTTACTTCAGCACAACTCTGAACAGGATAGCTGTGGTCAGGATGACAAAATTGGAAAACAACACTGCCATGGCCTGTGGGGGAAAGGAATCAGAGACAACTGAGGCTTTAACATTAGCATTTAAAACACTGCAGTGTGTTATTATTAAACTCACAGGCTGTAGGTAGGTCATGACGTAGAAGATGATGAGGTTATCCAGAAAGTAAAGGAAGGCGGGGACCGACCACTTCATGAAACTCAGGAAGGCAGAGCCCGAGGAGCAGCCCAGCTCTCGGCATGAACGACCCTCTGGAATATATACACTTTAATCTCCCTTCTCTCAGGTACTTTCTTGCTCGACAACAACAACTCTAAACATTCTGAATTATGACATTGGACAAGATGGCGTCCTCTCCCTCAGTGGCCGTCTCTTACCTCTGACCATGACTCTGAGAGACATGCCAAGACAGAAGAGCAGCTTGAGCCCCTCTGCCAGCAGGTTGACAGACGCAGGGAGGAAGTCATACTTGTTCTCTATAGGTCAAAGAGAAAAAACAGTTACATAAAACCATTGATTCAAACTGAAGTCCATGAATGATAATGTAGTACTAACGTGTGTTGGCAGAGAACTTGAGCAGCAGGATGCGGGAGGTGCCCAGGGTGACGAAGCCCAAGCCCAGGGCCAGAGTGTACGCTGAGGAGCGGGAGCACAGCCTGGGACACAGTCTGGAGCACACACGGCAGCACACCATGGTGTGGGCTCACGGCTCACTGAAATACAACAAAACCACTGTGAGCTGGTATATGAGTGCAGGCCAAGAGCCGACATGTAGGCAGAGCACGCAGAGGTGGGAAAATAATAAGAAAAAAAAACCCAGTAAGAGCAGAGAAAACAAAGACAACAGCAGTGTCACACTGTGGTGTGTCCGCAGCACACACCACAGTGCTGAGAGAAACTGTTCACAGCCTAACCCACCCTTCTCTAACCCTGCTAGTTTCACATCACTCTCCATACAGTTGACGACAGCAATACATTTAGGCCTAGATAGTAGCCACATTTAACTCCTTCCAGTCTCCCTCTACAAACACAACATCCCAAACAGGTCGAGCTATTCTGCCCCTCTCTAAAAGCCACAGGACATGACCTAGGCTATATACAGTAGCTAGTGTTGTCCTTAAAGTAGCCACGGTTATCACCTCTTCGCGGAATCTTCCTGTTTGTCAAGCTGATTAGAAGCATGTGAGAGCCAGACAGGGCCAAACACAGAGGGTTTTCTTCCAGAGTACAGTTACACAGTTCAACTGCAGTTATTATTACATTAGCTGAAATGGTTGCTAAAGTAATGTGTAGTGTTTACCAAAACAAACAAATGAACAAAAGGTCACATTGTGGCTATTTTAAATGTTGAATAGAGGTCATGCTACATTTGCATTAAAACACCCTGTTATAGGACAAGTTGTATATGAAGACTAATGTGTGCATGGCATGTTTGCATATAGCCAAATGTAATGGCAATAGGCTTACTGTACTTTAGGACAATCTGTTAAATGCAGGCAGGGCTACACTAGCTAATGCAGGTGCATGGGCAAGTCATCAAACGCCTATCACAAACTAAAATGGATAGTTAGCTAGCCTAGTCATACATACAAGTCATAAATTTATCAAGCTGTATTTTGATTGTTCACATAAACTGTCACCACAATAGCAATTAACTAGATACATTACTTAGTTAGTTAGTTAGTTAGTTAGTTAACTAGCTAGCTAGCTTCATCCAGCTGCTTGATTTCTTGGTGCTGTCTCAAGAATGTAAACAACGCATACAGCACAGTCGAGCACTGCCACTGTGTCACTCACTCGAAAATTTCCACAAAAACTAAAGTTTCGCTATGAAGAGTAGGCTACGAAATCCTGGTGCTAAAATTCAACCAAAAGCAACAGTTTGTACTTAGCTAATAGAAATCGTACATTTTCTACAGCTTTCTGTCTACATATTGTAGACAGTCAAACTGCTTCGGGTTTTTGCTTCCTGGTAGCCTTGGACGCGCGCAAGCGCAATGGGTATGAAACGGGGCTTGGCGACGTCATGTTTTAACGTATTTAGAATATGCACTATTCAGATATCACTCGCCATTTCCTGGTTGCTAAAATTCTAATAGTTCACCTAATTTCAGTTTATGTGGCAAAACAAGCAAGTATAGTGTAGAGAATCATTGTATAATCTAAACCGCTGTGAAATATATTTTCCATAACCAAAAATATTGTATTTTCAGTTGTTTAACGCTGGTGTACAAAACCAAAAGTTAAATACACAAAATTGAAACTTAAAAACGGGACGGATAGAAATAGCGCACATAGAACAGATCTACCACTTTTTAGACTTGCTTTCAATGAGAATGACATATCTATAACTACATTTATGTGAATTTTGTTTGGTCACTCAAGAAGGTATGCATTGCAGCTTAATTGCATACTATGATTGGTATACTGAATTAAAATTCAGACTAATGTCTGTGATTATGCAATCCCTTGCCAACACTGTGCTGTTTAGTAGGTCCACTGTCTAGCAAGAAACCAAAATAGTTATACAAATGTATGAGTGCAAGTTTGCCATTGTCTTTCCTTTTGTTTAAAAATATATGACTGATTATTCAACTTTAGTAAGTTCTGTATACTCATTGCATAGGAATTTGTGCAGGTAGTAACACAGGCTCAGGTATAACACAGATATGACAACCGGGGGAGAAATCGCTGGTTGCCTTTTAGTTGAATTTTGACCTGGTTCCCTACACTTACCATTCTTCCCTTTTTCTCCAACCATTGTCGTGCATGGTCTATTGCTGAACTATCTGTCCCTGGTGATGAGTGAACAGGACCAGGCTTATCATGGAAACTTTTTGGGAAAGCATCTGTGGGACACCCATGGTGCACAGTAAGGAATTAAATATTATCTTAAAGTCTGAGGTCTGAAACAGTTCTGAATACATATCAAAACAAGAGTGTCATCTCCAGTGCGTAGTAACATGTGTGAAGGAAATTGCTTCACTAGGAGTGACTAACAGTAAATCATGTGGTTTCAATTAACAAGATTGAAAAAATATGTTGGAACACTGCGAAATGTCCTGGCTGGGACTTGTTTGTTTGTCTGTGTGTCTGTGTGTCTGTGTGTGCGTGCGTGCGTGCGTGCTTTTGTCTGTGTCCTGTGATAAAGCACAGAGTGGACTCTTCTTGTCAGATAACAGTTTCCTGTCATCCAGAACAGACAGACTGTCCACACCTGGCGTTCCAACCCCAGACATGAGGCTTCATTCCTGGGAATGGACTCACCGTCTCCTGCCTCTCCTGGTGCTCTTCTCAGTTCTACTGTCCCACACTACAGCAGAGCAGCACTCAGACAGAAATAGATACTACTATATTGCTGCTGTGAACATAGACTGGGACTACACATCTAATGGACCACACAGGTAAAACAAAAAAATAGTTAATAGCTTTATATGAGATTTACTATATTCCTTTTTTTCTGTGACCTTTTGTCTTTGTGTTGGGTCCTGCATGTGAAGTTGAATCTCTTTGACCTCGCTAAGAGTAGTGTTAATTCAAGTGTTTGGCATATGCTGTTGACTACATGACAGATTTACTGAGTTGATTTGGCTCTTGTCTTCTTGGAGGGTGTATCGTGTAATTGTTTGATCTGGTGGATGGGTCATGGTAGCACCACATGAATGGAACATGGGACAAAATGAAACCTTACTGTTCTTTCTTTATATCATTGTGTATATGTCATGTATCTCTATCAATTATGTGACGAGTACAGTCTGGTTAGAAGGCAATATTGTCCTCATTGGAAAAAGTTAGGCTTTAATAATTATGTTTTATGTTTTAACGTAAAGTCAATACATTTACAATCTCCAGTCAAGTTCTTGATTATTATCACCTTTATGATGTGAACCTAGACTGGGGAATATAAAAGGATGTACATGATAATTATGTATTTAAGTTACTGAATTATGTGTAGAATTTGTCTTTCTATATCATCCACTGTATGTTTTATATTGGGTCCTTTTCTGTTCATTCACTGTTTGTGTTTTTCCATTGTTGTCTAGGTCTGGCCCCTCCTATAGGAAAGTGGTGTACAGGGAGTATGAGAAGGGATTCAAGCAGGCCAAGACCCATCCTTCCTGGCTAGGTAAATTATGTTTATGCTTTGGTGTTTTCATCGTTGTCGGGTAAATTATGTGTATGAGTCTGGGCTATCCCACATACAGTCTGTCTTTCATTAGTGAATGTTCCTGTTTCCCCATACAGTCACAACCCCACCTCATGTTCCCTCATGACTGATAAACATAATAAACATGATAAGATAGATTTACTCCTGTCTGCATGTACTGTATGTGTGTCTTTCAGAGTGGTTGGAATAAAGAGGACATTACATTTTTATTGGACCTTCTACTCCATCTTCTTTTCTGACCCAATGACAATGTATCATGTTGAATGATGAATTGAATTTCTGTAATAGCACCTTTAACTGCTCAGCAAAATCAATGGTGTGAATTTAACTCTGAACGTGTCAAATGTACACTATTGTCAATGAACTGAACTGGTATTAAAATAATAATTTAGAAAGTTTTAAAGATTTAACTCTGTTGCAGTGTTCCCCATTTTACTTTTAAAGTTTTCAAAGGAACTCGATTCTGGTGTTTACTTAGCTCTACTGTAGCGTAATACGCAACACCTACAGTGTAAAACATAACACTTGATTTGGCGTAAAATGGACTCCCTTTGCTAAGTGCTGACTCTGTTACACTTTCTCAGTGTAAGAAATGAACACCTGAAGTTTTACAGTAAATAATTTTTGGCTGTTGTTTTAACACTGTATGGTGTAAAGTCTAATTTGCATATTTCCCAGGGTTCCTTTTCTTTTCTTTTTGAGTAAATTGTAGAGTTAACACCCATGACTGTATTTGTTAGAGGCAGAGACATGGTTGTTGAATTAGTTCCTACTAAAGGCCTGTGGTTTTCACCAGTGATTTCCTGGATAAACGTCATCATTAAAATTAAACCATAACTATACATTACATATATCATAAGCACTTATTTATTGGCTTACTTGATTACCTAGTTTTATCCTAACACAGTGGTGTTATGAAACTTCTGGTTTACAAGCCACAGCAGGCCTGCAAGTCACATTATGCTGGCTTGTAAAGTGATATGTAATACCTATAGGAATCCAGCCAGAGTTAAGATATCCAATGGTTGGAATTTTTATTCACCTGCAACTTGCATTCAGGACAACTTTCAGGATTTGGACACTTCATGAAAAACACTACTTAAACCATTTATAGCAGAACAATCATTTCAGTAACAGGTGCAATACATCTAACTGATTGGATTAGTTTAGAAACATTTATTTTATTTATCTTTGTGTAGCATAAGATTAAGCAATCAATCAACGTACAGTACCAGTCAAAACTTTGGACACCTACTCATTCCAGGGTTTTTCTTTATTTTACTATTTTTGACATTGTAGAAAAATAGTGAAGACATCAAAACTATGAAATAACACATATGGAATCATCTAGTAACCAAAAAAGTGTTAAAAAAATCGAAATATATTTTATATTTGAGATTTTTCAAAGTATCCACTCTTTGCCTTGATGACAGCTTTGCACACTCTTGGCATTCTCTCAACAGCTTCATGAGGTAGTCACCTGGAATGCATTTAAATTAAACGGTATGACTTGTTCAAATTTATGGAAAAGCAGCCAATATGTGCTCAGCATATGTGGGAACTCCTTCAAGACTGTTGGAAAAGAATGCAGAGGGGGTGCAAAACTGTCATCAAGGCAAAGGGTGGTTACTTTGAAGAATCTATTTTCATTTGTTTAACGCTTTTTTGGTTACTACATGATTCCATATGGGTTATTTCATAGTTTTGATGTCTTCACTATTATTCTACTATGTAGAAAATAGTCAAAATAAAGAAAAACCATTGAATGAGTAAGTGTGTACAAACTTTTTTCTGGTACTGTACATGCAAATGCACAGATATTAAAAACAATCCTAAAAAATACTAGCTGCCGTAGCATGCTGGGAAATATGATAATGATAGGTGTGGTTTTGATGGGACCGTTTTAATCTCCACAGTATAGAACAATAACTATGGTTATTAACACCAACACTGAGTGTTAATGTCACTCTTACAGTGCGAATGTAACTCCTGAATAAAGACTAGAAATGTTATACTGAAAAATAAACACTGGCCAATTTGCTGTGTGCTATAGTGCCTTTAGTCACAAAGTGCTTTGCATTGTATGGGATGATATTGAGTCCACCACCACTAATGCGTAGGCTTTTAAAGGTCCCGAACAGTCACTCTGATTCCCAAGTAAAACAGAATTTTGAGTGACTAAAATATCACCAATAATATTGGTTTGGATAGTACTTTTTCTTCGTTGGCTAACTACCAGGAAGTTCAAAAGACTGGCTGAGTGGCAGGGAGCTTATATTCATGAGCTCTATGAGACACCTGTGTCAAGCAACTTGGATGAAGTAAGTAGTGTTGCGGTAAAATCATCATGTAAATTTGGTGATGCACAAAGCAACTCAAACATCTCCCATTTCGCATGTCTATTGTGATGCGGTTCACAGAAGCACTGACGGATGTGTTAACTTAACAACTGCGTCAGCGTTTTGAACGACCCTTCCTCCCTTTTGTTCCATGCTGGCTAAAGACCTAGCTAGCCAGTAACTAGCAAACACCAGACACAGATGAAAGGGGAAACATATAAGTATCTTTGCCATAGATGAATATGGTAAACTTTTATTTTGCAGACACCCTACAGTCAAATTTTGACACCAGTAGGGTAGCTATAGAACTATATAAACCACTCCCCTCTGCAAAGACGCTATCTCTGATGTTGGTTACAAGGTGTTACTTATTTAAATTAGGTAAGAGAATATCATGTTACCATAGGTGTATTAAAATGAGCGTTAGGGTGATGTCACCCTAATAATGAATCCAAGTGTTTGACATGGGGGATGGGACCAGTAACTTTATCGTCAAACTTTATCAGTTTAGAAGCAACAGTCCTTTTTCATACTTTGCTCATCATACTTTGATCTGGTTTCATCCAAATATCATCCAATTTCATGAAAACATGATATTGACTGTTCAGAAAAGTAACTAAATTAGCAGAAAGAACATCCCTCTTAACCAATATGTTTTTGTTGTGTTTTGCAGGGCTCCTTGGGCCCACCATCCGTGGTCAAGAGGGAGAGACCATTGTGGTCATGTTCAAGAACATGGCAGATCTCCATTACAGCCTCCACGCCCACGGGATCGCTTACGGGAAGCAGTCAGAGGGTGGGTACAAACCAATGATGTCGTCTGTATTAATTGGCCTATCAGAGCTCATTGGTAGTTACTTTTAAATTGGGATTTTTTTTGACAGGTATTCCCACTAAGTGTTCTCGTCCAGAATTCTCCAGATATAATTCATTAAAATCTGTCGGAAATGTCCAACAATTTACATGGTTGTTGTCATTATGACTGTGGTAACTATGTGGAAACAGTGAGGTATTCTATCCCAGACAGATTCACCCATCCTGTGGCCTAGACAGTCATTGATGTGGTTGGAAAAGGGGACTTGGGGCATTTTGGATGTTATTCATTCAGTTAAGTACACATGTTGTGCAACACAAGCAGCTGTGTTTGGCCTTTTCATTAATATTAACCAGGACAGACAGATTAACATACAAGCCAGTACTAAAGTCCAAAGGATACTCTCTAAAACCTGTGGAAATCCATGATTTCCCCTAATAAAACCTTAGGGGGTTGAGAGATGAGTTTTGTAAATGCACAGGATGTAGTATTATTACTCTTTAATTCATTCTTAACTCAAAATGAATTGTGCCATTGCAAGGTTATGTAATATTGTAACAAGATGGCAGTAAATAGAACTCTTAAATTCCCCAGATTTTCCTAAATTCTACCATTTTTTATTAAGATGGTTAGCATATTTTGGAGATTAGTCATTTGTTAAATGTTAACTGGGGTCACTGTAAATTGTACGTTTATTTGGAGTATAGGCGAATCAGGCCAGGTGACCAAGTTTTAACCTTGTACAACATCAAGACAAATTCTGATCATTAAATGGCAATTAAGTTCTTTCTCATTCTGCTTTATTTTATTATTATGAAACAAACATGTCTCCCTTTAGGCTCCCTGTACTTTGACAACACGTCTCAATTTGAGAAGGAAGATGATGCGGTGCCCCCTGGAGGTGAACACACATACTACTGGGAGGTGACATCAGACATTGTCCCACGGGCCGCAGACCCCTCCTGTCTCACCTACACCTACCTCTCCCACATTGACATTGTCAAGGACTACAACTCAGGACTGATCGGCACCCTGCTCATCTGTAAAGCAGGTATGTAAATGTAAATGTGAAATGTATGAGACCTGTTCCTGACACAGTGCCATAAGTACCAAAACAACCATGTCAGTAAGTAACCAGAAAGAAATCAACTGAACCACCCTCTGAACCTCCCTCCAGGTAGCCTTGACGTGTCTGGAGAACAGGTGATGTTCCACCAGGAATACGTCTTCCTCATGGGAGTGTTGGATGAGAGTAAGAGCTGGTATATGCCAAAGATGGACAGGGCCACTGCCACTCAAAACCACATCAAACACACAATCAATGGATACACCAACGGATCAGTGCCAGGTCAGTCAGTCAGATCCTCTCTCATCACTCTGAGTTCTGCTGATATCTGCAGATACTGGTTGTTGTGCTTTAAGTAGTTTAGGTTGTCTGCTTTAGCTGTTCCATCCCAGCTGGTTATTGCTTGGAACTATTGCTTCAACCTAATCCTTACTCAGATTCTATGGGTATAGGGCATGTAGTGGGCTCATTCCTTCCTCAAGTCTGTCCCCCTCCCTGTCTTCTCTCCATCTCCTCCTCCTGTCCCTCCCTTCCCCCCAGGTCTGACTGTCTGCGCCCACACCTCTGTCAGCCTGCACCTGGTGGGCATGAGTTCAGAGCCTGAGCTGTTCTCGGTGCACATCAACGGGCAGGTCCTGCAGCAGGCTGACCATCGGGTCTCCTCGGTGGGCCTGATCGCTGGCACTGCCACCAGCGCTAACATGACCGCCGTCAACACGGGCCGCTGGCTCCTCTCCTCACACACCAGCAAGCATCTAGAGGGTATGTGTCAATGGCTTGACGACATTCATATAACCGAGCTACACTCTTAGAAAAAAGGGTGCCAAAACAGTTCTTTGGTTGTCCCTATAGAATAACCCTTTTTGATTCCAGGTAGAACTCTTTTGGGATCCATGTAGAACCCTTTGTGGAAAGGATTTTACATAGAACCTAAAAGAGTTCTACCTGGAACCCCAAAAAATGTTATTTTAAAGGATTCAGCCGAAGAACCATTTTAGGTTCTAGATAGCACGTTTTTTTCTAAGTGTGTAGCCAGTATTATATTTGCATATGGGTTCTGAGAATACGTGTGGTGTGAGATTTACTGTGATGGAGCACAGAGCAGATTGAAGTTTATTCAGATGTATTGTAGTGTATTGACATTTTGAAATGCACTTTGAATGAAGTTTGATTGAATGTGTAATGTTCTATTCCCAACATGTTAAATCAACATGACCCTCCTGAACAAACAAACTTCTCTGCTGTTGTAGCTGGTATGCATGGCTTTGTAGAAGTGAGGAGCTGCGAAGGCTTTAACCCTCCCAAACGTAAGCTGACCATCAAGCAGAAAAGAGAGAGCCAGGAGTGGACCTATTATATCGCAGCTGAGGAGGTTGTCTGGGACTATGCACCAAAAATGCCAGAATACATTGACGGGTAAACAGCTTTACAGATATTTATTGACTTACTCATTTCACTTTACTTTAGCCCACAATTATTTATCAATCTAAACTAAATTCAGCCAATTTAGAATTGGGAACAAATTCAGCTTAATGCAGTAATAGATAATACCATCGTTGTATTTGTGACATGATTGCCACTTTGACATTCTCCATTAATCTGTTGACTAGTCTCAGTGTGACCTGACTTCCTGTGACATCACATCCTTTTCTCTTCCTGTTTCTCTCAGAGACTTCAAGTTCAAGTATCTGAAGCGAAGCCCAGAGCGTATAGGCCAGAAGTATAAGAAGGCAGTGTACACACTGTACAAAGATGCCAAGTTCACTGAGAGGGCCGAAAAGAAACAGAGGAAGGTGGAGTTGGGCATCATTGGCCCTGTCATCAGGGCGCAGATCCATGATGTCATCAAGGTGAGATACAAATGTTCTATTTGCAAATGCCCACTTTTTTCATGTGCCCAATTCTTAAGTTGTTAATAAGATATATATTCTCTATAAATATTCATTTATATTCATCTATAAATAGCCCAAACAACTACCTCTTCCCCTACTGAATTTATTTATTTATTTATTTTGCTCCTTTGCACTCCAGTATTTCTACTTTGCACACTCATCTACTGTCGAATCTCCCATTCCAGTGTTTAATTGCTATATTGTATTTACTTCGCCACC
Source organism: Salmo salar (assembly GCF_965601325.2). Classification (NCBI taxonomy): domain Eukaryota; kingdom Metazoa; phylum Chordata; class Actinopteri; order Salmoniformes; family Salmonidae; genus Salmo; species Salmo salar. The sequence goes on along the minus strand of NC_138311.1, from coordinate 22,974,354 downwards.
ATGGCCTATTTATTGCCTTTACCTCCCTTATCTCACCTCATTTGCTCACATTGTATATAGACTTATTTTTCTACTGTATTATTGACTGTATGTTTGTTTTACTAAATGTGTAACTCTGTGCTGTTATATGTGTCGAACTGCTTTGCTTTATCTTGGCCAGGTTGCAGTTGTAAATGAGAACTTGTTCTAAACCTGCCTACCTGGTTAAATAAAGGTGAAATTAAAAAAATGCATGAACACTAAACTGTGTGTCCACAATTGTCTTTTGCCAGTGCCTTCTCAAGTATCCTTTCCCCACATTCACAGATTGTCTTTAAGAACATGGCCACACGGCCGTACAGCATCTACCCACACGGACTGACCATCGACAAAGTAGCAGAGGGGGCCAACTACCCAGCAGGAGGTAACCAGACCCATGGGGTTCAGCCTGGCGAGACGCATACCTATGTGTGGCAGGTGATCGAAGAGGATGAACCTTTGACAGGCGACTCGCAATGCCTGACCCGTATGTACCACAGTGCAGTGAACACACCCCGAGACATCGCCTCAGGCCTAGTTGGACCTCTGCTCATCTGCAAGAGCCAGTCCCTCAACAAGAGGAATGTGCAGGTACTACACTGATACAACTTCTACTCAATTACTAATACATTACTTCTAAGGAACATGCAGGTACTATACTACTGCTACTTCATTACTACTACTGCACTACTATAACATTTTACTACTACTACATAGGTACTGCAACTGGCCTCTCTTCTCTACTAATGCCAGAACAGAATTTAATACAATGTACTTTTACAGATTTTGGATGTACACTGTTAAATTAAGCTTTGTCTCTGCAGCTGAAATCAGACAAAGAACAGCACGCCATGTTTACTGTTTTTGATGAGAATAAGAGCTGGTATCTAGATGACAACATTGCATCGTACAGTGAACCAGCAAAGGTCAAGAAAGAAGACCCAGAGTTTTATAAATCAAACGTCATGCATAGTGAGTATCACTCCCCTTCATCAATACAATTCATACATTTTAGAGACAGGAATGGTCTGGTACAGCCAGAAGATTATTGAAATTGAGAAAATGTATCATATACTAAATCTTTCCTCCTATCTAGAATGCACTCCACATAGAAGAATCACACTCATAAAAATCAACTGCCTATCACTGTCAACAACAGTGCTTCATATTCAGAATAATAATTTTCCTCAAATTTGACCGCTTCCTTTATTGACTTAAATGGTATAATTTCTTCCCCCAGCGATTAACGGTTACGTGTTCGAGAGTGGTCAGCTGCTGGGCTTCTGCAATGGTGAGATCGTGACGTGGCACGTGTCCAGTGTTGGAGAGCAGGACTACATCCAGACTGCAACCTTCTACGGTCACACTTTCGACTTGAACGATCAGACTGAGGACTTCCTCAGCCTGTTCCCCATGACTGGAGAGACCATCACCATGAACATGGATAACGTTGGTGAGTCAGTGGTTAATGGGTTAACTGGCCATACACTCCACACACTCAACTCCCAAACCTCTAACCCTTAGTTCTACAAGATACAATAGATAGGTTAGTGGTGGAAAATGCATTTGGGTCTTCAACCGTCAACTCTACAGCAGGCACAATACAGGATTAAGATTATGTCAAATGTTTCCTTTTGTTAGGATTCAAAGACTAAATATGGTCTGTTCTTTTGTTAGGTGTTTGGCTGCTGGCTTCCATGAACTCTCATGAGACCACCAAGGGAATGCGTATGAAGTTCAAAGACGTGGAGTGCTTCCGAGACTACGTCTATGAATACGAAGACGAGACAATGACGGAGACAGAGACGGATCCGAAGGTCAGCGCTGACTTCTCCATCTGGAAACCCATGGATATTAATGAGGCTAAAGATAAGGAGAAGAAGGATGAGGTGAAAGAGAAAAAGAATACGGTGGAGATTGATGATTATACAGCAGGCTGGGCTGATTTTCTGGATCTTAGGTCAATCAAGAAAAAGACGAATGAGACGGACGTGGAGATGTTGGATCTCTCTAAGTACGACTACGATAGCGTTGACGTGCCTGATCCCGACGGAGACGCGAATGCAAACCACACCTCATCCTCTTATGATGCACCTACAAACACGTCATTGGCCGAGAGGGAGACGATTGACGGAGGCAACTTTACGACAAAGGCTTTGTTGAACAAGAGCATAATTGAGAATGCAACAGAAGCGCTGAACTTTACTACAGATCAGTTAGACTCAAATCTTAACAGCTCCTCAATGGCTGAGACTGAATTAAAGAACAGAACAGTTCATAACAACAGTTTATCATTTGTAGACAGCAACATCACTTCAGTAAGTACCAATAGTACAGAAGTTACAGCAGGTCCGTTCAACAAGGGCTTAAAGGCTGAGAGTGAGAGAGTGATGCAGATCAGAGGTGATTGGGCCACTGTGAATAGCACCTCAAAAGTTGAAGCATTAGTGGAAGAGTTAGAGGGAAGGATTACTCGAGGCGATGTCTTCTCTTACTCTGTGCCTCTTCCCGACCCCTCTTCCAACACTACAGAAGAGAACAAGGGGATTGACGCCAACGATATTGTACTCCTGGGCAGAGAGTCTACAACTGCTTCATCCAATGAAAACGGTACAGCTTCAAATTCATCTCTGAATATAACCAACCAATCAGAGAGTGTGGTGAGTGCTGAAGTTGCAGAGTTAATTTTTACCTTGGTGGAAGAACACAACATGACCAACTTTGACCTTGAAACTGAGGATAGTGGTAACATAACTGTGAATGGTTCATTGGACACCAACACCACCACTGAGCAAGGAAATGGTACCTATTTCTCTGACGCCACGTCCACACCTGGCAACTTCAGCAGTGTGGTACCACAAAATGGCAAACAACCATCAGACATTGAAACATTCTCTGACATAGTGCCCAAACAAAATGGCACAGCAAACACTTCTGGTTTGAACCACTGGAATTCATCAGAGGAGACAAGTTCTGAGAGTAAAAAGAACACCGCTGTGCCGGATGCCGTTGTAGAGTTGTCCTCAGAAAGCTCAGAATTCTCTAATGAGACTACTGACGCTAATCCTGCTGCGGCCAATCTGTCACTGTCAACCAATCAGCAGCCAGACAGCAGCTCGGAGGAGATTCTATCCCAGAGTTCCGAGAGCTCTAAGGAGGAAGTGGTAATCTACCTGAGAAACAACAGGAGTGAGGTCATCCGCACCATCTCCGTTGACCTGCAGGGGGAGCACTGGGGCTATGAAGGGACACACGGGATGGTCCCAATGGAGATGCCAGATCACATGACGAAATATATTGGAAATGAGCTCCCAGAGCCGCCAAATACGCTGGAACCAAGCCCAACTCCGGAAATGCAGAAACCCAACATCAAGGTCGTCCACCGCAGACAAAGACCCCGTAAAGGCTATGCCATGAAAACTAAGAAGAAGAAGGAGTACAAGCCCCAACCTCCGAGAGGCCGCAGTTTCTCCCCCAGGGGTTTCAAACCCCCTCCTATCACCGGTCAAACCCCCAGAGGGACTCGACCCATTTCCAGCGAGGAGGACTTCTCAAACAACGCCATTGTGATTGGCGTGCCACGACCCGACTTCAGCGACTATGAGATTTATGTCCAGAGTGACGGCGGTGATGACCCGGATGCTGTCCTAGACATGACAGCGGTTAATGCTGCAGAGGAATACGAGTATGTTGACTACATTGACCCATACAAAGAGAAGGAGGACATGCATGACCTAACTCTGGATGATAATGCAAAATATTTCCTCAAAATGGCGGGAGATAACGTGAGGACATACTTTATTACTGCGGAGGAGGTGCAGTGGGACTACGGGGGCTATGGACATAAGTAAGGACAAAATAGTGGATGGGGCTGAGGTGTGGGATGTATTGGGAAAATGTAATGTCCCTTGTTTATTGTTCTATGTGCTCAAATGATATTTTTCTGATTGGAATTATGCATACCTCCTTTTTTGTTTAATAAAACCTTTGTCTTTTGTCTCTCCACAACAGGAGGATGGATAAGGCACAGAAAGCCAACAGGTCCACAAGATTCTCCAAGGTAGTGTTCCGAGGTTACCTGGACAGCACGTTCAGCACGCCAGACATCAGGGGGGAGATGGACGAACACCTGGGCATCCTGGGGCCAGTCATCAAGGCAGAGGTTGGACAGACCATAATGGTAAGACAGGAAACCCTGAGGGCTACCTTTTGCTAATTTTTGCATGAATCTACTGTAGGTGAGTTGTGCCCATGATCATGATTAATGGACTATGTAATCAAACTGATGTTCCTGGTCTGTAGGTATTACGGTATTTTTCAGGAAATTAAATGTGTGTCCTTGGTCTGTAGGTATTTTTCAGAAACCTGGCCAGCCGCCCGTACTCCTTGCATGCCAATGGGGTTTCCTACACCAAGCAGACAGAGGGGTTGTCCTACGACGACGAGTCCAAGTACTGGTACAAGTATGACAACGAGGTCCAGCCCAACACCACATACACATACCTCTGGAAGGTCAACGCCAATGTCGGGCCCACCGGAGACGAGGCTGACTGTCGCACCTGGGCCTACTACTCTGGGGTTAACCCTGTGAGTAAACACTTACCTTCTGATGGTTTAGTTAATTAACGTAGCTGATGCAACACCACTGTTTTCTATGTATAGTCCCTTTTGTGCTTCTGAGGTATTTCATGTGATAACTCTGTGTTGACGTGTGATGTCTTGTCCTCTGAAGCACCTCCTACACTAACCTGGTGTGTTTTTGTGATCTGTTGAGGGATATTCCAATAATCTAGTGTTTGATTGTTTGTTTTCTCTCCTCTCATCCAGGAGAAAGATATAAACTCTGGTCTGATTGGGCCATTGCTGGTGTGTCGTAAGGGCACTCTGAGCAGGAAGGCAGTGGACGTGAGGGAGTTCATGCTCCTCTTCATGACCTTCGATGAGTCCAAGAGCTGGTACTACGAGAAGAACCATGAGATAATGGAGAGGAAGAACAAACGAGCCAGGGTGATGGACCATGACTTCAACGATAACCTCAAGTTCTGCGGTAGGCACCTTCTAATCTAACACCATTTTGACTAAATGAAAGGTGATGGTAGGACAACTGACTAGTGGGTCATGGCTGGTCCCTCCTGGATCGAGTCTTGATTTTGGATTTTTGGTTGTAAAATCATGATATGAGTAATGAACAACAGAGATAAATTTACAAAACAGAGATTGTTTAATCGTTAATTTTTGGGGGGTTATGTGTATGTGGGGGGGCAGCCATCAACGGAATCATCTTCAGTCTGAAGGGTCTGAGGATGTACACTAACCAGACGGTCAGCTGGCACCTCTTCAACATGGGGTCTCCCAGAGACCTCCACAGTGTCCACTTCCACGGCCAGACCTTCATCCACAAACAGATCAGGGACCACACCCAGGCTGTCTACCCACTGCTGCCTGGTGAGAACTTTGCTGGATGGATAGATGACATGTTTTGTCCCATTTATGTGACACATCGCTACTGTTAGGGCAAAATGGTTTTAATGCTAGGTAAATGCTTGAGTTGAAAAGTATTATATGTACTGTATGTATTTGAGTGGGAAACACTGTTGTTTAACTTAGTCGCGTAGGCTGTGAGAACTGATTAGAACCTGTTCTTGTTTGTACAATGCTTGAAAGAAGTGGAGCCAAGTCCTGCTATCTCTCGTGTAACCTTGCCTCCCCCTCTGAGAGGCAAGCAGCTCTTTGTGTAGAAGAAGTATATAATGACTGTGACTCTGTATCCTTTGAGTTCCTCTCCGAGTGTGATCTCATCTGCAATTGCTTGAATAAACTCTTATTAACTGGATAATTATCCCTACTTGATCCTTGGAAAGAGTTTTCCTCAACACTACTAACCTGCTCTGGTTTTGTTTCCCAGGGGGCTTTGCAACTCTGGAGATGTTGCCTTCCAAGCCGGGGCTGTGGCAGCTGGAGTCAGAGGTTGGACTCTCCCAACAGAGAGGGATGCAGACCCTCTTCCTGGTTCTAGATAATAGTACGACCCACTCAAAAGCACTTATGCTAATGGTACCAATTTCTCAATGCCACATGTAACAGCAAAGGTGGGATGTCCATCTCAACTCCTAGAGAGTCATTTTTACTGCTAGTGTCAATGCTTATTGAGTGAATTGACTCAAGCCAAGTCATATCAACAGTCATTATCCCAAAGAATCAGTCCCATAATAAAATCTATTTGTGTTTTCCAGAGTGTAACCATCCACTGGGTCTGATTTCTGGGAGCGTCAAAGACAACCAGATCACAGCGAACGACAAAAGAGGTATCCTTACACTCAGTATCCCTCCGCCCTCTAGATGTTGGGTGCTTAATTAGAAATAATACTACCAACTGACATCTAGCCTTCCAAGTTAGATGTCCTTCAGTGATGTTTTTACTTGTACTGTTGAAAAAGCAACATTCCAAGTATAAATACAGTAAAGTATACACACTAAAGAATTTTTAAAAAGTGTTTTGAGCAAAATAGTGTTTTTTAGACACTTCAAGGAATTGGTCTGAATCCATGATGTCATCAGCCTCCCTGCTTGCTTGAGGAACAATAGATCACAAAAGAGGAATTGCCCATCCCCCACTTGTGCCATGACATACCTGGACCACCTATTGAGATGTGCCTTTTGTTTAGTAAATGGGCTAAATCAGGGTCACACTTAGTAGTCTTAAACAAATCTACTTTGAAACAAAAGTGAACACCTCACACACATGGTTATGGGCTTAAAACGAAGAAGACACCTGTACCATGTCAGATATGGAGTTCAAATGTATTACATTTTGAGTTTGCGTCTCAATATTACACTTGATATACATCACAGAAGACTGAAATGTAACAAAACCGTTTGACACAGAAACACCGGATTTTCTGCGTTATATTTTATTTTATGTTTACTAATGATGAAATTATGAAAAATATTAATAACATTCCACCCATGAGGCCACTAGGTCATTTGACTGCAGGAAAGGGCTACATGAGGTGAAAATGAGACTGGAGTGCCACTTTAACAGTTGCAGTGTTTTACCCAGAGGATGCTGGTGGGAGGAGCTATAGGAGGACGGCCTCACTGTAATGGCTGGAATGGAATAATGGAACGGTTTCAAACACATCAAACATATGGAAACCACATGTTTGACTCCGTTCCATTTATTCAATTCCAGACATTACAATGAGCCCATCCTCCAATAGTTCCTCCCACCAGCCTCCGCTGGTTTGACCCTCTAACTAACTTGTTTCTCCTTATGCAGGCTACTGGGAGCCCCATCTGGCCAGACTGAACAACCAAGGCAAATACAATGCATGGAGTACAGACAAGACAGGCAGCTGGATACAGGTACATAACCTCACCTCCCAGGGAATACATGTGGTGTCTGCAATATTATGTAGCTGGTGAGCAGTGAGCATGTATTCCTCAACGTTTCCTACAGGTGACAGCATAATCATATCATTACAGCGTCTTTGTGAGGATACACTCTGTTGATGTGGGGTCACATGAGTGTCATGCCTTGGTCCTGAGTATTTCCTGACCCTGTAAACTCGATAGGTGAGGTTTATGTGTCTCAACTTAGGCCTGGGTGGGGATACCTATTTGGTGACACCTGTAGTGATGCCTACTGTGACCATTGACCTGTAGGTAGACTTTCAGAGGCCTGTGGTGATCAGTCAGGTAGCGACACAGGGCGCCAAGCAGATGTTCTCCTCCCACTACATGGTCAACTACACCATATCCTACAGCACGGACAAGAAGAAGTGGATCTACTACAAGGGAGACAGCAACGAGTTCAGGATGGTGAGGAGTACATCTATAGAACAGCATGGTTGGAGAGCAATGGAATACATGTAACGGGATTATGTATTTACATTCTAACATTGCTGTTATTCTAGTTATATGTACTGCGTTATATTTACATTTTCAAAAATCAGAGATACTTCTGGTAATCTGAAATTATACTTTTGATAGATACTTTTGAATTTGTTCATTGCTATGACTGCTAAATATACAGAGATACAGTACATATGACTATATATGTTTTTAATCCAAATGTTTTTCTTCCATTCTCCAGACGTTCACTGGTAACGAGGAAGCTCATCAGGTGAAGGTCAACACCCTCTTCCCTCCCCTGATTGGTCGGTTTATCAGAATTCACCCTCTCCACTCCCACAACTCGGCCATGGTCCGCATGGAGTACTACGGCTGTGAGCTGGACGGTGAGCAATGATGATGATGATGATGATGATAATGATGATGGGTAGCATTTCGTACTGTTTAATGTGATGTTAGCATCCAAGCCTATGTTTTGAGCACAAATATTTCCCAATAAACGTGCAATAAAGTGAATGTATTGTAATTCCCTCCGTCAGGTTGCTCGGTGCCCCTGGGTATGGAGAGCAGGCGGATAGAAGACCATCGTATCACTGCCAGCTCTACAGCCTCCAGCTGGTACTCTGGTTCCTGGCAAGCCTCACTGGCACGACTCAACACACAGGGCACCATCAACGCATGGCAGGCCAAGGTACGATAACACACACAAATCCATGTAGGCACATGTACACACACACACACACACACCACACACACACACACACACACACACACACACACACACACACACACACACACACACACACACACACACACACACACACACACACACACACACACACACTATGTGCAAACTAATGTGGACACACCATTCCAGGTCAGTCATCCCTCTGTCCCCCTCCCGTCTCTCCCCAGAATAACAACAAGAACCAGTGGCTGCAGGTGGAGCTGGCCCAGGTAAAGAAGATCACAGGTATCATAACGCAGGGGGCCAAGTCCCTGGGCACGGAGATGTACGTCATCTGCTACACTCTGGAGTACAGCGATGATGGACTACACTGGATAAAGTACACTGACGATGATGACATCATGTCAAAGGTAGGATTGTCAGGCAACAGGGTTATGCAATGGTATTAAGCGATGGTATTGAGGGTTATTTTACAGTCCTGCTGTTAATTCTCTATCCAAGCTATCGCTAATAAGTATTAATCTGATAATATTATTACATGGAGATTTCAAAATACTGACATGCTGTCTTCCACTCTTCCCGGAAGACTTTCCCCGGCAACACGGATAACAATGGCCATGTGAAGAACTACATCTATCCTCCAATCTTCTCTCGCTTTATCAGAGTCATCCCTCAGAGCTGGAAGTCCTCCATCACGCTCAGGATAGAACTGCTGGGCTGTGACTTTGAATGAGGGACACACACACACACACACATCCAAGATGCAAGAATCACATTTCTACTTTAAGACTTTCACGCACATCCAAATGTCAGGTGCGCACAGTAACCCAAACCATCACATAAATGATGTCAAAGGGAAATTTGAGGGAAGTATGAGTTATGTACACGTTTCTCAGATTGGGATTCAGCTCTTAGCTCATATAGGATACAGACAATAATAGTGCTTTATACATAAGAAAGTAGCCTAAAGCTTAGCAGATAGTAAAATACATATTGCTGTATGTCGTCTTTATACTTTGTATGTTGTGTCATAATTGAACATGAATGTAATGTAAATAATGTAAGTAGTACTCAGAGTATTTAATGAGTTTTTGTCAATAAAAAATCTATTGTTGCTCATATTTTGTCAGTCACTGTGCCTCATTCTAGGATTGTGGCACGTTGTATGAAACTGTGGAAGCATAAAACATACAGTACCTCCTATATAATAAAACATACTTTTTCCAAATACTACATTCTACCATGCTATCATTTGGTCAAATTCTGAATTGACCCCAACCCCGAGGGAGTGAGTTGACAGAGAGAAAAGGTGGATGGTAGAGACTCCCTGTCATTGTAGGCGTGTGAACAGGAGAGATCTCCCAGCCCATGGGGTGAAGGTGTCCCCTTTTGCACCTCTGATAATCCCCTCTGTGGCGGTATATGTCACACCTCGGAGCCCCAGAGTCAACAGCCAAGTGCAGCTGCAAACACAGGCCCTGTTTGTCCATTTGCCTGCCTGCTAAAAGAGACACCAGAAGTGTGAAAGTCTCAGCCAGAGCTGGGTCTTCAAAAGAACCAGACAGGAGAGAGCTTTGAAACTGTCCAAATAAAATAAAATTGTATTTGTCACATGCTTCGTAAACAACAGATGTAGACTAACAGTGAAATGTTTCCTTACAGGCCCTTCCCAACAACGCACAGAGATAGAAAATAGAGAAATAATAGAAAAGTAATAACACGTAATAATAAAAGTAATAATAAATACACAATGAGTAATGATAACTTGGCTATATACACGTGATACCAGTACCTAGACAATGTGTAGGGGTATGAGGTAATTGAAGTAGATATGTACATATAACTAGGAATAGAGTGACTAGGCAACAGGATAGATAATTAACAGTAACAGCAGAGTATGTGATTCCTTACAGAAATTCCACATCTTTTGCACATGTGAAATCATGTGAAACTGTGTGTTTTTGGAATACTTTATGTGATATATCACATGAAGTTTCACGCTGATAAAAACATGAGATTTCACAGGTGATACCCTGCAAACAAAAATGTGTTATGATACACACAGTGTTTTCAACTTACAGATTTGACTACATCGTGCATGTTTTTTAATACAGAAATTATTATTCAATATGTCCTTACCTGGGATTTGAACTCACAACTCCTTGGTTCACTGCAGTCAAATCGTCCTGTTGCGCCACAATGTCTGTGTCAGTGACTAATTTCACCTGTATTCCTACACATCTCAGCTTTGTTAAAAAAACACTCAAGAATAACGAGTATATTTATCATAGTGATTCAGGTGTAACATTAAAGCAGAATAATATGCCTCACCAACATTAAAACCCTCAAATTGCTGAAATAAGTAAATGTAATCAATGATGAGAGAATAGTCAGAATAAAGTTTTCACTATATATTTTACCTCTTGGTGATGTCATTCGGAAATATAATGTTAACGTCACTGCTATGCGGATGATACACAGCTGTACAATTCAATGAAACATGATGAAGCCCCAAAATTGCCTGTTTCAGACATAAAGAAGTGGATGGTGGCAAATGTTTTACTTTTAAATTTGGACAAAACAGAGATGCTATTTCTAGGTCCCAAGAAACAAAGAGATCTTTTGTTGGATCTGACAATTAATCTTGACGGTTGTTTAGTCATCTCAAACAAAACTGTGAAGGACCTCGGCTTTACTCTGGACCCTGATCTCTCTTTTGACGAAAATATCAAGAATATTTCAAGGACAGCTTTTTCCATCTTCGTAACATTGCAAAAATCTGAAACTTTTTGTCAAAAAATTATGCAGAAAAGCTAATCCATGCCTGTGTCACTTCTAAATTAACCTTCTGAAATGCTCTACTTTCTGGCTACCCGGATAAAGCACATCAACTTCTGTTTAGCAGTTAGTGCTAAAATCCCAATCCCAGTGGGTCAGAAGTTTATATACACTCAATTGGTATTTGCTAGCATTGCCTAACTTGGGTCAAACGTTTCGGGTAACCTTCCACAAGCTTCCCACAATAAGTTGGGTAAATTTTGGCCCATTCCTGCTGACAGAGCTAGTGTAACTGAGTCAGGTTTGTAGGCCTCCTTGCTCGCACACCCTTTTTCAGTTCTGCCCACAAATTGTCTTAGGCTTGAGGTCAGGGCTTTGTGATGGCCACTCCAATACCTTGACTTTGTTGTCCTTAAAACCTCTTTGGGAAAGGTGGGGCGCTAGCGCCCCATCTCGACAACATCCGGTGAAATTCAAAATATAAAATGGTAATATTAAACATTTATGAAAATACAAGTATCTTACATCGTTTAAAAGCTTAACATCTTGTTAGTCCAACCGCTTTGTCAGATTTCCAGAAGGCTTTACGGCGAAAGCATACCATGCGATTATCTGAGGACAGTGCCTTGTGTACAAAAGCATTAAAAACATGTTCCAAACAGGCAGAGGCGTCACAAAAGTCAGAAATAGCTTTAAATTAAATCACTTACCTTTGAAGATCTTCCTCTGTTTGCAATCTCAAGGGTCCCAGCTACATAACAAATGGTCATTCTGTTCGATAAAGTCCTCCTTTATACCCCAAAAAAGTTTAGTTGGCGCGCTTGATTCAGTAATCCACCTGTTCCCCTCGTTCAAAATGCATACAAAGGAATCCCAAAAGTTACCAATAAACTTCATCCAAAAAAGTCAAACTATGTTTCTAATCAATCCTCAGGTACCCTAATATGTAAATAAACGATACAATTTAAAACAGAGAATAGTATGTTTATTACCGGAGATAAATAACGAAGTGTGCGCCCTCATCCACGCGCGCCACAAGACTACAGTCAAAATGAGAGCCACCTAGAAAAACTACAAATTCTAGCAAATTTTTTAAAAAACAAGCCTGAAACTCTTTCTAAAGACTGTTGACATCTAGTGGAAGCCCTAGGAACAGCAATCTGGGAGGTATTCCTTTGATTTTCCAATAAACAAGCATTTGAATGGGCAGACACCTCAAAAAATATATATTCCAGATGGATCCTCCTCGGATTTTCGCCTGCCATATCAGTTATGTTATACTCAAAGACATTATTTTAACAGTTTTAGAAACATCACATTGTTTTCTATCCAATAGTACCAATTATATGCATATCCTAGCTTCTGGGCCTGAGTAACAGGCAGTTTACTTTGGGCACCTCAGTCATCCAAACTTCCGAATACTGCCCCCTATCCCGAAGAAGTTAAGCCATTTTGCCACAACTTTGGAAGTATGCTTGGGGTCATTGTCCATTTGGAAGACCCATTTGCAACCAAGCTTTAACTTCCTGACTGATGTCTTGAGATGTTGCTTCAATATATCCACACAATTTTCCTCCTCATGATGCCATCTATTTTGTGAAGTGCACCAGTCCCTCCTGCAGCAAAGCACCCCCACAACATGATGCTGCCACCCCAGTGCTTTATGGTTGAAATGGTGTTCTTCGGCTTGCAAGCCTCCCCCTTTTTCCTCCAAACATAACCATGGTCATTATGGCCAAACAGTTTATTTTTGTTTCATCAGACCAGAGGACATTTCTCCAAAAAGTACAATCTTTGTTCCCATGTGCAGTTGCAAACCGTAGTCTGGCTTTTTTATGCCGGTTTTGGAGCAGTGGCTTCTTCCTTGCTGAGCGGCCTTTCAGGTTATGTCGATATAGGACTCGTTTTACTCTGGATATAGATACTTTTGTACCTGTTTCCTCCAGCATCTTCACAAGTTCCTTTGCTGTTGTTCTGGGATTGATTTGCACTTTTCACACCAAAGTACATTAATCTCTAGGAGACAGAACGCGTCTCCTTCCTGAGCGGTATGATGGCTGCGTGGTCCCATGGTGTTTATACTTGCGTACTATTGTTTGTACAGATGAACGTGGTACCTTCAGGCATTTGAAAATTGTCCCAAGGATGAACCCGACTTGTGGAGGTCTACAATTTTTTTCTGAGGTCTTGGCTGATTTCTTTAGATTTTCCCATGATGTCAAGCAAAGAGGCACTGAGTTTGAAGGTAGGCCTTGAAATACATCCACAGGTACACCTCCAATTGACTCAAATGATGTCAAGAAATTTCTAAAGCCATTACATAATTTTCTAGAATTTTCCAAGCTGTTTAAAGGCACAGTCAACTTAGTGTATGTAAACTTCTGACCCACTGGAATTGTGATACAGTGAATTGTATGTGAAATAATCTGTCTGTAAACAATTGTTGGAAAAATTACTTGTGGCGTGCACAAAGTAGATGTCCTACCCGACTTGCCAAAACTATAGTTTGTTAGCAAGACATTTGTGGAGTGGTATGTAAAACTTCCGACTTCAACTGTATATTATCCATGTCCTTGTTCAGCCACGACTCAGAGAAACATATTACAGTTTTTCAGGTCCCGTTGATATAATAGTCTCGAACAGAGCTCATCCAGATTGTTCTCCAGTGATTGTACGTTCGACAATAGAGTGGAGGGTAGAGGTGGATTATTTATTCACTAAAAGTTATTTTGTCAGGTTGCCCACACGTCGGCCTCTCTTATGCCGTATTTTCCTTTTACGAGTTTTGGGGATTAGGACCTGGTCTGTTGTGAGCAGTGTATCCAATGCTGCCGACTCACTGAAGTAGAACATTATGTACAAAAAAAGTTAAGATAAGCGCAAAAAAATACACAAAATAGCAGCTATCCATTGCAGCATCATTCTATAGACAAGCCTCAGGGGCGGACTGTGACCAGAAATCGGCTCTGGCATTTTTATTACACCGGACAATTTATTTCCTTGAGGCCCCACAATGGCCCATATTGTTCTCAAGGCCCCCACACCAGCCAATTTTATTTGTTAAGGCCCCCATTATTAGCGAGATAATTATCATTTTGAAAAAAAAATCTAAGTAAGACAGGCCCACTTGGCTAGAAATGGACCAGCTCATCTAGCATTTGCCCGAAATGCCAGATGGCAGTCCGCCCCTGGTCAGCCTGGAGATGACAGGGAGTTACTATAGCGCAGCTGTCTAGTTTTCATGGCTTGGGCTCTGGACACAAGGCCAGATTGTGAAATAATTTCCTTAGGCAAGCTCTCAGAAATCATTTGACATGAAATGGCAATTGGATCAAATCAAACAGTGATACAAAACATAAGAATCCACACAGGAGAGTTTTTGTAAAATGAGAGCCTAATTTAACAAAAGAATAGCTTGGAACACACAAAATACTTTAATAGGCAGACCGAACATGTTTTTTCTCCTAAATTATCATTATTTAAATCCCTAATTCTGTTTGAGAAACAGTTTATTGCAGATTTGTCCAATGACAGCATATACTAGGTGTTTGCCAAGAAAGTGAAAGTGTGTAAGGCTTAGTGAAAGTGAAAGTGTGCCAAATTATTTGAGAGCTGCCCTAGAAGCATATGAGCGTACAGAAAAGTATTGAACACATTCAGAACCATGGCAAAACTGTGTTTCTTTTTGATTTTGCTTTCACTTTACACCATCGTAAACGCAGGTAAAATGTACTTTTTATTCTCTGTCATATCTCATTTAGTATACATCTTGATTCTAGGAGCAGTGTGAGCACCAGCCTAGGTGGTGTTTAGTACCATACTGTAGAGAGTGCACCCAAAACTCTTAGGAAAACCGAGTAAAATATTTTCAGGAGCTTTTCAGACATTGTAAAAATATTCACGGATCTTGTTTTCACCTTCATTCACATTCAGGATCTCATTCTCTGTGGGCATTCGCAACTTGTATCTCAGGAGAAGCACCTTTCCCTGAGTGTAGTGTTGTGTTGATGCAGGATGACATTCAAGTTGGCTACTTTGACTCCAACAAGGAGCAGTTTATCCACAAGGGACCTTACGCCCCAGACGAAACGGAGGTTGAAGAAGCCCAAGATGCAGCTTATGTGTTTGGACACATGTTCCTCAGCATGAAAAGGCGACTGTCAGACCTGAGGTATCGCTTTAATTCCACAGGGAATATAGATGTTCAGCAGAGAATGGCTGGCTGTGAGATGTTGGATACTGGTGAACCCGGCCTTATTCTGTCCACAGATGCTTTCAATGCAATTTTAGCTGATTTAATATATTACAACATGACACATTATTCATACAATTCTGGAAACCTACTGTCGCCATGGAGTGAGGTGCATCAAACATATACAAAATGGCATTATCAGACCATTTACCTACCCGTTTGCATAAAAACATTGAAGAGATTTCTGGAGAGATTGAAGAACTTTGTGATGCGTAAAGTGCGTCCCAGAGTCAGGCTCATACAGAAAGCCATGTCAGGAGGTGCCTGTGTGAGTTGTCTGGCGTTTGGTTTTTACCCCCGACACATCAACCTGACCCTGCTGAGAGACGGCCAGCCAATAGTAGAACAGGAGATGACTGGGGGCCAGTTGCTGCCCAATGGAGACGGGACCTACCAGATGAGAAAGAGTCTGGAGGTCAACACAGAGGAGCTGAGAGAGAGACACAACTACACCTGCACCACCTCCCACCTCAGTCTGGACAACAAGCTGGATGTCAGCTGGATACCTGAGTCTGGGATGGACAGAGTGGGTCTTTATGTCAAGTCAGCTCCACTGGCCACGGTGGCCATAATTATTCTACTCAGCATTTTCGTTTGTGTAAGGAGGAGAAACACGGCTGGCTCCCAGACATTGTCACAGCTCTCCAACGCAAATGATGCCCAAGTGGCTGAGCAAATTAGCCTATCTTCACATTCTGAGACCTGATATATTTGCTGCTGCCACTCATGCAAAGACTTCAAAGTGAAAAGCCAATACAATGTAGGTTGATCTATGTTATACAGTATATAGCTTAATGAAGACAAGTATTTTTATGATGCAGTGGTGCATAAGCGATCCGAAAATGTGTACTGACAGTGCTATGATGTATGTATTGATTTGATATGTAAAAAAAGTGTTTTGTACTGCATTAAAGATCCATCAAAAATCATCATGAGTTTGGTTAATTACAAATGAGGGGCAAGAAATCTTACCCTAGAACAAACACAGAATATCAGAAATACTGTTTATCCTACTTATCACACCGTATTTCACATCAGATACCATAGGATATGAATATTCAGTCAGATTCTTGATGTACTGTATTTTATTAGAGGGGCCAGCTTCAGGGGCTGCAACTCTACTTCACACCACATGGTGTCGCTCCAAATTATTATTAGCCTACTACCAGAAACTCAATTAGGTTGCCGGATTTATGTGTAATTCCAGTTCCAGTCCGTTCTGACAAAGACCACACAAAGATATTGAAAGGGGATACCGCACAGAGACCGGAGTCTATTTTAGGAATACATTTCATGCTATGATAGGCCACAAGATTAAACTTTTTTGTACTTATGAATGAGACTATAAACAAATCTTGAATAAGATCGGCATTGTCCACATTTCAAATAATACATTGTTAAATAAATTGTTCATTAGTTTAATTAGTTAACAGTGTTTTACCACATTCTGTTCAAAAACTGCCCAGTGATAGAAGACGGAAATCTCAGGGTCAGGGATATAAATAAAACCTGAAAGTATTGCACGTACTGTACGCCCGGTAAGCATTACATCTTTGACCGCTTAGTGACACACAAGTTGTTTACAAACACAGTTACCGGGGATGACGCGAGAGAGCGGAACATCACCATAGGAATAGAAAACGGTCACTGATAGGCCTATACCGTAAAATCATGCATGTTGCGTTTTCTCAATTCAATTCAAGGTGCTTTATTGACATGGGAAACATATGTTAACATTGCCAAAGCAAGTGAATTAGATAATATACCAAAGTGAAATAAACAATAAAAATGAACAGTAAACATTACACTCACACAGAAATTCCAAAAGAATAAGAATTTCTCTCTCCCACCTCTCTCTCTCCCGCCTCCTCGGAGTCACCCCCCCTGATGTGGGTAAGGGGAGAGTTTAAAACCAGTCTTGAGACGCAGGACACTTTGTCAGAGGGACAGCGCTTTGCTTTAGCGGACCAGTAGTGGACAGGAGCACACAGAGTGCAAACACGTTGTTATTGGAAATACCCGCGGAGTTTACTTCGTTCCGAACAAGTTCATTATACTGGATACTTTTGAGATTCAAAAGACAAGAAAAATGAAGTCTCCAAAGTTGAAGTCTCAAGGCAAATGTAAGTTAGACCATCTCATATGTTGTTCTGTCGACTTCCACTGGACAATGCACTGCACACTGACCAGGCACGGCGTTATTGGACCTTTCAGAAAGGGAGCCATGAAGTTATGTGAAACCGTGCAAGTGTGGTTCTTATTCAACAGCTGTTACAATGTAACAATGTTTCAATCTAACATGTGTGTTGCACATATTTCAATGACACAAAAACATAGACTGTCGATAGGTTGCATGGGATAGGCTAAATTAATAGCGAGCTATTTATTTTATTAATCAGTCCAGTATAGTAACGCATGCTTATTCCCTCCGTTATTTCAGCTAAATTCCTTGAGGAGGATGATCTGTCTGACGTGCTGTGTGAGTTCGACGCGGTGATCGAGGATTTCACTTCCCCGATGGAGAAGAGACACTTCCAGTACGACGAGCACCTGAAGACGGTGAAGAGACGGAGCAGTGCCAGCGTCAGTGACAGTGGCATCAGCGACTCAGAAAGTAAGTGAACCTTGCACGCACAGACACACACACAGTTCTCCTAGTACCCCCGAAAGACAGTGTAGCAATTGTGCTGGAATGCCTGCAACAGGGTTTGAACCAACGACCTTTCAGCTACAAGGCCTGACAGAGACTGCAATTACATAGCCTACAAGGCGGCAACAGTAGCAGTAGAAACATTCTCAAGCAGTGACAGGACCTATCAGAAGCCTAGATATGTTACTGTTTGCACTTTGAGGCTCACAATTCCCTTTACTCCGTATAGTGCCAGACTGAATTGCCATTCGTGCTAGATTATACATTGTCATGTGTCCCACAAGTGCTCTTCCCGGTCTGCTGAAAACCTATAGCAGGCAGACAGACACACACACACTCCCTACAGCCACACACTCCCTGATAAGCATCAGTGTTTGACTTGGAACTGGAAACTTTCAATTTCTCAGACAGACCATGCCTCGGTGGATGCCTCTGGAAATGCTTTCTCTAACCCTAACCATCCTCACTCAGTGCAACTGAATGAGTGGTCTCTCTCTCTCTCTCTCTCTCTCTCTCTCTCTCTCTCTCCCTCCCTCCCTCCCTCCCCAGATCAGAGTATCTGCCAGCCTCTCCTCATGTTCAGAATGCCTTCTCACTAACCTACATCACAGACTGACAGTTCTGTTATTGTTTCCCACTCTGAGGTGCAGCTCTCTTTCAGCCATGCATCCATCAGTCCTAACACACAATAGCTCTCCCCTGCGTGAGACAGGTCACTCTTCAATGCACTACCATGGGGAGGACAGGACCCAACACAGGAATCCTAGACCTAACGTTTTTACACTCGTCTGTAGATAACATGTTCTGGTAACTCTTCACATTAGGTTCCTCTGAAAATCTGTGTGCAGGAGTTATGCGATAGTTATTCTGTAATTACTCAAGTTAAAAACGTTAACTGAACCTATTATTACGTACTCTTTGAGTTATTACTAAAACAGATAAATGAAATAGTAACTCTCTCTGTGAATGCCAGGCCCCGGTCTTAAACATGCAAAACTGGACACCATCCTTCCTAACTCGTTCTGCAGACGTGGAGTTTGTAGAACACACTACAGAGCACCATGAAGTTATCCTTTCACATCTTCCTACAGAAATCCCAACCCACTCACATGTGGTTGGGAAATGAAATCAGTGTTCGCTTGGGGAGCGGGAGCATATTTCTGTCTATGTGTAACTGTGTGAGGTTATCACATTTGGGTTAGGGCCCGAGGCGTAGCACACACACACACACACACAAACACCCCGTATGGTAATGCACTGCTTGACGTCTGGGAGACTTCATAGCTGCTTATGACAATGAAATCTAAGCGCGTATAGGCTATCACAGAGACATGGCTGGCTTGGAATATGGGGGCTTGTGTGCCAAATATGCAGCAGTAGCTCAATCTAAATCCAAGATCTCTGGACCTAGATCAAGGTTTTTTTTTTGTGTGTGTGTGTGTGTGTGTGTGTGTGTGTGTGTGTGTGTGTGTGTGGGTGTGTGTGTGTGTGTGTGTGTGTGTGTGTGTGTGTGTGTGTGTGTGTGTGTGTGTGTACTTGCATGTGGTGCTGAGAGGTGGAGGTCAGGGGTTACTCTAGGTATGTGCTGTACATCAGAGCCACTCTGTCAGGGTCCAGTGGAACTCTTGAGTGAGGAGAGAAAGAGAGAGAGAGAGAGAGAGAGAGAGAGAGAGAGAGAGAGAAAGATATTTTGAGGTTTGCCGGTTAAGCTGCTTATGCTGTAGTAGTTAGCCTCATACTCCTAGTCAGACCTGTCAAGAGTGTTAATACAAGGATTAAGTAGCAGACCAGCAGACCTCAATCTAAGCAGGACTTGAGAAAGGAGTTCCTTTGGATTACCTTTGGATTGGAGACAGCACAGGGAACTGAATGCATTTCTGTTGAAAATGACCATAGTAAAACAACTCGTTTTTGGGACGTCTATCCATCTACAGTACCCACCCTGACTTTATAACATACTTTATAGTCGGACAAAACTGAGCTGTGTAGAATTGAAATGAATTCCACTATACTGCCCATTTCTATATTGTACGGAGGAGAAACAACTGTTCTCTTACTCTCTCCTTCTCCCAACACCATTCCTTTCCTGGAAAAAAAACAAACAGTGATACAGATCTGTCGTGTTCTGTGGCCGGCTGAAATATCTACTGGCGGAATCAAAGTGTTCATTATGTCACTTATGCAATCACATAGTCAACGCTTTGACCACATAGGGCCTGACTTACCCAGTTTTACCACTGTGGGGAATGCAGGAGGGAGAGGGGTAACGTGTGTGTGTACTAGACGTGGCAGAGTTAAATCAAGCACACACTATTTATCACACAGGAGAAATATGTCCCTCTCTGAGTTAGGGTTAGGGCTACATCTCAATAGTTAAAGAGAGAGCTAGAGAAAGAGACATAGATAGATAGAATACCGCTGTTAAAATACCGCTGTTAAACAGCGGTATTTTGTTTTGGCCCTGTTTGAGGGGCCCTCATTGACTTCCCACCACCCTCTACTCATGTCCCTGCTCTGACCCTTTCACACTAACCAGATGACTTCTGTCAACTTATGAGTTAGGGAACCCACAGTCAGTCTGCTAGTGTGTGTGTGTGTGTGTGTGTGTGAGCAAGTGTGTGTGTGTGCAAAACATATGGATGTGGCAATAGGCCCTACAGCTGCTTCGGCCATACAGAAAGGTGATCAGTCTTTTAATCTCTCCCTTTCTCTCTCTCCCCCTTCTCCCCCTCTCTTCCTCTCTTTCTCTCTCTCTCTCCCCCTTCTCCCCCTCTCTCTTCCTCTCTTCCTCTCTCTCTCTCAGGTGCTGAGTCGCTCAACAGGAACAGCTTCAGTATCAGCGATGAGAGACTGAACTCTCCCAATGTCTTCTCTCCCTCTCCCACCTCCCCCCCACCTCTCACATCACCCAAAGGTGAGCCTCGACCCACACACGTATGCACGCGCACACACTCGCAGACACAAAAATGCAAGCGCGCAACACACACAACCGTCAGCATTCTCACCTTTCCACACACACACACACGTCATTCTGCCTACAACTTTTCTATACTGTATGCAAAGTCTTGTCCCAGTTTGACAATAGGAAGCATTTGCCAAAATGCAGCTCAGTATCACTCCTGTTTAGACAGAAGGATAGATGCAGGATTCAAGTCAAATGTTACAATAGGCAGCCCTATTGCCTTAGGCTTAGAGCACCTCAGCTATCCTCAGCTATTCCAATAGGCCACCTATTAACCTATTAGCGTTCAAGTGACTCATTCTTCTTATTTAGTATTGTAGTAGGTGTGTGTATATTTGTAGTAGATAATGCCATGTAATGTTCAATTCACATAATACATGATGCATGTTCATTTGAGGTTATGCAATTGCAGGTGGACAATACAGTTCTACTCTATCATCTGACCCTCTCTCTATGTTGTTTACAGCCAAACTGGGAGACACTAAAGAACTGGAGGACTTCATTGCTGACCTTGACAAGACGTTAGCAAGTAAGCTCTAATAGCTTACACCATTCACAGTACACTGTAGAAAGTAACTGCCTAACTCATTAAAGACATTAAGTAGTGGCAACTCAAACATCTCCAATGGTCAGTAGAACTCAAATCATAAAAGTAGTACTAACTCAGATGTCAATAAGATTTCTTATCACTTAATGTTTTTGAGTACTGTTAACAAATATTAGGTGATTGAAAAAATATAACTGTATTTATTTATGTTCCGCTAATCTAGTTATTCCATTTCTAGAAGTTATTGTGATTTAATATTTTAAAGTCAGTATAACATTTATTAAAAACTAAGTTGATCTTACTTGATTCTATTGTGTTTTACGTCTTTACTTAAAATAATGAAGTAATAGTCAGACACATTGATATTTCAGTAAAAAACATGATTTATCTGTGTTGTGCTGATATAGAATTATTACGTTTTTGCACGTTATGAATACTTTATAGTGCCACTTGGCTTTGATTTTAGAGGATTTATGATACTTGTACACAATGCTGTAGGCACGTTCGAAGAAATAAAAATAAATTTCTAGTATATAGTATTAAGCAGTTTATGGTGCTATGAGATGTAATTGATCATGATGAACAGATATCAAAACCGTCGGACAAATTGATGTTCAATAATGAGACAAGCCATTCCCACCATTAACAAGGTCATGTGCGCCGGTCTTAATGACAGAGCTTAAAGCTCTATATCCAGTTACTGATATGAGTACTGTGCTCAACAATGCTGGCTAAGGTGAGTTAAAATGACAAATCGTCAAAGACATAAAACAATGTTAAACATTAAGACACGATCACTGAAAATGACTCATCAGAACGACTTACTACTTAACCTTGAACAAAAATTGTAACGAAGGTTAATCATTTAAGTAAAGGGGACCCTACAATTTAATGTTTACTACAACAAATATTCATGTTCAAGTAACTTCAAGCATTATAGTTCAGAATACATAATACAATTTAATGCCAAAAAGCTCATAAAACACAAACCAGTTAAGTATTTACAACTTCAAAAGATAACAATATGGGTGGTGATGATGTGACTTTATTACTTTAAGTATTGAACACTGAAATATTTTGAGTTGGTTTTAGGCAACGGGTTTCCACAAAACAAAAATGGTAGCAGAACAAATGACTTATTTTACAATGTACTCAATCAAGGGAGTGTGTTCTCTATGCTAACTATGTTAGATATGCTAACCACCAATACATGATTGTCACGCCTTGCTGTTTCTCCGAAACAATGAGCTCTTAGCTGTCAGCTCTAAACAGGGTTGGGGTATGGGGATGTATGAGGATGTATGGATAGACCATGTAAGGCCTCGAGGGAAAGGGAAGATATCCCTTTCAGCTGTCACTCATGTCATTATGTCTTGACACACACACACACGCAGCAGCCTATGTAAGAATGTAACCAGAGAGAGAGCCTAGTTTATGTGGCGGGTACAGACCAACATAGCTCAGTTTATTTGTTTTGGACCGATCCTTTACTACAGTAGTCCAGAGTGTTGGAACTTGCATCAGGGCGGTTACATTGGAATGTGCCCACGTAAAACCTGGGCTGGAATATCAACTGTAAACGTTAGCTTCGGAATTGGAATTACCAATGGAAGTGTTCCGGTGCTTTTCTTAACCAGGCGGTTAGAGTACTGAATGTTCCTCATTCAAACCAATGGGACGGTTAGTCATTCAGTCACATTTCGCGATGGGACAGCAAGCCACATAAAGTAAAGGGACAGTCAGTTATTTGTCATTCAGGTTAAGCAGAGCCTGACATTTTTATTAGGGACTGCAGTGTTAATGATGGCTGCCAAGTAAAACTGACCACATCTCCTAACTAAGAATAGTGTTGGACTGCCAAGGAGCCAGAGAGGCTACTGCTAAGCACTGTGTGTGTGGGAATTTGTCTGTCCGTCTGTCCTGAGGCACGTAGAGGAGTCTACAGTCCATTACTAATCAAACGTCTGTCTGTCTCTCCTTAGGCATGTGACACGGAGCCGGAGAGAAGTGGCAGAGAACCTTTTTAGGAGAGTAGCCATCGCGAGGAGGGGACTCCCTGTCCAGCACCCCAGAACACACACACACCAGGAGTGCTGTGAACATAGCACAGGGACAGTCACAGTGACCGTCAGACTTGCTGAACAACTTCATCTCAAGGCTGTGTCCCAATATTATAAGACAGCGTCATCTCCTTGTCTCCTTTCCTTCTCCTCGTCTCATTTCCCTCTTGATCTGAGCTGATTGGACTGGATTGTTTTTTCTAGGTTTGCACGGTAAGAATGGGCAAATCTGAAATGGAACCTCATGTTCTATTGCACTATTTGGCATAGAGTGATATTTCGTACGCAGCCCCAGTTTATAAACTATTAGCAGTCATGGAAGAGAGGAGACTAGAGGAGACTAGGAGATTAGGAAGGAGACAAGGAAAGGAAGCTTTGTAAAAGTATTGGAACACTGTTAGACAGACAAACACCATCTCACATACACGGGACAGGCTGTGCGTCCTTTATACAAAACTTGAGCTGGAAGAGTATTTAAGAAATTGCTTTTTACTATATAAGTATATTTGTAATTGTATAGAGCTGGTCATTGTAAATGTATCAATAATACTTTTTTGTGAAATATATTTTTGTATCTGTGTAAATAATAATTGTTTCAAATTCTATTGCCTTGGTATTAAAAAGCGTATGATAAGTTTAAGGTTTGGCACACGTTGACTGAAGTTGAGATGTTTGATGCTTCTAACGAATGCAAACTAAAATCTGGATTAACTCTGAAAAACTGGAATGCAACACAATGTATTGAATACAGCTAATATCAATTGCCTACCAGAGAATATTAAAATGAAATATTGTTGTTTTAAAATATCTCTTCTCGTTTTTACCCCCTGCTTGCTTTATTGGTCTCCCTTTTAACAAGGCTATATTGGGGGGAGTTTGAGTTTGAGTGACAGCTGGTCACTGGCCACCGCCTTGGCACTGAAGGACTGTGTCCCTCTGTGTCCCTGTCTCTATGACTTCTATGAGTGGTAGTCAGTGACCTGCTGTTGGTGTCTGTGCAGCTCTGTACACAGCTCTGTGGGGCGTAGACAGACATATTGAAATAGACATTCCAATTCCCAGGGCTCTTGTGATCATTACTCAACCCTTCAACAAAGCTAGTGGTTATGAAACTATGGCTATTTATAGACTGAGGTTGGTGAAGGGCAGGTGGGGTTAGGAGGTGTCTAGAAGGGATGTCCTGTTGGTCGCGGTCACAGGTCGTTGAGAGAAGACAGACTTCCCCCCAGCGGCTCCACAGTAACATTACAGCTAGCGATGATGAGGACTTCACCTCTTTCTACTGGGATATTTTGGCTCATTTTGTTTTTATATAAAATGACTCAAGAAAGACCAGAGTTAAAGACTTTGGAGACTCTCCTCTGACTGCCATCCCTATCTGCATGTGACTGAAGCAGCCAGATATCTGCCAGTCTGTGTTGCTGCAACCATGGGAGCAGGAAGCTGGCAGAGACCCACCCTCCATTTTGTTTCTTTAGTACAGTTGGCACAGGGCAAAACAGAGCCCACTACAGCCCAGCCGCAGTCCACCTGTTGGTATTGTCCTGTGCCAGGGAGAAACTGGGTCCAGGCAGACATGTTGACACAGCACATGATCCCTCGGGGCCCGATGGTCCCTTGGCTTCTAAAACAACGCACCCTGTCGGCAGGGCCGGGCGCCTTTTTGGCACTGCTAGCACGTTGGGCATGGCGCTGCATGGGCTTGGCAGTTGGCAGTGGAGACCCAGCCTCTAGATCCCAGAGAGATGCCAGCCGCATCCAGGGGCACTGGGCTGGAAGTGTGGGAAAGACGAGGGAGATGGATCAGGTAAGGGGGCAGTGGGGTAGATGGCAGGGTGTGGACGTTGGGCAAGCAGGGGTATTAGTTGGGTAGAGGTCTCGGAGGGTTATTCAATGTGGGATGGTGATGAAATAGGTAGGAGGAGGAGATGGCAATATTTAGACTCTTACAGTTCCTACAGAGATAATGATGCATGGGGAAGCGTCAGTTGGTTTGGACTGAACTGAGAAGTCTATACCATTCACCTTATGATTATGCAATGGTAGTGTTTTCAATGCACCTGTCAAAGCCAGTTTGGTCATAGATGTTTCACTATGAATATGCACGCACATACACACACACGTTGTTTTCATCAGAAGAGAAGAGGTTGCAAATGTGTTCAATGTTTCCGGCAATCAAATTGTATATAGTAGCTTTATCTGTAGTCAATCAGGTACAATATAGGGAAAGATCTAGGCAACAGAGACTGTCAAATCTTTATGATTTTTGACAACATTCGGGCATGCAGAGATGCAGAGAATGAAGTTGGGTTACTTCTGAGTAACTTTGGGTTACTCCTAAGTCATCATATCCAACATTGTGACCTTCCATTATAGAGCTTTCCTTTGGTGTGCATTGAGGCCTATACAATCGTGGCCAAAAGTTTTGAGAATGACACAAATATAAATTTTCACAAAGTTTGCTGCTTCAGTGTCTTTATATATTTTTGGCAGATGTTACTATGGAATACTGAAGTATAATTACAAGTATTTCAGAAGTGTCAAAGGCTTTTATTGACAATTATATGAAGTTGATGCAAAGAGTCAATATTTGCAGTGTTGACCCTTCCTTTTTCAAGACCTCCGCAATCCGCCCTGGCATGCTGTCAATTAACTTCTGGGCCACATCCTGACTGATGGCAGCCCATTCTTGCATAATCAATGCTTGGAGTTTGTCAGAATTTGTGGGTTTTTGTTTGTCCACCCGCCTCTTGAGGCTTGACCACATGTTCTCAATGGGATTAAGGTCTGGCCATGGTTTCCTGGCCATGGACCCAAAATATCAATGTTTTGTTCCCCGAGCCACTTAGTTATCACTCTTGCCTTATAGCAAGGTGCTTCATCATGCTGGAAAAAGGCATTGTTTGTCACCAAACTGTTCCTGGATGGTTGGGAGAAGTTGCTCTCGGAGGATGTGTTGGTACCATTCTTTATTCATGGCTGTGTTCTTAGGCAAAATTGTGAGTGAGCCCACTCCCTTGGCTGAGAAGTAACCCCACACATGAATGGTCTCAGGATGCTTTACTGTTGGCATGACACAGGACTGATGGTAGCGCTCACCTTGTCTTAACCGGACAAGCTTTTTTCCGGATGCCCCAAACAATCGGAAAGGGTATTCATCAGAGAAAATTACTTTACCCCAGTCCTCAGCAGTCCAATCCCTGCACCTTTTGCAGAATATCAGTCTGTCCCTGATGTTTTTCCTGGGGAGAAGTGGCTTCTTTGCTGCCCTTCTTGACACCAGGCCATCCTCCAAAAGTCTTGGCCTCACTGTGCGTGCAGATGCACTCACACCTGCCTGCTACCATTCCTGAGCAAGCTCTGTACTGGTGGTGCCCCGATCCCGCAGCTGAATCAACTTTAGGAGACGGTCCTGGCGCTTGCTGGACTTTCTTGGGCGTCCTGAAGCCATCTTCACAACAATTGAACTGTTCTCCTTGAAGTTCTTGATGATCTGATAAATGGTTGATTTAGGTGCAATCTTACTGGCAGCAATATTCTTGCCTGTGAAGCCCTTTTTGTGCAACACAATGATGACGGCACGTGTTTCCTTGCAGGTAACCAAGGTTGACAGAGGAAGAACAATGATTCCAAGCACCACCCTCCTTTTGAAGCTTCCAGTCTGTTATTCGAACTCAATCAGCATGACAGAGTGATCTCCAGCCTTGTCCTCATCAACACTCACACCTGTGTTAACGAGAGAATCACTGACATGATGTCAGCTGGTCCTTTTGTGGCAGGGCTGAAATGCAGTGGAAATGTTTTTGGGGGATTCAGTTCATTTGCATGGCAAAGAGGGACTTTGCAATTAACTGCAATTCATCTGATCACTCTTCATAACATTCTGGAGTATATGCAAATTGCCATCATACAAACTGAGGCAGCAGACTTTGTGAAAATTAATATTTGTGTCATTCTCAAAACTTTTGGCCACGACTGTACATTCATATCATATTGTGTTCCTTCACTGTATTCACCTTTCCTTATTTCTATTGGGGATTGTGTTTCTGCTTGCTGATGAAAGTCTACTAACCTATGAGACCAGTCTTTGTAATGAATACATGTAATTGGAGTGTGATTTTACCGATGAATGATTCCTGCACACAATGTGTTTATTTTCCATTTTCTTTTTGACCAGGAATTATATTTGATTTGATGTAGGAAATTGTTTGGTGAAAAATGCATAAAATGAGAGTAATTTCACATAATTCTGCACCTTTTGATTGTATTCCCAATTTGATCATCATGATTTAGTGACTGCAAAGAAAATCTAATGATCTACTGGATGAAAAAAAATGAAATAGAACTTTCTGTTTTGCCTGCTTGGACTTGAGAGAAATGTATGTTTGTGTTAATCTTTTTGCAGATCGCCGTGTTCTTGTGATGAACGTATTTTTGACAGTATCATACAGTTTTGATGAATGTATTTATGTTTTGAGATGGCAACTACATTTTGAAAATGCATTTACTGTTTTGCAAAAGGCCACAGTTCTGTGTCTTGAGAACACTGTTTTGAAAATCGAAAACATTGCTCAAAGAAATGCTTGTATGCGATCAAGAAAAACTGCAACAACATTTCTACAGATGCAAAGCAGTTCTTTCTACAGTTATTCAGTTACCGTGTCCTACTGTGTAGTTTCTCAAGTTTCACATTCATTATGATGAAGACATGTTCTTTTAAATCAATTTGACAGACCTATGACCTAACAAGACATCTGTGTGACTATCCTGACTCATTCTGCTATGAGGAAATGATGATGCAGACAACTACTGCTATGCTTTGTCTAAAATGGACAATTAGCCAAAGATTCACCTCATATTTGTCTACGAATGGGTATTAGTCAGCATGGCAAGAGATGGAGAATACTCCAATGAAGGGAACCCACCCACATCTCCAAACTGATTTCACACAACCCCAAGACTCCCATGACCTCCCACACGCACACACACACACACACACACACACACACACACACACACACACACACACACACACACAAAAACACACACACGTCTTACTATACTTGTGAGGAATTTTTGGGGACCAACAATTGATTCTCATTCAAAATCCTATTTTCCTTAACCTCTAACACTAAACCTAACCCCTGACCCTAAACCTAAACCCAATTCTTACCCACTAACCCCTAACCCTAATTCTAATTCTAACCCCTGAACCTAAACCTAACTCTTACCCACTAATCCCTAACCCTAATTCTAACCCTAAACCTAACCCCTAAGCTTAAAATAGCCTTTTTACAAGTGATAACCTGCAAAATGTCCTCACTTTTCAGATGTTTAGTTGGTTTACTATTCTTGTGAGGACTTTTGGTACTCAGTGCCATTTAAGATGCGGGAGGATTATTTGATAAAAATGTATGAGCATGACATTTTTATGAGCATGGCCTTATTTCTATTGCAGCATGTTGAATGAACAACCCAACAGATCCACAGATGATGCAATCTCTATTGCACTCCCCACTGCCCTTTCCCACTTGGACAAAAGGAACACCTACATGAGAATGCTATTCATTGACTTCAGCTCAGCATTCAACACCATAGTGCCCTCAAAGCTCATCACTAAGCTAAGGACCCTGGGACTAAACACCTCCCTCTGCAACTGGATCCTGGACTTCCTGACGGGCCGCCCCCCAGGTGGTAAGGGTAGGTAACAACACATCTGGCACACAGAAATAGGGAGAGAGAGATTGTCATTTTTTTCACTTTCACTTACTTAGCTAGCAAATGCAGCAACAGTGCCCTCCACTAATATTGGCACCCTTGACAAAAAAAATGTATTTGCTGTTTATCCTCTTGGTCTTTCATTCAAAATATTCACAAAAATCAAACATTTAATTGAAGTAAAATTATTGAAAAAAATAAATGTGAAAAAAATGAAATACATTTTTTTCTCCCAAAAATATGTGCCACAATTATTGGCACCCCTAGAAATTCTTATGAGTAAAATCTAACTTAAGTATATTCCCATTCATATTTTATGTTTTTAAGTTCACCTGAGTGATTAGGAACATTTAAGTGGTAAGCCATTACTTCCTGTTTCACTGGGGTAGAAATATGAGGTCACACACAGGCCAAGTTCACATAGTCTTCCATCACTATGGGAAAGACCCGAGAATACTGTAATGATGTGCGGCAAAAGGTTGTTGAGCTGCACACATCAGGAAATGGCCATAAGAGAATAGCTCAACGGTTGAAAATGCCCATTTCCACTATCAGGGCAATAATTAAGAAGTCTAATGCAATTGGAGATGTTAACAATCAGCCTGGAAGAGGATGTGTGTCTATATTGACCCCACACACAGTGAGGAGGATGGTTTGAGTGGCCAAAAAATCTACAAGGATCACAGCTGGAGAATTGCAGATGTTAGTTGGGTCTTGGGGTCAGAAGGTCTCCAAAACTACAATCAGAAGCCATATACATAACCACAAGTTGTTTGGGAGGGTTGCCATAAAAAAGCCTTTGCTGTCATCAAACAATAAACTCAAGTGCCTACAGTTTGCCAAATGTTACTGGAACTTTCAATGGGAATGGTTTCTATGGTCAGGTGAGACCAAAATAGAGCTTTTTGGAAACAAACACCAGAGGTGGGTTTGGCGTAGACAGAAAGATATCCATGCAGAAAAGTACCTCATCCCCACTGTGAAGTATGGTGGTGGATCTTTGATGTTGTGGGGCTGTTTTTCTTCCAAAGGCCCTGGATAACTTCCTTGGATACACGGTATCATTGACTCCGTCAAGTACCAGCAGATATTAAATCAAAATCGGACTGCCTCTGCTAGGAAGCTTAAATTGGGCCGTGGTTGGATCTTCCTGCAGGACAATTTATTTATTTTTATTTATTTTATTTTATTTCACCTTTATTTAACCAGGTAGGCAAGTTGAGAACAAGTTCTCATTTACAATTGCGACCTGGCCAAGATAAAGCAAAGCAGTTTGACAACATACAAAAACACAGAGTTACACATGGAGTAAAACAACATACAATCAATGATGCAGTAGAAAAAAAAAATAATAAGAAAAAAAAAAAAGATTATATACAATGTGAGCAAATTATGTGAGATAAGGGAGGTAAAGGCAAAAAAATGCCATGGTGGCAAAGTAAATAAAGTATAGCAAGAAAAACACTGGAATGGTAGATTTGTAGTTTGAAGAAAGTTCAGAGATAAAATATAAATAATATGGTGCAAAGGAGCAAAATAAATAAATATAGTAGGGGAAGAGGTAGTAGTTTGGGCTAAATTATAGATGGGCTATGTACAGATGCAGTGATCTGTGAGCTGCTCTGACAGCTGACAATGATCCGAAGCACACCCCAAAATCAACACAAAAATGTTTCACTGACCAAAGAATCAAGGTTTTGCCATGGCTATCCCAGTCCCCTGAACCAAACCTCATAGAACACCTGTGGGATGAGCT
This sequence comes from Salmo salar, assembly GCF_965601325.2. Lineage (NCBI taxonomy): Eukaryota > Metazoa > Chordata > Actinopteri > Salmoniformes > Salmonidae > Salmo > Salmo salar. Next base: position 22,943,071 of record NC_138311.1, on the reverse strand, counting down.
GAAGAGGATAGTGCACAAGCGTGGACCTCAGAATCTGAAGGATCTGGAGAGATTATCTATGGAGGAATGGTCTCAGATCCCTTGCCATGTGTTCTCCAACCTCATTACGCATTATAGGAGAAGACTCAGAGCTGTTATCTATAAGGGGTGCCAATAATTTTGGCACACATATATTTGAGAAAAATATTTGTTTTATGATAAGAATGTATTTTTTATTTCATTTCTTTGACTTTAATTAAAGGTTCGATTTTTGTGAATATTTTGTATGAAAGACCAAGAAGATAAACAATAAAGACATTTTTACCAAGGGTGCCAATATTAATGGAGGGCACTGTAGCTAGTTCAGCCTACTGAAACACCCTGCTCAAACAGAGGGATGCTATGTTAGCTATCTGGCTATGACTTTCCAACACATCACTGGAAGACAAGGTAGGACAAGGTAAGCTTTTGGTATTACTAATTACTAATTTATTGCCACCGAGGCCCGCCGGTGTAACTAATTACTGTCTGTTCACTAACATTACTGCATAATTGTAGCGGGTTTACTAAGTTGTTAGTTCTATTAGCTATGCTGACTAATCTAATCCATAGATTAGAGCCTAATGATTTATTTAAATTGACTGATTTCCTTATATGAACTGTAACTCAGTAAAATATTTAAAACTGTTGCATGTTGCATTTATGTTTTTGTTCAATATATTTCTCATGTGTTTTTGTTCTACTTGACTTTTTTCATACAACTACTGATATCGATTAGTGCATTGTTAGGAAAGAGCAAGCAAGAAAGGCATTTCACTGTACTAGTGCACGTGACAATAAAAGATGTAAACTTTATATATACACACATACAGTATCCGTCCTGGTGTCTATTTTTCCTGCTGACCTCTTGCCAGGTCGGCCTCGTAAAATATGTTTTTAACCTCAAGGTTATTTCCTTGTTAAATAAAGGTGACATGAATATCTTCCTTAACAACCATACAAACATTGACCTATATGGTTAATGTTTCAGCTTAGCCTTTATCATGTGTCACCTGCTAGTCTCAAATTGTTGCAGGTCAGCAGGTGTATCAAAGTTATTTTGCTGAAATGGCCAAGACCCTGGTGCCGCACTGGCAGAGAAAAAAAACAGAATTTCAGACACTAACAGTTGATATATCAACCTGATTTATAGTAAAGTAAAGATAGTTCCCTCTCCCTCTCTTTTCAATAAAGATATACAGTGTGATGTGTAGGTATGAATTTGCTGAAAAGGCAAATTCAGAATGGCTCTAGGACTACATTGGTGAAAAAAATAATTTCAGACTCTGTTGTCAGACATATTCACCATTCTGATGTGTACGACACTGATGTGAAAATAATTCTCTCCACATGTCTGACTCAATTATGGTGGTACGTCTGTGCGTGCCTGTTTGCCTGCGTGTGTGTGTGTGTGTGTGTGTGTGTGTGTGTGTGTGTGTGTGTGTGTGTGTGTGTGTGTGTGTGTCTGTGTGTGTGTGTGTGTGTGTGTGTGTGTGTGTGTGTGTGTGTGTGTGTGTGTGTGTGTGTGTGTGTGTGTGTGTGTGTGTGTGTGTGTGTGGGCGTACCGTGCGGGCGTACCGTGCGTGTGTGTGGGCGTACCGTGCGGCCGTGTGTGGGCGTACCGTGCGGCCGTGTGTGGGCGTACCGTGCGGCCGTACCGCGCGTGTGTGTTGGTATGGTATCGAATGCTTCCCTCAGGCCACACAGCTTGGGCACAGTGATTTAAAGTGATGGGACACCTAGACTTCGGCCCTTCCTCTTCCTTCAGTTCTGCCATTGTGGTTGTATCCCCCTTCCTCTCCCATCGGAGCCCCAGTGTCATTAATGACCTCTCACACAAAAAGGCCAGGCCAGCACAGGGGGACAGGGGCCAAATCTTCAGACTAGTTTCCCAGCCAAATGTATGGCAATAGTGTATTCTCCCTATCTATATTCATATATTCATCTATATTCATATATTCGTACAGCTTTTATCTATCTCCAGCTTCTCAGGCCTGGGAGAAAGACAGTTATGAAGACTGTAAGCATCACATCATTATCCCAGATGGGTCTATGCAGTGGTGACCACTCCTCTTCTATTGTCAGCTAAGACTGTCGGGATTCCATCTGTTGCTTCTGCTGCCTGCTGTATAGAGGATGTCCACCTCTCCAACCATCGATCTCTCTCTGCATCACTCGATATCTCAGTGCCTTGACTTGGAGATAGGCCTGGTCCTACTCTGTCTACTTAACACTAGTGCCACAAACCTGGGCTATGGGAGTTAGAATAGATTAGAGGAGTGAGGTCATATTGTTTTAATGCATTGTTTAGATGGGTTACAGGAGCTGAGCTCTATAACAGTGAAAGAAGGGATGCAACTGTGAGTCCCGAGAACTGAGACTAGAGATAAGCCCCTTTAGCCGATGCTTACCTAAGAGAAAGAGGGAGAGAGAGATTAGATTGAGACAAAGAGAGGCAGAAAGAGACAACTATACATGTTGAATCAGCACTGTTCGCCTACACCCAGCAGGTGATCGCTAACACACCACGACCACCCACTGCTTTTAACCATTCGTCGGCGTCTCATGTTTTGCATTTTACATCAGTGACCAGAGTCTGTGACATGAAGGGGTCTTGGTTTACTTCTAAATGTAGCAGCCCATTGGCCTGCCGCCACAGAAAGAGAAGATGTCCTCTGCACATGTGTTTTAACTGTGTATTTACCGCCACAGTCTCAGCTCCTAGCCCCACTCCACTTGCGGTAGGATAGACAGCCTCTTTCATTTCTGGTAAGGAACCAAGTCTACAACTCACACACTGACAAGGGTGTGAGTGAGAGAGAGTGTGAGAGATTGAGAGAGAGAGAGAGAGAGAACGAGTGAGAAAAAGAAGGCGAGAGAGACGTGAAAAACAAGTCAAACCAAACTGTTCCCCACATTAAAACCCCCAACAGAATGGGAAATATGTAGCCCAGTAATTGAGTTAATAGCGTTGGTGAGTGTAAAATTGCTGTGTAATCTCTTCAAGGGCAGATAAATGTGTTGTGATGTGTGTGTAATGCAAATGAGATGTGAAACATTTTGCTAGACTAATTCAGCTAATAGCTTTTGTTCACTACCCAGCTAGCGATGAGGAATCGGCCCAGGAGCGGCCCTCTTCTGGGGGGCCGTAACTGATTGAATCGTCCCGGAATCGGGTGTCGGACTCGGCCCGGAATCAAAATGAATGTTTGCCCAGAATTGGCCCAACTACATCAGGCTGTTTCCGTCTACCGGAATTCAGCTGACTTTGCCGGCATCTTACCAGAATCCCCCCAGAAGCAGCCCGATGCAAATTTTAATAAATGCACACAAAATTACCCGATTTAGTTATTTTAAATATTACTATTATACATTTTATACATGCAAATTATACCCATCCACAAAAAAACATTTTGTGTTGGAGGAAACACCATATACCTGGTGACCGTGTCACATACTCTCGGGCCACATGACGTCTGCTGAGTCTTACTCTCAGCCGAGTGCCCCGACTCTCAGCCAGAATCGGCCCAGATCCACTGTGCTAGCTGGGTACTGTTTGTGCCTTTCAAGTGAGAAACAAAAATAGTGTTGGAATGTGAATAAGGGTACTGAGAGTCTGTCCAAGTCACTTATGCAAACATGCTTTAAAGTGAATTCTGTTTGCGAGTTTGACATTTCCTGTCAATTTAAGAGCATATTTTAGGTTACTAATTACATTTTTCAAAGCACATGGCACTAAATGTGACCTAAATGTGCTAATTCAATCAAACTTTGAAGAGATTATTTTTAACTACAGACTTTTGTGGGACATACAGCTACTTGGTCAGACAGAACGAATCAGCGTTAATTCTGAAGTTCTAACAGATGTCCAGAAAAAAGGACACCATCTTGGTCCCTTCCCTCCCTCTTTCAATCTCTCCCATCTTCCCGATCCTCACTAATTTTATCTCTTTAACCTTTCCTCTTCTGTCTATCCATCTCCCCCCACAACCATCCTCTGGCTAGGTTAGGGAGGTGGGTCTCCCTCCATCCCCCACATCTTTCCCCTCATCCCTGTGGCATCAAGAGGTGTGTCGGCCGTTGTTTACTTTGGCATCAAGCCCCTTTTATTTAGTCCTGGTTCTGGCATGACTGGAGTCTGTTTAACTCCTGGGCCCTAGAGGCAAGGAAGGTCTCAGTTTAGTGCATGCACACACGAACGTGCACGCATACACACACACACACACACAGTTTCCCTAACCCCTAACCCTAAACCTAAACCTAAACTGTACCCTTACCCTAACCCTAACCTTAAGCCTAACTCTAACCCAAAAACCTAACCTTATCCTAACCCTAGCTCCTAACCCTAGCTCCTAACCCTAACCCTAATTCTAACCCTAATTCTAACCTTAACCCTAAACCCCCTAGAAATAGCATTTGACCTTGTGGGGACTAACAAAATGTCCCCAGAAGTATAGTTAAACACGCACGCACGCACACACACACACACACCACACCACACTGGGTCTTGCTTTGGCATGGCTGGCCCTGCTGTCTGCTGGTGTGTCTCTAATGTCTCTAAAGCTGTTAATTCACTGTAATCACTACAAGATTGGGGGGGGGGGGGGGGGGGGGGCTGACTGATGAAGCTGGCAGATAGAACCGTCATGCAACCCTTGCCAATCCTATCCACACTCTCCCCCATAAACCCCTCACCCTCCCCAAATCCTTCACTCACCCTTCTACCAATCAACACCCCTGCCCCCCTGTCCCACTCGTCCATTTTGCTCACACTCATATCCCTTATGGCTCACAGACTAGCCCAACCCTGATAATTGCTACCTGTCAATAGCAATAACCAGAGCCAAAGATAGGCAGACTTTGGCCATATGGAGCCGAGATTTTAGAATTGTGATGGCCACCATGTTGGCATCAGGGAAGTAGCGGACGAGAAATACTCCATGCAACAATGTGTCTTGCAGCATCATGTAATGACTACTAATACTAAGCCAAACCACAAGGTTATGGAACTCCATTCCACTCTGTTCTCCCTCCATTTAATGTCCCAATGCCAAAACTTGTCTGTTAAAGTTTGGAGAATGGGCACTAGTTCACCCCCCTCCGAACCCTCTGAGGACCCCAAGGAGCCTCTTTAATCTCTTTCTGACAGAGCTGCTGTACGGGTGTAAATGACCGTGTCTAATTGCTGTTCAAACACAGTTAGTGAAAACAGGCCAAGTGGTGTCTCTCTTTCAGACAAAGGAGGGAGAGTTTAGGGTCCTTTGTCACTGATGTGTGTGTGTTTGTGTTGTTCAAGAAGCTGTAGTTTCCTGCGTGACCACGTCCATACAACCCGATTTATGGTTGTTCAGTGAAGTGATTTTTTCGCAAACAAAAATGAATACGTGGAGGGAGAGAGGAGATATGGGTGTGTGAACCTGCCGTGATTAAAACATACAACGACAAGAGTTCTGTGTGTGTGTGTTGGGCACGAAGAAAATATGATTAGAAGCATCTCCTTGCCCCTGGGTCATATTCATTAGGCAGTGGTGTAAAGTAATTAAGTAAAAAATACTTTAAAGTACTACGTAAGTAGTTTTTTGGGGTATCTGTACTTTACCATTTCCAAATGTGAAAACTTTTACTTTTACCTCACTACATTCCTAAAGAAAATGATGTACTTTTTACTCCATATATTTTCCTTGACACCCAACAGTACTCGTTACATTTTGAATGCTTAGCAGGACAGGAAAAGGGTCCAATTCACGCACTTATCAAGATAACACATGGTCATCCCTAAGGCCTTTGAGCTGGCAGACTCACTAAACACAAATGCATTCTTTATAAATTATGTTTGACTGTTGGAGTGTACCCCTGGCTGTCCATACATTTTAAAAACAAGAAAATGGTGCCATCTGCTTTGCTTAATATAAGGAATTTGAAATTATTTATACTTTTACTTTTGATACTTAAGTATATTGTAGCAATTACATGTACTTTTGATACTTAAAGTATTTGGTTCTAAATATACAGTGGGGAAAAAAGTATTTGATCCCCTGCTGATTTTGTACGTTTGCCCACTTACAAAGAAATGATCAGTCTATAATTGTCATGAATCCCACTTCCTGAGTCTGTTTTCTGCCTGAGTTGCCTGTTTTCTGTCTTGGAGTCTGTTTCCTGAGGTTCCTGAACGCACCCTGTCTTGTTGCCGGGCGACGAAGCTAGGCAGGAGATCTCTCGATTACCCGCACCTGCATCTCATCAGCTATCTGCAGACCTGGTCCTGATCATCATCTCTCCACTTCATAAGCTCTGACCTGACATCCATTCCCTGCCGGATCGCTAGCAATGAACATCATTCTCCCGGAACATTCACCCCACCCCTGCCTGGTCGTCGGCGGTTTGTGTGCCATCATTGGATCTGCCTATTCACTCTCACCAACTCACCTCCGCTGCCCGCTCCGTCTCCTGGATTATTCTGCTTTCACATTGGAGTCTGTAAATAAATACTCACCTTCGTTCTACTCACCTTGTCCTGGTCTGCTTCTGGGTTCTGCGTTAGAGAATCGTGACAATAATTTTAATGGTAGGTTTATTTGAACAGTGAGAGACAGAATAGCAACAACAAAATCCAGAAAAACGCATGTCAAAAATGTTATAAAATGATTTGCATTTTAATGAGGGAAATAAGTATTTGACCCCCTCTGCAAAACATGACTTAGTACTTGGTGGCAAAACCCTTGTTGGCAATCACAGAGGTCAGACGTTTCTTGTAGTTGGCCCCCAGGTTTACACACATCTCAGGAGGGATTTTGTCCCACTCCTCTTTGCTGTTCTTCTCCAAGTCATGAAGGTTTCGAGGCTGACGTTTGGCAACTCGAACCTTCAGCTCCCTCCACAGATTTTCTATGGGATTAAGGTCTGGAGACTGGCTAGGCCACTCCAGGACCTTAATGTGCTTCTTCTTGAGCCACTCCTTTGTTGCCTTGACCGTGTGTTTTGGGTCATTGTCATGCTGGAATACCCATCCACGACCCATTTTCAATGCCCTGGCTGAGGGAAGGAGGTTCTCACCCAAGATTTGACGGTAAATGGCCCCGTCCATCGTCCCTTTGATGCGGTGAAGTTGTCCTGTCCCCTTTGCAGAAAAACACCCCCAAAGCATAATGTTTCCACCTCCATGTTTGACGGTGGGGATGGTGTTCTTGTGGATTTAGGTAGCATTCCTCCTCCTCCAAGCACGGCGAGTTGAGTTGATGCCAAAGAGCTCCGTTTTGGTCTCATCTGACCACAACACTTTCACCAGTTGTCCTCTGAGTCATTCAGATGTTCATTGTCAAACTTCAGACGGGAATGTATATGTATTCTTGAGCAGGGGGACCTTGCGGGCGCTGCAGGATTTCAGTCCTTCATGGCGTATTGTGTTACCAATTGTTTTCTTGGTGACTATGGTCCCAGCTGCCTTGAGATCATTGACAAGATCCTCCCGTATAGTTCTGGGCTGATTCCTCACCGTTCTCATGATCATTGCAACTCCACGAGGTGAGATCTTGCATGGAGCCCCAGGCCGAGGGAGATTGACAGTTCTTTTGTGTTTCTTCCATTTGCGAATAATCGCACCAAATGTTGTCACCTTCTCACCAAGCTGCTTGGCGATGGTCTTGTAGCCCATTCCAGCCTTGTGTAGATCTACAATCTTGTCCCTGACATCCTTGGAGAGCTCTTTGGTCTTGGCCATGGTGGAGAGTTTGGAATCTGATTGATTGATTGCTTCTGTGGACAGGTGTCTTTTTTTACAGGTAACAAGCTGCGGTTAGGAGCACTCCCTTTAAGAGTGTGCTCCTAATCTCAGCTCATTACCTGTATAAAAGACACCTGGGAGCCAAAAATCTTTCTGATTGAGAGGGGGTCAAATACTTATTTCCCTCATTAAAATGCAAATCAATTTATAACATTTTTGACATGCGTTTTTCTGGATATTTTTGTTGTTATTCTGTCTCTCACTGTTCAAATAAACCTACCATTAAAATTATAGATGGATCCTTTCTTTGTCAGTGGGCAAACGTACAAAATCAGCAGGGGATCAAATACTTTTTTCCCCCACTGTACTTTAGACTTTTACTCATGTAGTATTTTACTGGGTGACTTTTACTTTCTATTAAGGTATCTATACTTTTACTCAAGTATGACAATTGAGTACTTTTTCCACCACTGTCATTAGGGCATGTAATGGAAAACCTTATAAAGAGCTTTGCAACAGAGACAGAAATTCAAAGTTTCTTATTGGACAAGTCCAGGTAGTCCCTCACTGTTTCCGTCCGTTGTCTTGCATTTGGTGCATAATGAACACTCTACTATCCCCCTTTAACTATGTTTTGTTTGCACTTTATCAAGTATGCTCAATCTAATGTGCATGTTAAACATTATTACCCCCTTATTTTGTTTGTGTTTTCACCCTGGTGTAAAATGCAATTCAAATAAAACGTGATAGATTGTCCTCTCCTTCTCCGTGATATGAACACACAGAGAAAAAAGAAAAGGCCTGTCGCTGTCAGAAACATCATCCTTCCTCCCTCCTTCTCTGTGGACACGAACAAGACTCTGCAGGTCCCAGGATCATGTCATGGAAAGCAAATAATCCTATAGAGTTGATGTTAGAGATCTATAGCTCAGCTGAACACGACACAATACTGAAAGCTGCATCGGGAGAGCCCTCAGAATAGACAGATTAAGTCTATCTATCAATCTGTATTACAGGTCAAAAAGAACTAAGGCCACTGACAGTGTCGTGTGTTAGAAGAATACAGTTTTCTCTTATTTTTTCATAATACCTAGATCTTCTAAAAGAACCTAAAGGTCAAAATTGGTCTAAAAACTAAAAGTAAAAGCTGCCCTCGCCATATTTTGAAATATAAGTGCAGATCCTAACTACAGCAACCACAGCAGAGGTAGACACATGGTGGTGTTCTGATCTCCATTTGTCATACCCACTGTTCACATTCCTCCAAACACTGCCTCCCAGAGAAACACCACAGGACTGGAAAATGCAGAGTGTGTATTTGTGTGCTAGAGGGTGTGTTTGTCATGAACCTTCACACACATGTGACCAGGAAGTGCACTTGAGGCTTAGTGAGCTGAACTGAACCTGTTTTGGAAAAACAAGGGAAGATGTTTTTCCTTTCCTCCTCCTTCCTTCATTCCCTGGAAATGGTTCTATGGCTACAATCAGATCTATAGAAGCCACATGGCTTCCTCTCCTCTAATCACAACTGATGATATTATTTAACTGGCTATGACTTTACTTTAGCTAATTTAAGTGATAATGCCGGTGTTTGGAGGATGTATTGGCACGGGTGTTGTTAGATGAAGTCATGGGCCGCCAATCCGTGCCAATATGTCCTGCAAACACCATAGTCATAGTCAGCATAGCTAATAGAACTAACAACTTAGTAAACCCGCTACAATTATGCAGTAATGTTAGTGAACAGACAGTAATTAGTTATACTGGCGGGCCCCGGTGGCAATAAATTAGTAATACCAAAAGCTTACCTTGTCTTACCTTGTCTTCCAGTGATGTGTTGGAAAGTCATAGCCAGATAGCTAACATAGCATCCCTCAGTTTGAGCAGGGTGTTTCAGTAGGCTAAACTAGCTACAGTGCCCTCCACTAATATTGGCACCCTTGGTAAAAATGTCTTTATTGTTTATCCTCTTGGTCTTTCAAACCAAATATTCAGAAAAATCTAACCTTTGATTAACTAAAATAATTTAAAAAAATACATTCTTATCATAAAACAAAGATTTTTCTCAAATATATGTGTGCCACAATTATTGGCACCCCTTATAGATAACAGCTCTGAGTCTTCTCCTATAATGCGTAATGAGGTTGGAGAACACATGGCAAGGGATCTGAGACCATTCCTCCATAGATAATCTCTCCAGATCCTTCAGATTCTGAGGTCCATGCTTGTGCACTCTCCTCTTCAGCTCATCCCAGGTATGTTATAGTGGGTGAAATATGTTGCTGTCTACTGTCTAACAATGTTCAACCATTTGAGAAGCTGCACACACACCTGGGGGGAGACAAAGAATTACAGACAGACAGACAGACAGACAGACAGACAGACAGACAGACAGACAGACAGACAGACAGACAGACAGACAGACAGACAGACAGACAGACAGACAGACAGACAGACAGACAGACAGACAGACAGACAGACAGACAGACAGACAGACAGACAGACAGACAGACAGACAGACAGACAGACAGACAGACAGACAGACAGACAGAGAACGACAGAGGAGCATGTTTGCGTGGCTTTCTGGCTGAACAGGACTGAGCAGTCCTGTGTTATCACATCAGAGAAATGCATTAAGGGTGAACAGTGATTTCTATTAGACAGCACAGTCAGCACTATCCTTGACTGAACAACTGGAATACAGCTGGCTGTCCTGGAGCTCAAGGCTGGCTGGGGAGAGAGGAAGTGAGCGAGGGAGGGTGGGAGGGAGGTTTGGTCAGGCCAGCTGGACATGGGGGTGTGAGAGAGAAAGAGAGGGAGGAAAGAAATTATGAGGAAGGGGAGAAAGGAGGAGGGGAAAACAGAACGGAAGAACCTGCTAAACAGATGAGTGTCTTTAACTCTGTACAGCAGGGATGGGCAATTGTCGGCCGAATGCAGCCCGCAGCCCCCCTTTTATAGGCCCGTGGATCAATAAAAAAAACTCAGTTGGGTTCTCAACTTACTGTTACAAGTCAGAATAGTAGAATACACAAGGTGCAATTTGGTTGTGCATCAGCAGTATTTCTCTTGTTATGTCAGTCACTGACATTTTTTTTTTGATTGGTAAGCTATAGGCCAGCTATCTAAACTTGCAGTAATCGTGGTCAAATTACTGCCCGTGGGGCCCTAATGATTTTGTTAGTCAAACATTTCTCTCCACCCTATGGTAAAATGTGTAGAATTGTTGGGAAAATGCTGTTAAACACTCATCTGTTTAGCATGTTCTTCCGTTCTGTTTTCCCCTCCTCCTTTCTCCCCTTCCTCACAATTTTAAGAGGTGCGTAACTGGCTGCAGGGAAGTCAGGCGCAGGAGAGCAGAACTGGGTAATAACCGGAGCAGTTTAATGAGGCAAAACCAACGGTACCCAGAACAACAAAATATGGGTTGAAATAACCCGTCGCAAACCAGTCTGGAGTGCACATACACTTTACAACAAACAATTCCACACACAGACATGGGGGGAACAGAGGGTTATATACACATCAAGTAATGAGGGAATGTAAACCAGGTGTGTGGGAAAACAAGACAAAACAAATGGAAAATGAAAGGTGGATCGGCGATAGCTAGAAGACCGGTGTCGTCGACCGCTGAACGCCGCCCGAACAAGGAGAGGAACCGACTTCGGTGGAAGTTGTGACAAAATGTTTCTCTCCGATACATAGCAAAATAAGTAGAATTGAATGAAATGAGTTACAAATATGCGAAATCTTCTCTCCGCCCCATGGAAAAACATTTGGTGGCCCCCACCCCCATCAAAGTTTGCCCACTGAGCAACACACTGTAACCTAACTCAGGGATGTGTCACCCTGTCTGCACACAGACAGTAAGACATTTAGTACACAACACCCAGCAGAGAGTGGAGTGAGTTACGGTGCACTGACAAAACAGGGTCCCCACCAAGAAGAGTTCTCCTTTAGTCAGTCTACAGCTATGACAACCGATGTGTTGAAATGTGTTCTCCACTACATGAAGAAAGAGTTAGTCACTATGTCTCAAATGACACTCTATTCCCTGTATAGTGCACTACCTTTGACCAGAGTGCTATGCAGAACCCTAGGCCAAATGAGAAGTGGTTTATCATGCAATGCTTACAGGTATGTGATGAGTGTGTTGTTATACATGTAGCTTACTACTAACACCATGTTCAGTGTAGAGAGCACACTAACGTAACACTGTTTTGATGTTGTTGAAGACTAATATAGAAATCTTATCTTTTGACACTGAGAGTCTATGGGTCTTTCAATAATTAATGGGGCCAATGTGTGACATAAGGATAAACATTTCAAAATGATTTTTAACAAAAATAAAAAGGATTTTCACGCAGATCCCCATGTGTACTTAGAGGTATAAAAGTGAATATATGCTAATATATGCTAACTCCAGCTATACAACAACATATGTCTGTATAGGACTGTACATCCTTTAAGCAGGGTTCATACCATACTTTGAACCTCACTATCGCCGTTTTTATAATGAGAAAGTGACCAAAAAACGGGTTCCTTTTTTAATGGAAGGATTTGTATGGAAAGCCAAGTTGAAATCAGCATTAGATGTTGTCGTTCTGATAATAACCACGTGGCTTTACTGCAACAGAGTAGCGCATCACCTTCAATTGAAGGGGCGGGAAACAAACGAAAGTGGCCACATCTCTCACAAAAAATGATCAAAAATGAAATCACAGATAATTATATGGAACAGGAGAACTTATAAATTGGCTTCAATATTTACAAGGCCTTTTCAAGCACCAAATTGAGGAAATGTCTGATTTCCAAGGTAGGCCTATTCCAGTACTTGAATTTCTGAGCACTAAATTCAAATTCAAGTAGGCTACTTCAAGCCCCTTGTATTGTTTAAAATGAAAGGTGTAACATTGAAAACAAAATGTATTTGTCATGTTTTTTTTATTCAATTGCCAGATCATTACCACTAGGCTATCTAATTTGTTGTCATTATCCAGAATAATTCATAGGAATAGCGTTGGGTGTTGCGCAATAGTCTTTATAACACAGTGGTGACCCCACGTTCAGGGCAGGTGGGGCTTTTGAGCACACCTGTATAGAAAAAAAAAGCTCCTGTTTTGCATGATATTTTGGCATTATTACATTGGCATAAAAATGATAATAACTGAGTTAATAAAGCTGCATACAAACATGGTCTCAGTGTGCTGTCACTCATGGGGACATTACGTTACCGCAAAATCTACAGGGAGAGCTCGAAAATTCAAGCCCCTTGGGTGCTGCAATAGAGTTACATTAGAAGTGCCCATCCAAGGAGGCTCAATAGTAAATAGTTACTAATAAACAGTTACATTGACTACGTCAGTCCTAACTTGCTCATTAATGTCTTCATCAAAATTACAGATTGCCTCATCTGCTCGTCGTCCCCTTATGCCTTAGTTTGTACATCTCATGTCACGTCCTGACCCTAGTAAGATGTCATTTTCTATAGTGGAGTTGGTCAGGGCGTGACAGGGAGTGTTTTGGGTTGTTCTATGTTTTCCATTTCTATGTTTAAGTTCTAGTTTTCTATTTCTATGTTGGGATTGTTTGGGTTGATCTCTAATTGGAGGCAGCTGAACCTCGTGCCTCTGATTAGAGATCATATTTATGTAGGGGGTTTTCTTCCTGGGGTTTGTGGGTAGTTGTTTTCTGTTTAGTGTATGTCACCTGACGGAACTGTTGTTGTTTTGTCGTTTTGTTGTTTTGTTAAAGTGTTTTGATTAAAAGTAAATATGAGCACTATACACGCTGCGCCTTGGTCCCCTTTATATGACCCACGTTACATCTCAATTGTCAGTAGGAACCACATTTGTTTAAGAAAATTAGCCATATCAGTTATGTTTTTTTAAAAGGCAGTAAATGAGGCTGAATGAACTGTATCGCTGTCAGACAAGACTCTGCTGATAGCCAGGTGTAGCAGTGGTAAGGATTCACTCCTTGGTGCTGAAAAGAAAGCTCTGCTGTTGGGACAGCTTTATGTAGGCCCTAACAGTGTTTTAGACTCTGTGTCCAATCCAAGGCACATAAACATATTAAAACATGAAGACATTATCTTGATGCTTTCTCTGTTAAGTCGAACGAGACCCTGCTGTAAATCAAGTGGACAACAACAGGTGATCAACATCAATTCGCTAGGGATATTAGGGCCAATGTGGATGCAGACACAACTGTCTTTACGGTGTAATGAATGAGACAGTAAAATATTCTGGCCATTCCTAGCAAAATCCTTTTTTTCAGCAATTGGGCTGTTGTTGCATTAGCATGTACTATCACAACAGCTCTTTGTCAATTGACTGTTATTCAGAAAATTTCTTTCTGGATCAGATGATGATGTGTGAAAATATCATGGTGTAACTAATGAGCTTGACACCAAATGAATATCCAACAATTATTGAAGTTAACTATGTTAATGATAGTATCGATTTAAGTTTAAACCTGTTGGGGCTAGGGGGCAGTATTTGCACGGCCGGATAAAAACGTACCCGATTTAATCTGGTTACTACTCCTGCCCAGAAACTAGAATATGCATATAATTAGTAGATTTGGATAGAAAACACTCTAAAGTTTCTAAAACTGTTTGAATGGTGTCTGTGAGTATAACAGAACTCATATGGCAGGCCAAAACCTGAGAAGATTCCATACAGGAAGTGCCCTGTCTGACAATTTGTTGTCCTTCTGTTGCATCTCTATCGAAAATACAGCATCTGTGCTGTAACGTGACACTTTCTAAGGCTCCCATTGGCTCTCTAAAGCCGCCAGAAAGTGTAATGGGGTGTCTGCTGTCTCTGGGCGAAGAACAGCAGGAGAATTTGTGAGTGGTCAGCCTGGGGACAGTGACACTGGAGATGCGCGTTCATGAGAATTCTCAAATTTTTTCTTTCAGCCTTTGAATGAATACAACGTTGTCCGGTTGGAATATTATCGCTATTTTACCAGAAAAATAGCATAAAAATTGATTTTAAACAGCGTTTGACATGCTTCTAAGTACGGTAATGGAATATTTGTACATTTTTTGTCACGAAATGCGCTCGCGTGTCACCCTTCGGATAGTGACCTGAACGCACGAACAAAACGGAGCTATTTGAATATAACTATGGATTATTTGGAACCAAAACAGCATTTGTTGTTGAAGTAGAAGTCCTGGGAGTGCATTCTGATGAAGAACAGCAAAGGTAATCCAATTTTTCTAATAGTAATTCTGAGTTTAGGTTGTCCCAAACTTGGTGGGTGTCAAAATAGCTAGCCGTGATGGCCGGGCTATGTACTCAGAATATTGCAAAATGTGCTTTCGCCGAAAAGCTATTTTAAAATCTGACACCGCGATTGCATAAAGGAGTTCTGTATCTATAATTCTTAAAATAATTGTTATGTATTTTGTCAACGTTTATCGTGAGTAATTTAGTAAATTCACCGGAAGTTTGCGGTGGGTATGCTAGTTCTGAACATCACATGCTAATGTAAAAAGCTGGTTTTTGATATAAATATGAACTTGATTGAACAAAACATGCATGTATTGTATAACATAATGTCCTAGGAGTGTCATCTGATGAAGATCATCAAAGGTTAGTGCTGCATTTAGCTGTGGTTTTGGTTTTTGTGACATATATTCTTGCTTTGAAAATGGCTGTGTGATTATTTTTGGCAGGGTACTCTCCTGACATAATCTAATGTTTTGCTTTCGCTGTAAAGTCTTTTTGAAATCGGACAATGTGGTTAGATTAACGAGAGTCTTGTCTTTAAAATGGTGTAAAATAGTCATATGTTTGAGAAATGGAAGTTATAGCATTTTTGAGGTATTTGTATTTTGCGCCACGCGATTCGACTGGCTGTTGACTAGGGTGGGACGCAAGCATCCCACCTAGCCCAGGGAAGTTAAGTAGCAAGGTAAGGTGAATCTTTCTTACACGGTTCAAGCTCAACGTCTAATTTAACTGATTAATGCTTAATATGTGCTATAAGGACAACTTACACTGTCATAAATGCAAGGAAAGAAAAGTAATGTTCTACATCTCATGATTTTGGACAAATCGGTCAAGACACCAACCGTGATAAAGGGTTAAACATAGGTTTTAAATCAACTCCTGAATTTGAATAAATATACTGTAGCTATGATTCCCCCCAGTTGTAACAAGTTGTCCAGCATAGAAAATCCTCACTGGTACCCTAGTTTATAGAAAGACCACTATACAAGCATGCTGAGAAATAACAATGTTATGGTGTTGTCTAGGATTATTATGGTCACATCATTTCAGAGAAATCTGTTGTAAAAACCTGTTGCAAAACTAATATTGGAAATGTTTTTTTTTCCATGTCATGAGTAGGTCTCTACGTGTTACAGAAACAGCACGCTTAGTGAAGACAGATTAATCAACGCAAGCATGCAGAGATGTCAAGCTATGTTGATGTTGTCAAGGACAAAGTATTATCAACACATAGTAACACTGTTTGTTCTGATGATTAAAATAACAGTTGTCATATTGTCTGGGACTTCTCTATTATCGGACCGTTACATCATCTGCCACTTTAAGATTGTCACTTTGCGCTATTACGAAACTGACAACTGAGAGATATAGGTCCACAGAGATATAAGGTTGTTTTGATGTTGTCAAGGACAACGACCCCATCTAATCCACACAGTGGAGGAACCCCAGAAACACGGGGCAAACCACATCCTCTTGATGATCTAAGAGACAGTACAACAATAGGAACAATAAGCTACACTTCTACAGGCACTTCACTTATCCTGTTTGCTTAATTCTTATACTAAAATTCAGTGTACGATAAGTAAATACACACCGATAAGGTTGGGTAAATCACACATGCTGTAAGGATGTTTCATTTATAAATCTGCAGTATGACACACAGAGACACACAAGCATCCACCCTTAAATGATACCCTATTCCCTGTATAGTGCACTACCTTTGACCAGAGTACTGTGCAGAGCCCTAGGTAAAATGAGAAGTGGGTTATCATGTAATGCTGTTTTGATGTCGTTGAGGACTAAAATAAAAATCTTCTCATCTTTTGTAACTGAAATGCTTATCTATCCAAGCAAGATAAACAGCATTGTTCATATCAAATAAAATGTTATTTGTCACATGCTTCATAAACAACAGGTGTAGACTAACAGTGTAATGCTTACCTACGGGCCCTTCCCAACAATGCAGAGAAACATTTAAAAATAATTGAAAAATAATAACACAAGGATAAATACACAATGAGTAACTATTTGCTATATACATGGGGTACCAGTACCGAGTGGATGTGCAGGGGTACCAGGTAATTGAGGTAGATATGTACATACAGGTAGGGGTAAAGTGACTAGACAATGTGCAGGGGTACCAGGTAATTGAGGTAGATATGTACATATAGGTAGGGGTAAAGTGATCAGGCAACAGGATAGATCATAAGCAGTAGCAGCAGCATATGTGATGAGTCAAAAGAGTTAGTGCAAAAGAGGGTCAATGCAGATAGTCTGGGTGCTATTTGGTGTAGCAGTCTTAGGGCTTAGGGGTAGAAGCTGTTCAGGGACCTGTTGGTTCCAGACTTGGTCCATCGGTACTGCTTGCAGTGCAGTAACAGAGGAGAACAGTCTATGACTTGGGTGCCTGGAGTCTTTGACAATTTTTATGGCCTTCCTGTGACAGCGCCTGGTACAGAGGACCTGGATGACAGGGAGATCGACCCCAGTGATGTACTAGGCCGTACACACTACCCTCTGCAGCGCCTTGCAGTTGCCATACCAAGCGGTGATGCAGGCAGTCAAGATGCTCTCAATGGTGCAGCTGTAGAACTTTTTGAGGATCTGAGGGCCCATGACGAATCTTTTCAGACTCCTGAGGGGAAGAGGCGTTGTTGTGTTATTTTCACGACTGTGTTGGTGTGTGTGGGCTATGTTAATTCCTTAGTGATGTGGACACCACTACAGCCCTGTTGATGTGGATGGGGGCGTGCTAGGCCCTCCATTTCCTGTAGTCCACAATCAGCTCCTTTGTCTTGCTGACATTGAGGGAGTTGTTGTTGTCCTGGCATCACACTGCCAGGTCACTGATCTTCTCCCTATAGGCTGTCTCATCGTCGTCGATGATCAGGCCTATCACCGTTGGGTCATCAGCAAACTTAATTATGGTGTTTGAGTCATTGCACCCACACAGTCGCCACCTGGGGGTGGCCCGTCAGGAAGTCCAGGATTCAGTTGCAGAGGGAGGTGTTCAGTCCCAGGGTCCTGAGCTTAGTGACGAGCTTGGAGGGCCCTATGGTGTTTAATGCTGAGCTGTAGTCACTGAACAGCATTCTCACATAGGTGTTCCTCTTGTCAAGGTGGGAGAGGGCAGTGTGGAGTGCAATAGAGATTACGTAATCTGTGGATCTGTTGGGGCGGTATGCAAATTTGAGTGGGTCCAAGGTGTCTGGGATGATGGTGTTGATGTGAGTCATGACCAGCCTTTCAAAGCATTTCATGGCTACAGATGTGAGTGCTACGGGGCGATAGTCATTTAGACAGGTTACCTTGGCGTTCTCGGGCACAGGGACTATGGTGGCCTGCTTGAAATATGTCGGTATTACAGACTGGGTCAGTGAGAGGTTGAAAATGTCAGTGAAGACACTTACCAGCTGGTCAGCACATGCTCTGAGTATGCGTCCTGGTAATCCATCGGGCCCCACGGCCTTGTGAATTAGAACCTGTTTATAGGTCTTACTCACATCGTCTATGGAGAGCGAGATCACACAGTCGTCCGGAACAATTAGGTCTATAATCAATAGCCTAACTGTTAATATGCATTGCTTTAGAAGTCATCCTTAAATACTGTATCTACAGAAATAAGACAGCTCCTGCTTCTGTTGCCTGTTTGTTTGTTTAATAGCCTACTGATTCCGTGAGCGCCAAGCCTCATGCACCCGCAAAATGTTGGATAAAGCAATTCCGCAAATTTGTCTGTTTTAATCTTTGCTATGCTGTAACAAAGGCTTTACAATTTTTTTCTTGTTAAAACAGCCTCTCTGGTACGACTTATAATTTATTGAGTGTTGTTTACACTGTTCCTAATGGGTAGAAAAATGATAAAAAATGAAAAATTATATTGTAATCTAACATAATATGCATGTATCTCTCGCTCCCATAACCTTCTTTTTATTGATATCTTTCTTATTGTTATTAGTACAATTATTATTAATATCATCATTATAATGTCATTATCAAATCAAATTGTATTGGTCACATACACATATTTAAAATATGTTATTGTGGGTGTAGCGAAATGCTTGTGTTTCTACCTCCAACAGTGCAGTAGTATCAAACAATTCACAACAATACACATAAATCTAAAACTAAAAGAATGGAATTAAGAAATATATAAATATTAGGATGAGCAATGTCGCACTGACTAAAATACAGTAGAATACAGTATACAGTGCATTTGGAAAGTATTCAGACCCCTTGAATTGTTCCACATTTTGTTACGTTACAGCCTTATTCTAAAGTGGATTAATTAGTTTTAACCCCTCATTAATATACATACAATACCACATAATGACAAAGAAAAAATATGTTTTTAGAAATGTTTGCTAATTTATAAAAATGAAATATAAGATTTACATAAGTAAATCGCAGCGTCGTCCGGGTTTGGCCAGGGTAGGCCATCATTATAAATAAGACTTTCTTCTTAACTGACTTGCCTATTTAAATAAAGGTTAAATAAAAAAAATACAAATAAATGAAGTATTCAAACCCTTTCTCAGTAGTTTGTTGAAGCACCTTTGTCAGCAATTATAGCCTTGAGTCTTCTTGGGTATGACGCGTCAAGCTTGGTACATCTGTATTTTGAGTTTCTCCTATTCTTCTCTGCAGATCCTCTCAAGCTCTGTCAGGTTGGATGGGGAGCGTCGCTGCACAGCTATTTTCAGGTCTCTCCAGAGATGTTCGATTGGGTTCAAATCAAGGCTCTGGCTGGGCCACTCAAGGACATTCAGAGACTTGTCCCACGTTGTCTTGGCTGTGTGCTTAGGGTCGTTGTCCTGTTGGAAGGTGAACCTTTGCCCCAGTCTGAGCACTCTTGAGCAGGTTTTCATCAAGTATCTCTCTGTACTTCGCTCCGTTCATCTTTCCCTCGATCCTGACTAGTCTCCCAGTCCCTGCCACTGAAAAACATCCCCACAGCATGATGCTGCCACCACCATGCTTCACTGTAGGGATGGTACCAGGTTTCCTCTAGACGTGACGGTTGGAATTCAGGTCCAAGAATTCAATCTTGCAATCATTAGTCCAGAGAATATTTTTTCTCATGGTCTGAGAGTCCTTTAGTGTCTTTCGGCAAACTCCAAGTGGGCTGTCATGTGCCTTTTACTGAGGAGTGGCTTACGTCTGGCCACACTACCATAAAGGCCTGATTGGTGGAGTGCTGCAGAGATGGTTGTCCTTCTGGAAGGTTCCCCCATCTCGACAGAGGAACTCTGGAGCTTTGTCAGAGTGACAGTCAGGTTCTTGGTCACCTCCTTGACCAAGGCGCTTCTTCCCCCGAATGCTCAGTTTGGCCGGGCAGACAGCTCTAGGAAGAGTCTTGGTGGGTCCAAACTTCTTCCATTTAAGAATGATGGAGGCCACTGTGTTCTTGGGGACCTTCAATGCTGCAGAAATGTTTTGGTACCCTTCCCCGGATCTGTGCCTTGACACAATCCTGTCTCAGAGCTCTACGGACAATTCCTTCGACCTCATGGCTTGGTTTTTGCTCTGACATACACAATCAACTGTGGGACCTTATATAGACAGGTGATTGCTTTCCAAATCATGTCCAATCAATATAACTTACCACAGGTGGACTCCAATCAAGTTGTAGAAACATCTCAAGGATGATCAATGGAAGCAGGATGCACATAAGCTCAATTTCGAGTCTCATAGCAAAAGGAATAAATACTTATGTAAATAAGCTATTCTATTTTTATGTGTCATACATTTGCTCAAATTTATAAAAACCTGTTTTCACTTTTTATCGTGTGTAGATTGATGAGGGGAAAAAAATTATTGAATCCATTTCAGAACAAGGCTGTAACGTAACAAAATATAGAAAAGGGGAAGGGGTCTGAATAATTGTACTGTACATATGAAAATGAGTAAAGCAGTATGTAACTATGATTAAAGTGACTAGTGTTCCATTAATAAAGTGACCAGTGATTCCATGTCTATGTACATAGGGCAGGAGCCTCTAAGGTGCAGGGTTGAGTAACCGGGTGGTAGCCAGCTAGTGATGGCTATTTAATGGTCTGATGGCCTTGAGATAGAAGCTGTTTTTCAGTCTCTTGGTCCCAGCTTTGAGGCACCTGTACTGACCTCGCCTTCTGGCTGATAGTGGGGTGAACAAGCCATGGCTCGGGTGGTTGATGTCCTTGATGTTTTTTTTGGACTTCCTGTGACATTGGGTGCTGTAGGTGTCCTGGAGAGCAGGTAGTTTGCCCCCGGTGATACGTTCAGTAGACCGCACCACCCTCTGGAGAGCCCTGTGGTTGCGGGTGGTGAGGTTGCCATACCAGGCGGTGATACAGCCCGACAGGATGCTCTCAATTGTATATCTGTAAATGTTTGGGTCTTAGGGGCCAAGCCAAATTTCTTCAGCCTCCTGAGGTTGAGGAGGTGCTTCTGAGCCTTCTTCCCCATACTGTCTGTGTGGGTGGACCATTTCAGATTGTCAGTGATGTGTACGCCAAGGAACCTGAAGCTTTTCACCTTCTCCGCTGCGGTCCCGCCATCGCAGAGGGGAAGGGGAAGTAACAATGGTCGAGAGTTTTACAGGCAATGTCTTAATAGAACTTCGCTAGCGTTTTCCTTAAATGTACTTTGTTAAAATCCCCAGCTACAATAAATGCAGCCTCGGGATATGTGGTTTCAAGAGGGCCATTGTGATATCGGCTTGAGGGGGAATATACACAGCTGTGACTATAACCGAAGAGAATTCTCTTGGGATGCAATACGGTCGGCATTTGATTGTGAGGTACTCTAGGTCGAGTTCCTGTACGTTATCACAATCACACCATGAGTAGTTAATCATGAAACATACACCACCGCCTTTCTTCTTCCCAGAGAATTCTTTATTCCTGTCTGCTTGATGTACTGAGAACCCAGCTGGCTGCATGGACCGGGACAGTATATCCGGAGAGAGACATGTTTCCGTGAAACAGAGTATGTTACAGTCTCTGATGTCTCTCTGGAAGGAGATCCTCACCCTGAGCTCATCTACTTTATTGTCCAGGGACTGAACATTTGCGAGTAATATACTCTGAAGCGGTGGATGGTGTGCACGCCTCCTGAGTCGAACTAGAAGTCCACTCAAAATACTTCTTCTCCACCGGAGCGTCTTGGAGCAGCCTCTGGGATAAGTTCAATTTCCCTGGGGGGTACGAACAAAGGATCCAATTCAGGAAAATCGTAATGCTGGTGAATGCTGGTGAGTTACCGCCGCTCTGATATCCAAACGTTCTTATCATTAGTAGGCTTCGTAAAGTAATAACCTTGTATAACCACCATAAAGCTGTTGGCCTAAGAGCACGACCTGTTTTGTCTTAATACCGTAATTTACTTAGGCCTATATTTCAATATATAGGCTACTGTATATCAATCAATCAGTTATTCATTAGTTAATGTCATCACACAGCACACAAATCATTCATGCTTTGAAATCCCATCAAGCGTTTTAGTTTTAAAATTAAATGAATAATAAGCCTAAACAAGCTATGAATAATAAGCCTAAACAACAAATAAACCGCAATTTACGAATGCATGCAACTGTTTTTAGTCTTTGCTGTAATAATGGCTTTATAAATTTGTTTTACTCGTTAGAACAGACTCTCTGGTACAGTTATAATTTATTTAGTGTTGTTTACACGGTTCCAAATGGTCAGAAATATAATCATATTTTAATTTAACAGCACCTGTTTGCCACACACAATACTCACGCAATTTGAGAGTTTGCTACAGCACACAGCAAATTTGTGGGTGTTAAAATCTCAGTGTTGAGGAAAAAGTGTTGTGAGTGTTATATCTGAGTGTTGATTTTAGTGGGGTTAACACCAGTGGGATTGAGTGAAA
This sequence comes from Salmo salar, assembly GCF_965601325.2. Taxonomy (NCBI): domain Eukaryota; kingdom Metazoa; phylum Chordata; class Actinopteri; order Salmoniformes; family Salmonidae; genus Salmo; species Salmo salar. Next base: position 22,920,214 of record NC_138311.1, on the reverse strand, counting down.
CTTGCAGTAAATAAATGAAGTGTTATTTTAATCACAGTGCAATCACCACTGCATGGTGTTGTTGTTACTCGACCGTGTTGAGCTAATTTCCATAAACTCTCTCAGTGTAAATAAGGCATTGGAGGGGCCTCATTATCATATTTCCCAGCATGCTTTGTTACAGGTTGCGTATTAGAATAGCTTGTTTTAATATCCGTTTCTGCATGCACCTTGATTAATTGATCTTATAATACACAAAGATAAATAACATACATTTTTCTAAAGTAATTCAATCTGTAAGTGGTTGGACTTATTTCACCAGTTATTGACATGGTTGTTCCAGTTTAGGTGGTTTAGGTAGCCTCATTTATCAATCTTCCCTTCCTTGTCAGTCATTCTAACTGCAGTTGCTGGTGACTAAAAGTTCCAATTGTTAGCTATCCTAACTCCGGCTGGATTCCAATTGGAATTATATAACACTTTGCAAGCCAGAATAATGTGACTTGCTGATGTGGCAATGTGAGTTTCAGACCACTGTGTTAGGTTAAAAGTAGGCTGTCGAAGTATGATATTGTCCCAAAAAAGTTATGTATTGTCATAAATAATGATATTTGTATGATAAAATATTAACTTAGGTACTTGGTGAAGGCAACAGGACTGAAAACCATTGAATATAGAAATCTTCTCATATTTAGTCGCTGAGTGAGAGACTTGTCTATTCAAGCAAGAGAAACAATTTTTCCATGTGATGAGTAGGTCTCTACATGTTACAAAAACAGCATGCTTAGTGATGACAGAATAATCTATGCAAGCATGCATAGATGTCAAGCTATTTTGATGTTGTCAAGGACAAAGTATTATCAACACATAGTAACACTGTTTGTTAAAATAACAGTTGTTACCATTATATTATGTTGCCATCTGCAACTTTAAGATTGTCACTTTGGGCTATTACAAAACTGACATGTATATGACAACTGGACAGTTTTGCACAGAGATATAAGGTTGTTTTGATGTTGTCGGGACAACAGCCCTATTTAATTCACACAGTGGAGGAACCCCAGAAACCGAGCGGCAAACCACATCCTCTTGATGATGTAATCGAGAGTACGAAAACAGGAACAATAAGCTACACTTCTACAGGCACTTCAAAGGTCAAATAGGGGGTGCTGATATTTGTCCTGTTTCACTGCATGTACAAGTGGGTAACCTGTACGAGTGTGAGGTGTGAAATGGAAATGTATTTCTTGCATTTCTAAACTCCCTGAGAGAGTGGGGTCACTGCCAGGGATGTATCCCGTTTGAGTCGCTCTTATACTAAAATTCAGTGTACGATAAGTCAACACACACCGATAAGGTTGGGTAAATCACACATGCTGTAAGGATGTTTCATTTATAAAGCAGCAGTATGGCACACACAGACAGACAAGCTTCCCCCCCACACACACAATGCTACAGGGTCAAACTCCATGCGTGTGCCTTCTCCTCTCCTCACTAATGGTTTGTATGTTCCAGGTCTGCTAACCACCAAGGTTACTGAGTAACCACAGCAGGTCACGCAATGACTTTTCAACAGGGTGATATATACTGTATGTTAATCACGTTGCTGAACCTATAACTGCATGGTGGACTCAGGTCCTGTTGAGAGGGAAGGACGTTTAAACTATTCAAAACATGATTCCTTATTGGGAGGAAGGACTGCTTATTATAGAGCTACATCATCAGTAGGCTACATGGTTGTTAGGGTAAAGATCTGAAAAGAGTATAGATAAAGATATTTATAACTAACCCAAGAGAGTCCGTCTGTGTCTTTTTCAACAGGAGAAAATGAAGCATAGTGGGCAGAACAAGCAAGGAAGTGGGCAGAGCCAAGCACGAGCTAGCAAGATCCTATTGCCGCGTGTCATGCCCTGACCTGAGAGAGCCTTTTTAATGTCTCTATTTAGGTTTGGTCAGGGTGTGATTTGGGTGGGCATTCTATGTCCTTTCTTCTATGTTTTTGTATTTCTTTGTTTTGGCCTGGTATGGCTCTCAATCAGGGACAGCTGTACATTGTTGTCGCTGATTGGGAGCCATACTTAGGCAGCCTGTTTTCCTTTGGGGTTTTGTGGGTAGTTGTTTTCTGTCTTGTGTTTTTCACCTGACAGAACTGTTGGCTTTCGTTTTTGTTTCTTTGTTTAAGTGTTTCGTCATTTATAATAAATTATGACCACTTACCACGCTGCATCTTGGTCCCCTCTTTCAGACGATCGTTACACCGCGTTCTAGTGAATGCCTTTGCTGTGAAGTGCATGTGCAATAATTCAATTCGCCCTCGCACTCCTTGTAAACAATGCAAGTTATAGAAACCTTGGCAAAGGGTCACGTCTACAAAACGTTGTGCACTATGTTTGGAACAGTTTCTAGATTAGGGAACAGAAAACTGTAGTGAGATCGGGCTTTTCTTGGATGAGAAAATCAGCAGAATGTTGGCCCAGTTCCAACTCGCTCCATCTTCTCCCACTGTCGGCTACTGGGCTTCCTCTCATTACCATATTTGGTGGGGAGTGGAAATTCCAACCAGATTCAGATGTATACATCCAGTGTAACATCTGGCTCCCTGTTATATCTGTGGTACAGGGTTATATCATCAGTAGGCTACACAGTTGGTAGGTTAGGGGATCTGAGGGATGTGCTGAAACCTGATCTGATAATCTGCTTACTAAGGTGGTGTCTGTCAGCAGTCTGTCCGGAATAGTCTGTCTGTCTGTCTTTAGGCCAGTCTGTCTGTCAACAGTGTGGTTCATTAGATTCTCCTCAGACTGCACTGTAAGGTCTCTGTCTCTCTCTGTCAGTCTGTGTGTGTGACTTCACAGTGAGGTGAAGATCTCAAAGAGAGCCTGTCAGAGGCAGGTGTCAGGTGGGTTGTGTGTCATACCTGACTTGGTGTGTGTGTGTGTGTGTAAGTGTGCATTCTCACAATTAAGTATACTGTACATCTCAATGAGTCTTTCAGACATCAAGCCACCTACATGTGAGATCATCAGCCAGTGCCAGGTGTCAACAGGCTGTGTGTGTGTGTGTGTGTATAGCCCCCCTTCCATCCAACAGTCTGCATGGTGGTGTCCCAGCACCAAACACCTGTGGTGATTAGTGAGGGCTACTATAGCAGAGCTGTCATTACTGCCTAATGAAGCAGCCATAAAACACTGGGGCTGCTGCCTCCTGTCTACACAGCCTGTGCATGTGTTTGTGTGTGCATGTGTGTGTGCGTGTGTGTGTGTGTGTGTGTGCAATGATCAGTAATAAAGTTGCCCTGTCTCCTGTCTGTGTTCACAACTGCAGGGCAGTGAAAGCCTTTATGGGTCTGTGCGTGTGTGCGTTGTGTGTGTGTGTATCTGCATTAGAAGTGTTTTCCCAGAATCCCGTGCCTGCACCTCTGTGCCCTGGCATGTGTTATTGTTTGACATCATCACTTCCTCTCCATTACGAGCTTCCTGTTCCCCTGGTTTACACATTTTTTGGGGGTGTTTAACTTTTATTTAACTAGGCAAGTCAGTTAAGAACAAATTCTTATTTACAATGACGGCCTACCCTGGACGACGCTGGGCCGCCCTATGGGACTCCCAATCATGGCCGGATGTGATACAGCCTGGATTCGAACCAGGAACTGTAGTGACGCCTCTTGCACTGAGTCGCGGTGCCTTAGACCGCTGCACCACTCGGGAGCCTCATTACCATCAGGAAATATGTGAGACATTAACTGTCAATCTAGCTCTCCTATCCTACGGCAACCAGTGATCAATCAATTAACACCCGACCAATCAATCCTGATTCCTGTTCAATGGCACTGCACGTTCACACCAGTGTATAGTCCATAGAAGACAGGTCACACTGTGTGTGTGTTCCAGGACTGTACTGATTCATGTCATTTGAGCCCTGGAGCATAGAGAGCTCACAACAACAGAGGTCAGACTATGTAACTAACTGTTCCAGTTCTAGAACAGATTCAGGTCAAATAGCCACATTATCGAAGAGCAACTCCACTACAACCTACGAGTGTTAAGTGATCCTAGTTGTTCTGTCACTGGAACAGGCTGTATTCCAGTGTGGTCACTGTTGTGTCTATGGCTCTGAGAGACTGAATATAATATGACGTAGTGTATCTCTATGGACTAAATGACCCTCAGACACGGAACCCTGTGACGTGTGTTCTGGGGAAGCCCCTAAAGAGACCTAAACAGTTGTCTGAATGGCATCTCATACACAAACAAACACAGCTATCAGCGATTGACTCACAGAACATCCCACGCGTCTAGACGACTTCCCTCTCCATTAGAGTCTGGGAGAGGGGTAAACACAGCAGGTCCAGGTGTATTATTATCATAGCGTGTGTGTGTCCTAGTCATTGAAAGTCAATTTGTCATTGTTCAGCCAGCGAGGGTGATAAACTGTGGGTCAATCAAACAGCTTGTAAAGGAAGCAGACAGGACCATGTCATTACAAACAAACAACACACTCCAGGGAGATTACTCCCCTATGAATAGAAGTTCACCCTAACCACTGATTCAGGGTCAGATTTATGTTGACCCCGTTAATGGTTAGTTATGATTGGGGGTAGGGTGATCTGATCCTAGATCGGTTGTCTCTTAATTCTTAATTCCAGAAGCAGAGAGTGGGATGGGGTAAGCCTTGGCCTGAGGCGGGGGAAGCTGGGTTACCCTAAGGGGAGACAAGGGTTTTCTTGTACAAGGCGAACAAGGATTGTAACAGTGCATGGAAAAAGAGACCAGAAAAGAAAATACAAAAAGATCCAAAGACAGCTGGCACGCGCACGCACGCACGCACGCACGCACGCACGCACGCACGCACACGCCCCCCCCGCGCACGCACACACACACACACCGTCGTGGAAGCATTCCAGGAACTCCCTCAGATTCTCAGAACAGGGCTAATGGTCTTCGCTAGCACAATTGGGTTCAACCATGACACATTACCCACCAAAGCCAAAAACAAAAACAGGACACGACTGATCATTTATGAGTTTATTCCAACTTTGTACATATTTACACCATTTTATTCCATTATAATCAATGACAAGCAAATCAACAAACGGCATGAAACGGATGGATGAAATACAGCAGCGATGTCAGGAATTACTAGAATCATAATGGAAGAGATCTGATATACAGAAGTGCTTAGACAGGCCACAGTTCAATCATGCCACTTCAGGTAGGTCTGTAGTCAATCTAGTCAGACACATCCAACACACAGATAGCAGAACACACACACCAACAGCCAACCCTGCGAGTGAGAGAGCAACAGAGTCAGAGTGGAAACAGGGCACTATTCCTCCATCACGCCAGAGAACGAGAAAGAGAGAGAGGTCAAGCTACTGAGTGAGGAGATAAGGAGTTTGCACGTGTGCACTGTGCTGCCCAACACTGGTGAGGCAAACTTCGGAGAATTGACAAATGATACCTCTCTCTTTCTCAGTAGTTGTTTTCCCCGTTCCCTACCCTCCCTCCTGTTCCTCCATCCCCTCTATAGAACCTCTCTGCATCCTCCAAGAGCTTCTATTAATCATACACTTTTCCCCAGCAACACACATCACTATGTGTGTATGCCAGTGTTTGTGTGGGTGGGGGTCCTGTAATGAAAGCTCAGATTCCTGGGGGGGCTGAGAAGAGCAGTGAGCGTCACAAGGTCCGGTGGTCAGGAAGGGAATGAGCAGTGCTTGTTGATATAGATAGAGCACGGGAACACACACACACACACAGAGATGTTGTTGCTCAACATTTAACTGAGCGTGTGCAGTCAGATGGGAAATTCCCCCCCTCAGTCCCGGCATTCCACGGGAGCCAAGTTAGTGCTGGACACCCCGTGTGTGTCTCTGTGTGTGTGTCAGGTCAAAGGGCACAAGACAAAGGAAGTCCAAAAACAGAGATGCTCTCTCAAGTTCACCTCCGACCGACACCGGACAAACACGTGTGTGTGTGTGTGTGTGCGTGTGTGTGTGTGTGTGTGTGTGTGTGTGTTTGTGTGTCCAAGCGCACCAGCATCTGCTCAAAACACCCTAAAACAACATCCTGGACCTCACTGTCTTGACCTTAGTCTAGGGGCCTAAGAAATGTTAATAAGAAGAAATGTTAATAAGCAGCAATGTCACTCTTATGTCACTGTAATGTCACTTCAATGTAAAGTTATAACGCAGGGTTATGAGCTGTGGCAAAACACAACTCAACATTCATATATTTACATTTGAGTCATTTAACAGACGCTCTCATCCAGAGCAACTTACATGGAATTAGGGTTAAGTGCCTTGCTCAAGGGCACATGGGCATATTTTCACCTAGTCAGTTCGGGGATTCGAACCAACAACCTTTCGGTTACTGGCCCAACGCTCTTAACCGCTAGGCTACGTGCCGCCCTACATATCAGACATTCATAAAATCATACAGAAAAGAACAGCAACATACAAATATATGTCAGTAGGACATTCTAATGGACAGTACTGACAGCCCATTCACCGTGTGGCCCTGTGTTCGTGTACACAGTCATCTGAAGGCCATTATCATTATACTTCACACACTGTCCTGATAAGCTAGAAAGGATGTGGTGTCACTGAGTTGGCGCTAAAACCTGTGTGTGTATGTCTCACTCTCAGGCACTGGACAGCATGGTGGAGGTGAAGATCTGCTGCAGGATCTGAGGGATGTGCTTGGTGTCCATGGCAACGAAGGACCGCCCAGCCGGCAACGTTCTCTGGAGCCTGGAGAGAGAGACAGAGAGAGACAGAGAGAGACAGAGTAGGAGAGAGAGAGACAGAGAGAGAGAGACAGAGAGAGACAGAGAGAGACAGAGACAGAGAGAGACAGAGAGTAGGAGAGAGAGAGTAGGAGAGAGAGAGACAGAGACGGAGAGAGAGAGACAGAGACAGAGAGTAGGAGAGAGAGAGAGAGAGAGAGAGCGAGAGAGAGAGACAAAGACAGAGACAGAGAGTAGGAGAGAGAGAGAGAGAGAGAGAGAGAGAGAGAGAGAGGAGGAGGAGAGGAGAAAGATGACAAAAAGGAAGAGGGAGAGAAGAGCGAGCGAAAGAGAGAGAGCGATAGTGACCTTCTACTGTCAAATGTCTGAACAGAAATAGATGGCACGATTCAACCCACAGTGTGTTCAGTAGCTGAATGTGGACACTCCATTGAGAAAGAGACCCCACTTTCCGAGGACAAATGTTCCAGATGTTTCCATGAGCCAATGAATGAATGCGAGACAATAGCTGTCATTGACAGGCAGAACTGGGAAGAGGGAGATGTGGTGGGCAAAGTCAGTAAGATACTTTCACTGACTTTATCCCCTTCTTTCGCTCTCTCTCTCTCTCTCTCTCTTCCCATAGTTAGCTGTCTCCCTAAATCCCCCCTTCCCTCTTTCTTTTCCATTTTATTCCGGTCATTATGTCAAGATGATCACTGCTTTTCAGGCCATGGCAGTGACCAGCTTAGAGACACCACAGCCACAGAAACAGGGAGGAATATACTGCCACATATAACTCTCTGTCTTCTCTCCCCCTTGCTCTCCCTCTCTCTAACTGGGTCCTAAGCTATAGAGACCACAGAGAGACTGAGACGGAGGTTAAAGCCACTCATTGACATTCTCCAGCCTGAGGCCGGGACAGAACGACAAACAATATGGCCCACACCATTCAGACTTCAAAGGACACGCCACGCCAACCATACAAGCCATAACACAGGCCAGACAACACTGTGCGTGTGTATGTGTCCGGGACAGAGAGAGAAGGATAAATTAGGTTTAAGAGAGCACATCCTTCTTGGTCCTGCATTTAGAATCTCTTTAAACTGGGATTTCATTGAGAACAAACACTACAAAGGACTACTGAGCAGCAGGCAGCACACTGTGTGGGTAGGATAAAGTACTGGTCAAACTATACTGTTCTCTCCTCCAGGAAGTGCTTGATGTAGGAGCCTACTTACTTGAGCCACCTGTTACGATAAACAATCGTCACGTCTTGACACGCACACTAACCCCCTCCTCCATCTTCTCACCTGTCGGCCTGGTCGCCCAGCGAGCCGATGAAGATGGCAAAGGCGTTGACCTGGGGGTCGGAGGTCAGGGCGCGGGCAAAGCGTTCGGGCGTGATGCCGTAGCGCTCCAGGTTGGCGTCGCTCAGCACCACCACGAAGCGCTCGTCAGCATCCTCGCGTGCCAGCTCCCTGATGCCAGCCTCAGTGCTCTCCAGGGTGTAGTCTCCACTCATACAAAACTGAGAGTGGGCATGCATGTTCTGGAGGGGGCAGAGAGAGAGAGGTGAGGACACACACACAGGGGAAGAGAGGACAGAAGACGAGAATTGGTAGCAGGGTAGAGTAGGGTAGAATGGGTAAAATAGATAGAATGAGGTTGAGTGGGCTAAAGTGAGATAAAGAATAGGGTAGAGTGAGGTTGAGTGGGGTAATGCGAGGTTGAGTGGGGTAGAGTGACGTTAATTTGAGTAGTGTGAGTTTGAGTGGAGCAGTGTGAGGTTGAGTGAAGTTGCGTGGGGTAGTGTAAGACAGAGTAGGGTAGTGTGGGGTAGAGTGAGCTTGGGTAGTGTGAGGTTGAGTGGGGTAGTGTGAGGTTGAGTAGGGTAGTGTGAGGCTGAGTGGGGTAGTGCGGTGTAGAGTGGGGTAATGTGAGGTAGAGTGAGGTTGAGTGTGATAGTGTGAGGTTGATTGGGGTAGAGGCAGAGTGAGGTAGAGTCAGTGGGGTAGTGTGGGGTTGAGGAGGGTAATGTGAGGTTGGGTGAAGTGGAGTTGGGTCCGTACCTTGAGGACCTTCAGTCTCTGTTTGTTGTTCTTGGGGACCTTGTCTGTTCTGACCAGCTCTATGTCATAACCATCACCAGAATGACCCACAATGTCATACTGGAGAAAAGAGAGAAAGGGGGAGGAAAACGGAAGAGAGGAGGTCATCAAATAACTCGAGCTGAGGTAAAATAACTTACGACCTATACGTAGAAAGTTCTACAGCTGCACCATTGACAGCATTTGCCAGCATACCAAGCGGGGCTGCATCCCCGCTTGGTATGGCAACTGGTTGGCATCCGACCGCAAGGCGCTACAGAGGGTAGTGCATACAGCACCATCCAGGACCTCTATACCAGGCGGTGTCAGAGTAGGGCACTAAAAAATGGTCAAAGACTCCAGCCACCCAAGTCAAAGACTGTTGTCTCTGCTACCGCACGGCGGACCAAAAGGCTCCTGAACAGTTAATCAAATCGCCACCCTGACTGTTTGCATTGACCCTCTTTTTTGTTGTTGCACGGACTCTCTTGCGCCGGCTCTATGCACACTCGCTGGACTCTACCCACACACTCACACATACTACACTGACACTCCAACACACACACACTCCAACACACACACACATACACACACGCATATTGACGCCACACACACATGCACACTCACACTCCTTCACACGCTGCTGCTATTTTCTATCATGATTGCGTAGTCACTTTACACCTACCTACATATTACCTCAATTATGTCAATTACTTCAACTACCTTGTACCCCTTCACATTGACTCGGTTCTGGTACTCCCCGCACCTCTCTGAATACATTGTTGGACAACTGACTAGGTATCCCCCTTTCCTTTCCTTGTATATAGTCTCGTTATTGTTATTTTTTTAGTGTTACTATTACATTTTTTGCACATTTTTCTCACTTTTTAACTCTGAATTGTTGGGAAAGGGCTCGTAAGCCAAGCATTCCCCCTGCTGCTATGTTGGTCCACTGCTATAGCTGTGGATGGCCCTGATGAGCCAATCACGTTAGGGCTCATTATGAAGGGTCAAGGGTATCCTGTCTCTGCCAGAGCCCAGTATGTCCGCCTGGTCACAGACTTGTGCCATCAATACTCTTTTATAAACTAGTTGTCACATAACCCAGGGTCAGATAAAGTGTCCTACAGTGGAACTCTCCATATCTAGTGTCACATGGCATCACTCCTGATAAGGGCACATACGGCTGCCGACTGAGGTACATTGGCTTGCGAAAGTATTCACCCCCCTTGGCATTTTTCCTATTTTGTTGCCTTACAACCTGGAATTAAAATAGATTTTTTGGGGGGTTTGTGTATCAGTTGATTTACACAACATGCTTTGAAGATGCAAAATATTTTTTATTGTGAAACCAACAAGAAATAAGACAAAAAAACGGAAAACTTGAGTGTGCATTACTATTCACCCCCCCAAAGTCAAAACTTTGTAGAGACACCTTTTGCAGCAATTACAGCTGCAAGTCTCTTGGGGTATGTCTCTATAAGCTTGGCACATCTAGCCACTGGGATTTTTGCCCATTCTTCAAGGCAAAACTGCTCCAGCTCCTTCAAGTTGGATGGGTTCCGCTGGTGTACAGCAATATTTAAGTCATACCACAGATTCTCAATTGGATTGAGGTCTGGGCTTTGACTAGGCACTTTGACCAAGACCTTTAAATGTTTCCCCTCGAGTGTTGCTTAAGCAGTATGCTTAGGGTCATTGTCCTGCTGGAAGGTGAACCTCCATCCCAGTGTCAAATCTCTGGAAGACTGAAACAGGTTTCTCTCAAGAATTTCCCTGTATAAGGGCGCCATCCATCATTCCTTCAATTCTGACCAGTTTCCCAGTCCCTGCCGATGAAAAACATCCCCACAACATGATACTGCCACCACCATGCTTCACTGTGGGGATGGTGTTCTTGGGGTGATGTGAGGTGTTTGGTTTGCACCAGACATAGCGTTTTCCTTGATGGCCAAAAAGCTACAATTTAGTCTAATCTGACCAGAGTACCATCTTCCATATGCTTGGGGAGTCTCCCACATGCCTTTTGGCAACCAAAATATTTTACAAAGTAAAACAAGAGCGAGATATAGGCTTTTGGCACGAGAGCATCGGCCATCGCCGGAGAGTGAGCTGCGCATCACTTCCTCCTCATATTGTACAATATGTGTGACTCCACATACCTAGGCCTAGGGTATTGATGGATTCAAGAAAATGTATTTTTATCGATCTCAGATTCTCAGTTTGTCAGTGTCAAAGTAGTCTGTCATTTCATAATGTGTGTGGTATTAAATAAATATTCTGTCAAAGTCTACAGTCATGTAAAATGGCGTGGAATTGCATGAAATGCGTTTATCAAAGGCCATATTTTTCCCGGACCCTAGGCTACTAAAAATCGGCTGACAGCCTACCCTCTTTTCCCGATGTCAATCATGTCTTTAGGAGGCACTGTAAGTAGCTTGCTTCATATTTGTGATGAGTGAGTTGTTGCAGAAATAAATAGGCCTATGGTCAAAAATGTTACAATTTTCTCTACAGAGGCAATCAAGTGGGTGCCCTTTTTTATTTTGAGTACCTGCCCCCTGAAAGGTCTGTGCATGGCCCTGTGTGTGTGTTTATGTATGTATGTATGTATGTATGTATGTATGTATGTATGTAGTGTGTGTGTGTGTGTGTGTGTGTGTGTGTGTGTGTGTGTGTGTGTGTGTGTGTGTGTGTGTGTGTGTGTGTGTGTGTGTGTGTGTGTGTGTGTGTGTGTGTGTGTGTTTTGACTAAACATGGCCTTAGCGTCTTCTAAACATGACCTTATGATGCTCTGGAATACAACACTGAAGTCATCTAGTGTCCTCTCTTTTAGAACTTGCATACAGGCTGGCGTGTGTGTGTGTTAGTATGTGTGTGCGTGTGTCTGTGTACGCGCGTCCGCACGTCTTATCTTTGATGTGTATGAGCAGGTGGCACCTGTCAGAGTGTAGAGCACAGGTGTGTGCGCGTTTTCAGATGCAGGCGGGTTACGCACGTGTGTGTAACACTGATATGTGAGCTGTAGGCCAGGTGGTGTAGAGGAGAACGCTGTGGAGTCATGAAGTCTGCCACTCCACCCCTCCCCTCCTCACACACGTCTGACACGGACACTATCGGTCCCTCCCTCTCTCTACCCATTTCTCTCTCTACCCCTTTCCCTCTCTCCTCCCCTCTCCTCTCTTTGACCCCTCTCCCCCCCCCCTCCCTCCCTCCCTCCCTCCCTCCCCTCCCTCCCCCTCCTGTGAAAGGTGACTATACTTCACTGATATTGCAGTCTGGACAAACCAACACATATCCTGTCTGTCAATGTGTCATCAAAACAGCCACTAGAAGATGTTATCAAAGCTGATCCTAGTTTTGTACCGACGGGCAACTACTGCATGTGTGTGTGTGTATCTCACCTTGATCTTCTGTTCGTAGCTCTCCAGGGCTTCCATCACCATACACACAGCTTCCATGGATCTCTCCAGCCTGCCATCCACCCCGTTGAAACGGTACATGCTCCCTGACACGTCAGCTAACACACGCAGACGCTTTGGCTTCTGCTGCGGGCTGCCCAGCTATACACACACACACACACCAACACACACACACACACACACACACCACACACACACACACACACACACACACACACACACACACACACACACACACACACACACACACACACACACACACACACACACACACACACACACACACACACACACACACACACACACACAGATGAACACAGGGTTAAACAGATATTATAAACTGGGTGGTTCGAGCCCTTAATGCTGATTGGCCAAAAGCCGTGGTATATCAAAACGTATAGCACGGTTATGACAAAACATTTATTTTTATTGCTCTAATTACGTTGGTAACCAGTTTATTATAGCAATAAGGCACCTCGGGGGTTTGTGGTATATGGCCAATATACCACGGTTAAGCCCTGTATCCAGGCACTCCACGTTGCGTCGTGATTAAGAATAGCCCTTAGCCGTGGTATATTGGCCATATACCATAAACCCCCGAGGTGCCTTATAGCTTAATTATACATACACTTCCCTGTAGGATGGAATATTACAGGGGAACTACTACTGTATAGAACTGGAACAGAATAATACTATAAACAAAAAATAATGTTTTAAGTGAGAATCCCTACTACAATATTCTGGAAAACAACGTTTTCACAGAGGCAAGCTGAGGTACATGATCTTAATCACTCTTCTTAACATCAGCAAATAAACGCTAGGGGAAAGTAATTCATTCAGAAAACTGGTCATCACTTCAAGTGGACATCCATGGAAAATGGCATTGCTCAATTACATTACCTAGAAATAACTGATTTAATAGTGGGAGAAACATTTTCTTTTGTTTCTCTTTCATATCTCTTAAGTGGGTGTTCATAATGCTACCATAGACGTCTGTCGTCTCTAGGCCGACCAAAAACATTCAACACTTGGAGCTAAATGAGATTAAAACGTGTGTATTTTGTTTCGTGAGTATGTGTTTGTTTGGGTGCACGTGCGTATGGGTGTGATGTCTTAGTGTGGGAACAGGGAACATTGTGTGTGTGGTTAATGGCTAGTTAGTGTGCGAGAATGTGTGTGATCGAGACCATAGATCTGCAATTATAATAATCCCACACTCCACAGGAGTCCAACTACGCCCGCCGCCCGCCCGCCCGCCCATTCCCACCCACCCACCCACCCACCCACCCACCCACCCACCTCTGGATCCAGCTCTCCTCTGCGTTTGTAGATAGCCTTCTCTCCCGTCAGTCCGTCTATGATCTTAGCATCGTCCAGCTCTCCCAGTGACTGATTCTTCAACCACTGACGCTCCTTACCTTTGGCCTGGGGACACAGACAGAGAAACACTGTCAGCATATCACCCACTAGTCAACTCTGATAGCAATAGACTCATTCCCAAACAATCAGAACAATCTAGGGGCCAGTATCCTCAACTCAAATTAAGCCTACTCCTGAAAAGCATGGAGGATCTTTGAAAGTGTTTTTAGCCCAGGAAGAGGCTTAGTCTGCATTTGGGAAACTGACCCTCAGTTATGTTTAAGAGATTACTTAAAAACCTCCACAAATGCTAATGTTTCTCTGTGCATTTGACAGTGCAAACAAACAAAGACTGATTAAGTATGATAGCCAGAAAAAGGTGATATTGAATAGGGGTAGATAGTTTCCTAAACGCTCCATAACATGTAACAGCAGGACAGGTCACTGTTCACACATGTACTTTAGATTCTACACAGACTTGACAAGCTCTAGCAGACACAGTAGAGGATGTTATCAGCTAATACTACTACACAGTCGAACAAGCACGCACACGCACACACACAGAGAGAGAAAGATAAGAGATACATTATGAGATATCACATAATGCACAGTATGTAGCCTATGCACACCACAAGCCCACAACATCCTAGTCCAGCCCACCCCTGCTCCACCAGCCCAGTCCACCCCAGCTCCACCAGCCCAGCCCACCCCAGCTCCACCAGCCCAGCCCACCCCAGCTCCACCAGCCCACCCCAGCTCCACCAGCCCAGCCCACCCCACCCCAGTTCCACCAGCCCAGCCCACCCCAACCCAGCTCCACCAGCCCAGCCCACCCCAGCTCCACCAGCCCAGCCCACCCCAGTTCCACCAGCCCAGCCCACCCCACCCCAGCTCCACCAGCCCAGCCCACCCCAGCTCCACCAGCCCAGCCCACCCCAGCTCCACCAGCCCAGCCCACCCCAGCTCCACCAGCCTAGCCCACTCCACCCCAGCTCCACCAGCCCAGCCCAGCCCACCCCACCCCAGCTCCACCAGCCCAGCTCCACCTGGCGTGGAGTGCACGCATGCACTATATATACTTGTGAGGACTTTTTGGGGACCAACAATTCAAAATCAGATTTTCCCTAACCTTAACCCTAATTCTAACCAAAACGCCTAAAATAGACTTTTTTCAAGTGCGGACTGGAAAAATGTCCTCACTTTTTTTGTTGCTTTACTATTCTTGTGAGGACTTTTGGTACTCACAAGTATAGTAAAATGTTTACACACACACACACACACACACACACACACACACACACACACACACACACACACACACACACACACACACACACACACACACACACACACACACACACACACACACACACACACACACACACACACACACACACACAACCCTGGAGCATCATAGAGCTTGGCCTCATACTCTGTAATCATTGTCAAGTAACAAAAAAAATTCCCACTCTTCTCACACCCATACACACAAACACAATTACACACATACAGCTACCCACGTCTCCCAGGAAAAGACGAAAAGACAGAATCACATTTCTGAGATTTGGCCACACCCCTTGTCCAGGGGCCCTCATCTGGACAACCAATCAGAGTGCTCTTTGGGGCCAGTGCCCACTCCTTCCTATTATTTTAACACATACAGTATGGGGTGACTGTGCTCATGTCACATGGTGGCTATCTTAATGTCACCAAAAACGTTAATACAGTCTGATTCTCTACCTATTTCCCACCCAAGGTGCGCACAGTTTGCACTAGTTCTAACCCACTGAGGACTGGTATTACCAACATGGGAACAGTATTCTGGGACATATCGTGTGTGTTGTTACCTGTAAGCTGTCCAGAATGATGCGCAGAGACTGGACCTGTCTTCTGACGTTTCCAGAGAAACGCTCGTATGTCGATGCATCATATTCACTCATGTCTATCTCTTTCAGCCTGGGGAAAGAAGAGAGGTAGAGAAAGAAACAGTGAGCCACTGTTGCCATTATTCTAAAAGGAAAAATACAACCGAGATCAGAGCCAATGTGTACAACATTCATCCTAAATTAAAGGTAATGGGTGTTGACAAGCATGTTAGAGTGTGTGAGAAGTGTATAAGGGATGTTTCCATGAGCTCAGCACACCTGAGGAGCAAAGGAGAAGGGCCAGTCCTGTTTAATAAGGGCCAGTGGGAGGTGTGTGTGTGTGCGTGTGTGTGTGTGTGTGTGTGTGTGTGTGTGTGTGTGTGTGTGTGTGTGTGTGTGTGTGTGTGTGTGTGTGTGTGTGCGAGCAGGTGGGCTGACTGATGCCTGACTGGAGTGATCCTCACACACACTAGCAATCCACACAAGCATACACACACACACCTGTGTAGCCCAGGGCGTGTTGTACCCTCCAGGTAAGGGTAGCATATCTAAATCTCTGTGTTGACTGGCAGAGTTAAGCCTTTTCCACCATGGAGCGCGCACGCACGCACGCACACACGCACACACGTCTAATCCAGGTAAATAGGGGAAGGCAGATATGAGACCAGCTATCTCCCTGAACGCCTGCTGGGGTATTGTCTATGAGGTGTTTGAAGTCTTAACTGAAAACCAGAGCGTGACAAGATGGTATGTGTGTGTGTGTGTGGTGTGTGTGTTTTCAGAAGGTGGTATTGCGGCTGAGTGTGTATCAGCCATGCGATCAGCCTGACTCTGTCCTATCATGTATCACAGTTTCAAACACACTGCTAACCCACGGATCAAATCCCTATCCCTGGCAACTACGTAGTATAGAGGGTACAGAGACCCAGCCTGCTTGCTGGGACAGATGTGCACATTCAGCTACAATCTGCCCTCACTACAAGCCTAACATTCAGCTTCAATCTGCCCTCACTGCTAGCCTAGCATTAAAGGAGAATTTTGCTTTTTAATGACCAAATCTCTATTTTTGATGTAAATGGCATGTTATAGAAGGGTCCAGACACTTTTGTAATTGAACTTGTTTTCGAGAAACTTACCTCAACCAGCGATTCACTTTCTCATCCTTATTATGTAGTACGGGGGCTCTGAAAAAACATGAACAAACGCTCCAAAAAAAACGGAAACACTCTCAATACAGTAATGCAGGTCTTTAGATGTTGTACACATGAAATTGTCCTTCAGAACTTTATCAGCAACGCTATATTCCATTTTGTTACGACACAAGCAATACCGCTCCGTCCATTCTAGCAGCAGGCTACACGGAGAATGGAACAGTTAGATAGGGGAAACAGCTCGATTCGCACAAAATAGAATGTTGCGGATAAAGTTTGGAATGACACATTGTGTACAACATCTAAAGACCTGCATCACTATGCTGAGAGCATTTCCATTTCTAAAAGGACATATTTGGGTGTTTTTGGAGCATTTTGTTCATGTTTTTTCAGATACCCGTACTGTACATTGAGGATGAGGAAGTGAATCGCTGGTTAGGGTAAGTTTCTCAAAAAACAAGTGAAATTGCTAAAAAAGTGTCTGGACCCTTCTATAACATGCCATTTACATCAAAAATAGAGATTTAGTTGTAAAAAAAAGCTAACATCTCCTTTAAGCATCACTCTGCCCTCACTGCTAGCTTAGCATTCAGCTTCAATCTGCCCTCACTGCAGCCTAGCATTAATCTTCCTAGGGCCAGATGTCATCTTTATATACAAGTATGACAAAATGGAGCTGACAGAGATGGTCGCCTCTCTTCCGAGTCCTTAGGAAACTATGCAGTATTTCGTTTTTTTTTATGTATTATTTCTTACATTGTTACCCCAGGAAATCTTAAGTCTTATTACATACAGCCGGGAAGTACTATTGGATATAAGAGCAACGTCAACTTACCAACAATACGACCAGGAATATGACTTCCCCGGAGCGGATCCTTTGTTTGGACCACCACCCAGGACAATGGATCTAATCCCAGAAGCCGACCAAAACAACGGCGCCGCAGAAGGGGCGGCCTCCTGGTCAGACTCCTTAGACGTGCACGTCGCCCACCACTCCTGAGTATACTACTAGCCAATGTCCAGTCTCTTGACAACAAGGTAGATGAAATTTGAGCAAGGGTTGCCTTCCAGATAGACATCAGAGACTGGAACATTCTCTGTTTCACAGAAACATGGCTCTCTTGGGATATGTTGTCGGGATTGGTTCAGCCACTGGGCTTCTCCATGCATCGTGCAGACCAAGATAAACACCTCTCTGGGAAGAGGAAGGGTGGGGGTGTATGCTTCATGATTAACGACTCAGAGTGTAATCATAACAAAATACAGGAACTCAAGTCCTTCTGCTCACCCGACCTAGAATTCCTTACAATCAAATGCCAGCCATATTACCTCCCAAGAGAATTCTCGTCAGTTATCATCACAGCTGTGTACATTCCCCCTCAAGCAGACACCACAACAGCCCTCAAGGACCTTCACTGGACTCTATGTAAACTGGAAACCATATATCCTGAGGCTGCATTTTTTTGTAGCTGGGGATTTTAACAAAGCAAAGTTGAGAACAAGGCTACCTAAATTCTATCAGCACGTTGACTGCAGTACTCGCAGGAGTAAAACATTCGATCACTGCTACTCTAAACTTCCGCAATGCATTCAAAGTCCTCCCCCGCCCTCCCTTCGGCAAATCCGACCACGACGCCATCTTGTTCCTACCGTCTCATAGGCAGAAACTCAAAACAGGATGTTTTCAGTGACTAGAACCATTCAATGTTGGTCTGACCAATCAGAATCCACGCTTCAAGATTGTTTTGATCACACGGACTGGGATATGTTCCGGTCAGCCTCAGAGAACAACATCGATCTATACGCTGACTCTGTGAGTGAGTTTATAAGAAAGTGCATAGGAGATGTTGTACCCACTGTGACTATTAAAACCTACCCTAACCAAAAACTGTGGATTGATTGGGGCATTTGCTCAAAACTGAAAGCGCGAACCACCACATTTAACCATGGAAAGAGGTCTGGAAATTTGGCTGAATATAAACAGTGTAGTTATTCCCTCCACAAGGCAATCAAACATGCAAAATTGTTGGTACAGAGACAAAGTGGAGTCTCAATTCAACGGCTCAGACACAAGATGTATGTGGCAGGGTCTACAGTTAATCACGGACTACAAAAAGAAAACCAGCCACTTCTCGGACACCGACGTCACTCTTCCAGACAAACTATACACCTTCTTTGCCTGGTTTGAGGATAATACAGTGCCACCGTCGGACCCGCTAACAAGGACTGTGTCCCCCGACCCGCTAACAAGGACTGCACATTTTCAACACCATTGTACCCTCCAAGCTCATCATCAAGCTGGAGGCCCTGGGTCTCAACCCCGCCCTGTGTAACGGGGTCCTGGACTTTGACGGGCTGCCCCCAGGTGGTGAAGGTAGGAAACAACATCTCCATTTCGCTAACCCTCAACACTGGGGCCCCACAAAGGTGCGTGCTCAGCCACCTCCTGTACTCCCTGTTCACCCACAACTGCATGGCCATGCACACCTCCAACTCAATCATCAAGTTTGCAGACAACATAACAGTAGTGGGCTTGATTACCAACAATGGCAAGACAGCCTACAAGGTGGAGATGAGGGCACTCGGAGTGTGGTGTCAGGAAAACAACCTCTCACTCAATGTCAACAAAACAAAGGAGATGATCGTGGACTTCAGGAAACAGCAGAGGGAGCACCCCCCTATCCACATCGAAGGGACAGCAGTGGAGAAGGTGGAAAGTTTCAAGTTCCCCGGCGTACACATCACAGACAAACTGAAATGGTCCACCCACACAGACAGTGTGGTGAAGAAGGTGCAACAGCGCCTCTTCAACCTCAGGGGGCTGAAGAAATTTGGCTTGTCACCCAAAACCCTGACAAACTTTTACAGATGCACAATCGAGAGCATCCTGTATCACAGCATGGTACGGCAACTGACCCGCCCTCAACCGCAAGGCTCTCCAAAGGGTGGTGCGGTTTGCGCAACGCATCACACGGGCAAACTACCTGCCCTCCATGACACCTACACCACCCGATGTCACAGAAAGACCAAAAAGATCATCAAGGACAACAACCACCAGAGCCACTGCCTGTTCACCCCGCTATCATCCAGAAGGCGAAGTCAGTACAGGTGCATCAAAGCTGGGACCGAGAGACTGATAAACAACTTCTATCTCAAGGCCATCAGACTGTTAAACATCAATCACTAACTCAGAGAGGCTGCTGCCTACATTGAGACCAAATCACTGGCCACTTTAATAAATGGATCACTAGTCACTTTAAACAATGCCACTTTAATAATGTTTACATATCTTACATTACGCATATCATATGAATATACTGTATTTTATACCATCTATTGCACCTTGCCTATGCCGCTCGGCCATCGCTCATCTATATATTTATATGTACATATTCTCATTCACCCCTTTAGACTTGTGTGTATTAGGTCGTTTTTGGGGAATTGTAAGATTACTTGTTAGATATTACTGCACTGTTGGAACTAGAAGCACAAGCATTTCGCTACACTTGCATTAACATCTGCTAACCATGTGTATGTGACCAATACAATTTGATTTGTATGTAAACTGTTGCTATTTCCTCGCAGGATTTTGTTAGTTTTACTTAAGGTACACAATCAATATTCACAACAGTCCCATACTCTCACACGGCACATAGCATTATGCAGTCCAGTGGTGATATGGTTCCCTCTACACATTCCCATGTGACTCTCCAGCAACCACGGTTTCTTCCTCCAGAACGTTCCACAGACCAGAGAGAGAACAGCTAGCCCCAGCTATGGCCAAAAAGGGGGGTGAAAACAACTGAATACTGGACAGAATACTGAATCCTTTTTCAAGACAACAACAAGAACCCAGGGTGTGGCTCACTTAGGTTGCAAAGCTACCGGTAAAAGTTGACCAAAGTTACCAGAATCATCAGTAATTTGGATTATTAACCGGTAATCAATGGCAATCTATGGTAACTTGGGTAATTTAAATAGTATCCATTTTTTTTATATCTGTGTCCATATTTTCCATGAGTTTCTAGTCGACAGACCATATAATGGCTTAAGAGAAATGCACCTAATTAATGAAAAAAGCTTTGAATCAACAACGGCATTATTTTCTTATTTTATTTATTTTCAACTCTTCCAACTATTATCTTTTTTCACAACTGCCACCAGTTTGGTGCCAAAACATTTCAAACAAAGACATATTGACATAGTCAAATAAATAAAATCTGTCCTTTTTTTTAAAGGATATTTCATGCTGAAACCCTCATTAAAACACCAATGATATTCACTAAGTTCACGGTTTATATTTAGGATAATGTATTACAGCTTTGTCATTCTATAATTTCTTTTTTTATCATCATTATTTCAATATATGATAAGGCCACACAGACGGCCGTAGATAATTACAGACAAATTACTCAAAACGGACACTAGATGTCCTCTGATAAAATTCCATATATTCCTTGAAAGTTACCAACATTCTGGTAGTTTATTGGTAAACTTAGAACGTTTCTAGTAATATACCCTCTCTTCGCAACCCTAGACTCACTACACCAACACAACACACTCTCCCCACAGCACCGCTATTCACAATGACAACACATCTATCAGTAGGGTGCGTGTGCTTGTGTGCTTGTGCATACTGTATTTCTGTGCCTGCATGTGTATTCACATGAGTTTCAGGTCTTCGAATGTCATTTTAAGGTCTAAAAGAAAAGGATCTGACTGATGCACAACCTTAAAATCAACACAGGACTGACTGTTTACTCCTACATAGACAACTAAGACAACTCAATGAGATCAACTTCTGCAAAGGGGAAAAGGGGGTCTGCGTGAGTGTGTGTGTGGGGGTCTGTGTGTGTGTGTGTGCTTGTTTGGGTGTGTGTATGTGAGAGAGAGACACGCTTGGCACACGCACAGACACACACAGAGAAGAATTGACAACAACGTCTCTACCTACAAAGGCGGCTGAAGAAATTCGGCATTGCACCCGGGTCCTCTCCAAATACTACCACTACACTATCAAGACCGTCCTGACTGGTTGCATCTCGGCCTGGTTTGGATATTGGTCCGTCCAGCGGGTGGTGAAGACGGCCCAGTACATCACTGGGGCCGTGTTCCCAACCATCCAAGACATCTACTCGAAACGGTACCTGAGGAAATCTCACAGCATCATCAAGTACACCACACACCCCAGCCACGAGCTGTTCACTCCCTTACCATCGGACAGACAGAACTGAAGCATGAGGTCTGATACCAACAGGCTCAGAGACCGTTTCTAACTACAAGACATCAGACTGCTGAACACTTGAACTGGACTAACCACCTGCACCGACTTGCTGCATCTTAGCCACTGGCGTAACGCAGTTTCTCTGGATAACCCTCCCCCCTAAAATATCTATATTTTTTAATGTGTCAGCCAGACAGCCACTCACCAAATATAGACTACCGATCGCTGACCATGGTGCTGAAATTACGACATGTCTATGCGGCTGCCCATCGAATCGATGATGGGCTTTCTGTGGTGCCAGGGCATGTAGCTTATAGCTTTACTTTAGCTGATGGATAAATGTTTATTGGGAGGCCTATTTGGTCGGCATTTTCTCAGGTTAAGCCTAACATTTCAAGAAGCTACACACGGTCTCACAATGCTGCCATTTAGACTGCTGGTTGGTGGCAATAATGTAATTACTTGTTCAGTAACTAAAGTTGGAAATTCAAACATTGCAGATTGTACAATACATGTTCGATACAACAGCATACTAACCAGCTAGCAATAGATGTGTTTGAATATACAACTGTCCTGTATAGCAGTAGCGGGTCAAGTCGCCACACGCGTTGTGACACAGTACGTGTCCGGAAAGCGGATATCTAGCTGGACAGGGCTATGGTCTGAGATAACGATGCTGTGATATTAGCTGTTAGTTACAAAAGGAAGAATTCTATTGTCCAGCAGGAAAAAGTCAATCCTAGAGTATGAGGGGTGGACTGGAGAAAAAAGGACTACTGTTTAGCAGTGGGATTGCTCCATGGATCAGACAAATTTTAAGATTCTAGAAATTAGTAGATTACTGCGCCTGATTTTGAAATTACATTGTTGGGCTTCGGTCTGGATCTGTCTAGACTTGGATGCAACACACAATTGAAATCTCCGCCCAATATCAAATGATGAGAGTTAAGGTCGGGAAGTGTTGCGATGAGGTCAGCGAAAAATTGAGCATCTGCCATTAGTATCTGAAATGACTTTGGAGGAGACAAACGGGGTGCCTTTTCTGATAAGGATAGCTGCCCCTCTGGCCTGAGCACCAAAGTTGGAGTGAAATATTTGGTCTACCCATCCTCTCTTTAGTTTATCATGGTCGCTGGACCGGAGATGGGTCTCTTGGAGAAAAACAATGTCCGGACTTAAGATGAGCATACACTCGGCTACGCTTGACCACCTGGTTAATTATTTTCATGTTCCAGCTGATAGAGCATGTGGAGCCTAGAGTATGTGAATGAGGCATAGTCATAGTAATCAGAAATGAATGTTGGTACGATCACATGGCCAGTGTGCTGAAAGGTCAGAGTAATAAAATAAAGAACATTAAAAACAGCTAAAAACAACAAAATACCCAGAAGAAAACCTTGGACCCCTATGCTGGCCTTCCCCCTGCTGGAAGGCTGCATCTACCTCTCCTAGACTAGAGCAAAATGCTACCATGTTAAAGTGAACCTCAGTAGAGATCTATCCAGGGCGAACATAATCAAGTTTACACCTAGGTAAGGGATTCTGGAGGGAACAACCTCCGTTATCTAAGGTATCTTATGAAAGATGCATATTTGAAGGTTTACATACACCTTAGCCACATACATTTAAAGTCAGTTTTTCACAATTCCTGACATTTAATCCAGGTAAAAATTCCCTGTCTTAGGTTAGTTAGGATCACCACTTTATTTTAAGAATGTCAGAATAATAGTAGAGAGAACGATTTATTTCAGCTTTTATTTCTTTCATCACATTCCCAGTGGGTCAGAAGTTTACATACACTCAATTAGTATTTGGTAGCATTGCCTTTAAAATGTTTAACTTGGGCCAAATGTTTCAGATAGCCTTCCACAAGCTTCCCACAATAAGTTGGGTGACTTTTGGCCCATTCCTCCTGACAGAGCTGGTGTAACTGGGTCAGGTTTGTAGGCCTCCTTGCTCGCACACGCTTTTTCAGTTCTGCCCACTAATTTTCTATGGGATGAGGTCAAGGCTTTGTGATGGCCACTCCAATACCTTGACTTTGTTGTCCTTAAGCCATTTTGCCACAACTTTGGAAGTATGCTTGGGGTCATTGTCCATTTGGAAGACCCATTTGCGACCAAGCTTTAACTTCCTGACTGGTCTTGAGATGTTGCTTCAATATATCCACATAATTTTCCTGCCTCATGATGCCATCTATTTTGTGAAGTGCTGTTGTTCCGGGATTTTCCTACACGAAAGCACCCCCACAACATGATGCTGCCACCCCCGTGCTTCACGGTTGGGATGGTGTTCTTTGGCTTGCAAGCCTTCCCCTTTTCCCTCCAAACATAACGATGGTCATTATGGCCAAACAGTTCTATTTTTGTTTCATCAGACCAGAGGACATTTCTCCAAAAAGTACGATCTTTGTCCGCATGTGCAGTTGCAAACTGTAGTCTGGCTTTTCTATGGCGGTTTTGGAGCAGTGGCTTCTTCCTTGCTGAGCGGCCTTTCGGGTTATGTCGATATAGGACTCGTTTTACTGTGGATATTGATACTTTGTACCTGTTTCCTCCAACATCTTCACAAGGTCCTTTATTGCTGTTCCAGAATTGATTTGCACTTTTCGCACCAAAGTACGTTCATCTCTAGGAGCCAGAACGCGTCTCCTCCTGAGCGGTATAACGGCTGCATGGCCCCATGGTGTTTATACTTGTTTGTACATATGAACGTGGTACCTACAGGCGTTTGGAAATTGCTCCCAAGGATGAAACAGACTTGTGGAGGTCTAGAATTATTTTTCTGAGCTCTTGGCTGATTTCTTTTGATTTTCCCATGATGTCAAGCAAAGAGGCACTGAGTTTGAAGGTAGGCCTTGAAATACATCCACAGGTACACCTCTAATTGACTCAAATTATGTCAATTAGCTTATCAGAAGCTTCTAAAGCCATGACATCATTTTCTGGAATTTTCCAAGCTGTTTAAAGGCACAGTCAACTTAATGTATGTACACTTCTGACCCACTGCAATTGTGATACAGTGAATTATAAGTGAAATAATTTGGAAACATTACTTGTGTCATGCACAAAGTCGATGTCCTAACCGACTTGCCAAAACTATAGTTTGTTAACAAGAAATTTGTGGAGTGGTTGAAAAACTAGTTTTAATGACTCCAACCTAAGTGTATGTAAACTTCCGACTTCAACTGTATATATACGCTGTCTGTTCTCGAGGTCGTCATCCTTGGAAGTGAGTTTGACGACATCTGATGATAGCCGGGTGACTTGCTCTTCCAGTGTCACCACTTTGTCGGAGTAAACATTTGCGTCATCTCCCAGACTATTCAGACGGGTGTCACGCTTCGCCAAGTCTTCGTTAACAGAGTTGATCTTTATATTGACCTCGGTGGCGAGAATAGCTATTTGTGTGGATAGGTCAGTGGATAATAACTCCACCTTAGCCAGCACAGTCTGTTCAGATTTAATGATAGCCGCCATTACCATGGCTAGGTCGGGGGGATCAGAGTCCGTGTCAGGTGAGCCCGAGGCTTCAGCAGAGGCCTGCTCCTTTGTGGCTCACGGCCGTTGTTGTCTCGACATTTTAAAATTAAAATGTGTAAATTGGGTTCGATTCCAAACGAAATGTTACAAAGTGAACACGGTGGGGAAGGTGTTGGTCAAGTATTAATAGTAAACTGTTCGCCCTGGATCTGAGCACCGAGAAAACGCGTCTTCACATGTTGCTTTCAATTAAACCCCTGGTCTTCCAGAAATCCTGCTTATTCCCTCCTGATTCCGGGAAATCTCCAACCAGGATTTCGGGAAACCAAGGAATTTGTTGTAAGTTCCCGGAATTTTGGAACCCTAGTCATGAGTGATGATCTAGTATCGAGAAATGGTTCTATTGTCACAGCTATTTGGAACGTGACTATCAGCATGTAACAACATGGCTTACACTAGGCCTGTCACTGACACTATATGGAGAACGAGAGAGGGAGGGAGAGAGAAGGACACGGGGAGAGAGAGAGAAAGGCAGGGAGAGGGAGGGAGAGAGCGAGAGAGAGAGAGAGAGAGAGAGAGCAGGTTCGTGTAAAAGCGGCCAGTGTTGAAGCAGGGGCACCGAAAAAGAGATGAGAAAAAGGGGGGAAAAAGCAGAGAAAGAGAGAACAGAGGGAGCCTTCATCGCTGTTGAAAGTTGTGTCCTCTCAACCCCATATCCTGAACACACACACACACACACACACACACACACACACACACACACACACACACACACACACACACACACACACACACACACACACACACACACACACACACACACACACACACACACACACACACACACACACACACACACACACACACACACACATCCAGACCCTTTGCCAGGAGGATCAATCGCAGCATTCATCCAGGCCCCAGCTCCGTTCCATCCTTGCCCAGGTTAGAGCCACATACCAGGGATAGCTGTTCAGGAGGAGCCCCTCTGGGTGTCCAAACATAAAGCCCTACTGGAGCTCTCCTTTATACTGGGCCTATCAGTTACACACACTGTGCATCACAGAGGCAAAGGTTTACCGACGAACCCACCCGCGCACACACCCGCGCACACACACACACACACACACACACACACACACACACACACACACACACACACACACACACCTGGCTTTGAAGGCCTTCTCTCCCATCTCTCTGGCTGCTCTGCGGACATCCTCAGGGATAGCATTTATCTCAGCCTTGGACAACTGGTGCACCTTGTGACCCGCATCTAAACGGTAGGGTCCCCCTTTGCCACCTAGGCCAGCTGTGTCTCTGCCCCCTACAGGACAAACAGAAGTATTACACATCACAGACGCACAGAAACACAAACATTTTATTGCACATTTTATTGCCTGTTATTACTATCATCTGACCCAAAGTGTCGACCCACCTGTACCCCCAGCCCACTGATTGCCCCCTACATGGGGGGCGTTTTCGGGGTCTACCTTGCCGTGTTTGGGGGCCGTCACATCCAGACCACTGTCCCTCTGGACGGTAATCTGAGAGAGAGAGAGAGAGAGAGAGAGAGAGAGAGAGAGAGAGAGAGAGAGTTTGTATTTCAGTTTGTATTTCAGTTAATTAGTAGTCATTTATTGTTTCTCCAAATGATCTGAGAGACAGAGAGAGAGACAGAGACAGAGAGAGAGACAGAGAGAGAGAGAGACAGAGAGAAAGAGAGACAGGGAGAGAGAAAGAGACAGAGGGAGAGAGACAGAGAGGGAGAGAGACAAACAGGGGGAGAGAGAGAGTCAGAGGGAGAGAGACAGAGAGGGAGAGAGACAGAGACAGAGAGGGGGTATTGAAGAGAAGGAGCGAGAATGAGAGAGGAGGGGGAAGAGTACTCTTATGGCCGGTGAAAAAAAAGAAACGATCCCAAACCCTCTTCAGCTGTAGACGTTTTCCACCAGAGCTCTATCAGTATGCAGTACACAGCAACACACAGCTCCACATCTCAGAGTACTCTCTTTCATTCAGCTAGATATGGAGAGAATGTGCAATTTCTCTCTCTTCTCTTTCACTGAAGACAGGATGTACAGATCAGGCTCTGTATCCATCCAGCGGAGAGAGGGGGAGCAGGAGAGAGGTCAGGGCCCCTAGCATTTGAGTTCCCGCTCAGTGACACTCTCTCAGCCAAGATCCCACACACACACACACACACACTTGTGCGCTGCTCACATCCTCTCTCTTATTCACACTCTCCTCTCTGCCAAGATCACACATACACTCTGGCTAAGTCAAGATCACAGTCTTGGAAGCCAGGCAAAATGACACGAACTAAGATGTGGATCCAACTCAGAATCTTTGTGCAATTTGACCCCTGATGTGTCCAACTGAAATGTTCTCATATAATCTGACACAAAGTTTTCCTTGAATAAGTTAAGATTTGACTGTTACTCCCCTTTGTGTGTGCGATGTGTTTTGATGTTGTTGTAGTGTTTTTTTTTGCTGTATCATGGAGTGAGCCGTTGAATGTGTTTATTCAGCCTAATCTGAGAGGAACATTCCCCTGGCCGGACCCCACCTTCTTTCCACTGAACAACACCCACCTTCTCAACTGTCCCTATGGCATCCAGTTCCCACCCTGTCATTCTGTGTACAAGGAGTCTGAATCTCTACCTCAGTTGGTGGAGCGTGGCGCTTGCAACGCCAGGATAGTGGGTTCGATTCCCGGGACCACCGTACGTAAAATGTATGCAGGCACGACTGTACGTCGCTTTGGATAAAAGCGCTTGCTAAATTGCATATATTATGACTTTCAATATGACATGAAATATCTAGCTACTTGGAGTCTGCTGTGTGGTAGAGGCTTTACAATGTGACATGAAATATCTAGCTACATGGAGTCTGCTGTGTGGTAGAGGCTCTACAATGTGACATGAAATATCTAGCTACATGGAGTCTGCTGTGTGGTAGAGGCTCTACAATGTGACATGAAATATCTAGCTACATGGAGTCTGCTGTGTGGTAGAGGCTCTACAATGTGACATGAAATATCTAGCTACATGGAGTCTGCTGTGTGGTAGAGGCTCTACAATGTGACATGAAATATCTAGCTACATGGAGTCTGCTGTGTGGTAGAGGCTCTACAATGTGACATACTTTCTAGCAGAGCCCTGTGGGCTGAGCCCTTGGTTCAGTCTATAGGCTGATCTCTATATATACATAGTAGTAGGGTAGATTATACAGCTAAGCCTGATATTTTTCTTTTATTTCACCTTTATTTAACCAGGTAGGCCAGTTGAGAACAGGTTCTCATTTACAACTGCGACCTGGTCAAGATAAAGCAAAGCAGTGCGAAACAGATAACAACACAGAGTTACACATGGAGTAAACAAGCACACAGTCAATAACACAATAGAAAAAAAGAAAGTCTATATACAGTGTGTGCAAATGGCGTGAGGAGGTAAGGCAATAAATAGGCCCATAGTAGCGAAGTAATTACAATTTAGCAAATTAACACTGGAGTGATAGATGTGCAGATGATGATGTGCAAGTAGAGATACTGGTGTGCAAAAGAGCAGAAAAGTAAATAAAAACAGTACGGGGATGAGGTAGGTAGATTGGATGGGCTATTTACAGATGGGCTATGTACAGCTGCAGCGATCGATTAGCTATTCAGATAGCTGAAGTTTAAAGTTAGTGAGGGAAATATAAGTCTCCAGCTTCAGCTAGAGGTGGCAGTGTGAAAGGAAAACCTTCATAGGAAACCTTCAGAGGAACTAGACTTCAGAGGAACTAGACTTCAGAGGAACTAGACTTCAGAGGAACTAGACTTCAGCGGAAACCTTCAGAGGAACCTTCAGAGGAACTAGACTTCAGAGGAACTAGACTTCAGAGGAACTAGACTTCAGAGGAACTAGACTTCAGAGGAACTAGACTTCAGAGGAAACCTTCAGAGGAACTAGACTTCAGAGGAAACCTTCAGAGGAACTAGACTTCAGAGGAAACCTTCAGAGGAAACCTTCAGAGGAACTTGACTTCAGAGGAAACCTTCAGAGGAAACCTTCAGAGGAACTAGACTTCAGAGGAAACCTTCAGAGGAAACCTTCAGAGGAACTAGACTTCAGAGGAAACCTTCAGAGGAACTAGACTTCAGAGGAAACCTTCAGAGGAACTAGACTTCAGAGGAAACCTTCAGAGGAAACCTTCAGAGGAAATCTTCAGAGGAACTAGACTTCAGCGGAAACCTTCAGAGGAACCTTCAGAGGAAACCTTCAGAGGAACTAGACTTCAGAGGAACTAGACTTCAGAGGAACTAGACTTCAGAGGAACTAGACATCAGAGGAAACCTTCAGAGGAACTAGACTTCAGAGGAAACCTTCAGAGGAAACCTTCAGAGGAAACCTTCAGAGGAACTTGACTTCAGAGGAAACCTTCAGAGGAAACCTTCAGAGGAACTCGACTTCAGAGGAAACCTTCAGAGGAAACCTTCAGAGGAACTAGACTTCAGAGGAAACCTTCAGAGGAACTAGACTTCAGAGGAAACCTTCAGAGGAACTAGACTTCAGAGGAAACCTTCAGAGGAAACCTTCAGAGGAACTAGACCTCAGAGGAAACCTTCAGAGGAAACCTTCAGAGGAACTAGACTTCAGAGGAAACCTTCAGAGGAAACCTTCAGAGGAACTAGACTTCAGAGGAAACCTTCAGAGGAAACCTTCAGAGGAAACCTTCAGAGGAAACCTTCAGAGGAACTAGACTTCAGAGGAAACCTTCAGAGGAAACCTTCAGAGGAAACCTTCAGAGGAACTAGACTTCAGAGGAAACCTTCAGAGGAACTAGACTTCAGAGGAAACCTTCAGAGGAAACCTTCAGAGGAACGAGACTTCAGAGGAAACCTTCAGAGGAACTAGACTTCAGAGGAAACCTTCAGAGGAACTAGACCTCAGAAGGGGACACCCATAGAAATATAATTATCTAGAATTATAAATTAGAAGCATTTCTATGGCGACACCATCCAGGTGGAAATGGAGTCTGGGAGTGATCATTGCCTGTAAGAGGCGAAAGGTGGCGAACACATGTCTCCATTTTGATGCATCAGCACCTGTAAAGGGAGACTGACTGGGACTCAATTCTGGCTAATGAGTGTCAGTAAGAAATGTGTCCGAGCATGGCTCACGTTGAGTCACCAGTGTCAGTAAACAAGAGACGTGTTATTTATAGACGCCATACAGTGAATCACTAGCACCCGTATAAGGGCGACTGATGGGGCATGCGTCGCCGTCTGTGTGTGTGCCTGTAGAGGCTGACATGTCTCCATTCCGGCTCCCCGCTGCTGCGAGTAAGGGGTGAGTCAGTGGGGTACTGGGCCACAGCTGCAGTGTGTGTGTGGTCACTTCCCCTCACTCCAACTGCTCACATTACCCGCTGGCCAAGCGAAAGAGAGAGAGCCCAAGACAGCCTCACAGGTGGTACCGGCCCAAAATACATCTGATCTATCTGGACCTGTACCAAACCTACACTATAGCATTCCTACCAAGATGCAGTGCCAGCACTAGCTAAGAAACATTTATGATATACACATTTTGGTGGCACGTGTGTATTAGCCAGTAAGGATGTTGCCTCATCCACAGGTTGCTTGTGTCTGTCCTCTCCCCTGCCAGGTATGGTGTGTTTGAACTAATAGATTAGAGAAAGGTTAATAAGCAACAGCTAACAACCCTTTAACCCCTCTGTTTACTCCTAAAGAGACTACTGGGTGAAACCATTTTGTTCTGCATTGAAATGACTGGGATCTCTGAGGAGAGGGAGGGATGGTCGAATTCCATTCGTCGCCAGTATCCAGTCAACATCCCTGGCATGGGGGAATTCCTTGCTAAGGGTGGGTGTTGAGAGTCTCTCTCTGTCTCTGTCTCTCTCTACAATGAATAGGCTCGTAACTTTCTGCCCACAGATGGTTTATGGGGCATGAGCTGTGTGTGTGTGTGTGTGTGTGTGTGTGTGTGTGAGAGAGAGAGTGTGTGACTGGCTTGGCCAAGCAGAACTGTAGCGAGAACATAAGATCAGTACAGATATCACTGTCTGGTATAATGTTGTGTGTTGATGGGTGATTTCAGTAATGGTGTAACGAAGAAATGTCAGAAATAGACAGCACACCATCTTCACTACGGCGTGGTTGGACATGGGCAGCAGATGCTTCAGAGAACACATACACACAATAGGGCCATTATGAGGTCATAGTGAGCTGTCATCTATAGATGCGGCAAAGAGGTCAATGGAACTCGACCAAAACAATGGAAATGCCATGGAAACGCGTGGGGGAAAGATCCCCAATCTCCTCAGTGCCCCCTAACAAAATGTGCCTACATTTTGGCTATTGTTTATTTTACATTTGGATAAAAGCAGGAGTTTTATCCAGAGCGACTTACAGTAGCAATTAGGGTTAAATGCCTTGCTCAAGGGCACATCGTCAGATTGCTTATATGTATATTTCATACTACGTTGAGGTAAAAATCTGAGTATAATGCGTGTATGGATTTCAACCCCAACACATGTTCATGTCGTCACCAATCAACTGCATTACAGTTCAAAACAACTTTGACTACCATGACTGATTTCTATATGCTAGCTATGCTACCAGCTTATACGAACGGGAGTTAGCATTTAGCAGACTTCTTTTAAACCTGAAAAGGGACCATTTCTAAACGCAGTGAAAACAGCCAAATATACCCAAACACCCCAAAAAACACCAACTCAGATGCAGGTAAAGTTCAACAATGACATCATACTAGCTCAAACCTACATGTTCCCACAGTATCCATATACCCATCTAGTTTGTTCTCATAATAAAAAGTGTCTCACTGTTCGTCCTTTGGATATTTCTAGGGCTTGTAAGACTTTATGCCCCACGGTCTGTCTTCCATTGACCTCTTTACCGCATCTATCTCTCCTCCATCAATGAAAAACAGCAGTGCTCTTCCCTAATTAAACACTGTTTATCTGTGTGTGTGTGTGTGTGTGTGTGTGTGTGTGTGTGTGTGTGTGTGTGTGTGTGTGTGTGTGTGTGTGTGTGTGTGTGGCAAGTATCTGTCTCTCGGCGCCTATACATCAAAGCTGTGGAATGTCAGCCTTTGTCCTCATACCAACTAGCAGCCACTGATATGGTGACCATCCATTGATAACTGTAGTCATGGAATCTCTTATACAGTATTAACAGTGTCTGATCATGTTACTTCACTTCCTTTTCCCTTTTAGTTAGCCTTGTTAAAATGGCCATTTGAACCTGAGCTGGTAGCTATAGAGTTACACAGCTATGTGGTCATTGGACAGATATTGTCATTGTGACCGGAGAGGGTTAAAGGTTACAGTTCAGATTCGTCGCTCTAATCCAGGACGTCCTGATCCTGGTTTGTAGGGACACAGGGCTCACATTCACTCCAGCTCTGTGTGTGTGTGTGTGTGTGTGTGTGTGTGTGTGTGTGTGTGTGTGTGTGTGTGTGTGTGTGTGTGTGTGTGTGTGTGTGTGTGTGGCGCGTGTGTGTGTGTGTGTGTGGGCCAGAAAAATGTGATAGTGTGTGTGAATGTGTGTGTAGCCATGTTATAGATAAATGTGTTTGAGTAAGCACAGGGGAAGAGAGTTTTCATGTGTGTAGACAGATAAAATATCTCTCAGCCATGTTACAGAGAAACTCAAACAGGCATAAGAGGAGTCCTGCTGTTTGCAGATGGCATAGTGAGCCTCAAGTATAGTGAGGCTGCATGTGTGTGTGTGCATTTTCAGAAGGCTTAGTGAGTCAGTGTGTGTAGGTATGTGTGTGAGGGTTTTCAGGGGGCTTATTGGTAGTGTGAAGGTAAGCTTACAGTGTTTTCAGAGAGAGAGCACAGGGAGAGAGTATGTTTGAAGGGTCATACTGTGTGTGCTCAAGGTGGCCATCAAAGAACACCCATAGACAGAGGAATCGAGCCTGAGAGAGGGGCTCTCACATCAGAGGGGCCCTGTTTGTGTGTGTGTGTGTGTGTGTGTGTGCGCGTGTGCGTGCACCTGTGTATCTATTTCGATTGCATTAGCAAACATAAGTCTGGACTAGTGCTCTTCATTACCTGGTCATTAATTCATCAGGTGTGCGATTGTGCATTCACTCCAGCCTTCAAGACCATACGACTAGGTTTCCACTTTTGGTACGATCCAATTGTACAAAAAGTATTTGACTTGTCTTTGACTCAAGTCTTTGACATAACCATGTCATACACACTGCACAGTACCTACCACTGCGTCCCTGACAATACTCACCACCCAAGCCAGGTCAACTCCATCACATCACACAATGACCCCTAGCTCAGGTCAACTCCATTACATCACACAATGACCCCTAGCTAGGGTCAACTCCATTACATCACACAATGACCCCTAGCTCGGGTCAACTCCATTACATCACACAATGACCCCTAGCTAGGGTCAACTCCATTACATCACACAATGAGCCCTAGCTAGGGTCAACTCCATTACATCACACAATGACCCCTAGATAGGGTCAACTCCATTACATCACACAATGACCCCTAGCTAGGGTCAACTCCATTACATCACACAATGACCCCTAGCTAGGGTCAACTCCATTACATCACACAATGACCCCTAGCTTGAGTCAACTCCATTACATCCCACAATGACCCCATGCTAGGGTCAACCCCATTACATCAGTGCTACAATTATACTTAACATACTTCACATTATACCCATTAACAAAGAAAGACCAGTGATGACCTGTCTCTCATTCACAAAGACTACAACTCGAGGAATGTGCCAGAGAAAGTAGACATTTTCCTCAGGGCTCTCTAACTAATGTTCCACACAGCGTTTCAGACTCCAGGACTGTTTGTGGTTCAGCAACACGCTACACTGAGTGTACACAATTAAGAACAGCTGCTCTTTCCATGACATAGACTGACCAGGTGAATCCAGGTGAAAGCTATGATCCCATATTGATGTCACTTGTTAAATCCACTTCAGTCTGTGTAGATGAAGGGGAGGAGACAGGTTAAAGAAGCATTTTTAAGCCTTGAGACAATTGAGACATGGATTGTGTATGTGTGCCATTCCGAGGGTGAATGGGCAAGACAAAAGATTTAAGTGCCTTTGAACGGGGTATGGAGGGAGGTGCCAGGCGAACCGGTTTGTGTCAAGAACTGCAACGCTGCTGAGTTTTTCACACTCAACAGTTTCAAGAATGGACCACCACCCAAAGGAAATCCAGCCAACTTGACACAACTGTGGGAAGCATTGGAGTCAACATGGGCCCGATGAATTGAGGCTGTACACTCAGTGTATAAGGGGGAATATTTGTGACAACATTGCCTCACGATGGTGACAATAGGGACTACAGGATGTAGGCTGCAGTATTACTTCCAGAACTTTGAAGGACACAGATACAGGCCACTACTGCTACATTCAACAGGATCTGTACAATCTTAAAGTCAACTCTAGTCATTTTATTTCTATATATCTACAAGTTCAGAACATTTATCCTCACTAAACCATTCCCGGTCCTACCTGTATGGGCCTGCCGTCCTCTGAGCCAATCATGGTCCTCCATTCCAGCAGGGAGCGCTGCAGGTTCTCCAATCCTGTCTCCCAGAGCCGCACATACCCGCCCATATCCACCGTGACCACGCCCCCCGAACCCAGACCGGCCAATAGCACGTCAGAGTCGGACACCTTTGAAATCCACGTTGTGTAAGGAGAGACACTCAGAGACCTGTCAATCAGATGAAACAACCAATTAGAGAGAGGGTGCGAGACAACGAACCAATCCGATGAGAGAGTTCTAGTAAACCAATCAGAGGATGGAGTGTTCAGACACAGTATTCTTTAACATTTCAACTACTCCCAATCCCAAATCCACTCTAGCCCCTAGACACTTGCGTTGATCAGAAGGGATTGGATAGGTATACTCTGTGAAAGTGAAGGCCACTTCCGCTTTACTTCCTTATGTTTCCCCCATACAGCACTGTTTTGAACAGGCTTTACGATTATATAATCAAATTCATTAAATTACTTAAGCGGTCATTTAAGATATATACAATAATATTCATCTTGGAAGTTTTTATGACGTTTTTTTCACATGAAGAACATTGCGCTCACTGAAAACCATTTTTCAAAAAATGCTAAAGTTTAAAAACAACAAGGCTGAGGGGCAGTCACGTCCTGGTTACTTAGCAACACATGTAGCTCAACCTTAACCTCTGACAGAGTAAGTGGAATTCTCACCATTGCTTATACCTATCCAATCCTTTCAGATCCACATACAGTGCCTTTGGAAAGCATTCAGATTCCTTGACTTTTTCTACATTTTGCTACATTACAACCCTATTCTAAAATGGATTTAAAAAACACAAATCCTCAATCTACACACAATACCCCATAATGACAAAGCGAAAACAGGTTCTGAGAAAGTTTTGCAAATGTATAAAAAAATATATATATAATATTATTATTTACATAACTATTCAGACCCTTCGCTATGAGACTCGAAATTGAGCTCAGGTGCATCCTGTTTCCATTGATCATCCTTGAGATATTTCTACAACTTGATTGGAGTCCACCTGTGGTAAATTAAATTTATTCGAGATGATTTAGAAAAGCACACACCTGTCTATATAAGGTCCCACAGTTGACAGTGCATGTCAGAGAAAAAACCAAGCCATGAGGTCGAAGGAATTGTCCGTAGAGCTCCAAGACAAGATTGTGTCGAGGCTCAGATCTGGGGAAGGGTACCATAAAATTTCTGCAGCACTGAAGGTTCCCAAGAACAGAGTGGACTCCATCATTGTTAAATGAAATCAGTTTGGAACCACCAAGACTCTTCCTAGAGCTGGGCACCCGGCCAAACTGAGTAATCGGGGGAGAAGGGCCTTGGTCAGGGAGGTGCCCAAGAACCCGATGGTCACTCTGACAGAGCTCTAGAGTTCCTCGTTGAAAACGGTAGAACCTTCCAGAAGGACAACCATTTCTGCAGCACTCCACCAATCAGGCCTTTATGGTAGAGTGGCCAGACGGAAGCCACTCCTCAGTAAATGGCACATGACAGCCCGCTTGGAGTTTGCCAAAAGGCACTAAAAGACTGTCAGACCATGAGAAACAAGATTCTCTGGTCTGATGAAACCAAGATTCAACTCTTTGACCTGAATACCAAGTGTCACGTCTAGAGGAAACCTGGCACCATCCCTAAGGTGAAGCATGGTGGTGGCAGCATCATGCTGTGGGGATGTTTTTCAGAGGCAGGAACTGGGAGACTAATCAGAATCGAGGCAAAGATGGACAGAGCAAAGTACAGAGATATACTTGATGAAAACCTGCTCCAGAGCGATCAGTCTGGACAACAGGACAACGATCCTAAGCACACAGCCAAGACAATGCAGGAGTGGCTTCGGGACAAGTCTCTGAATGTCCTTGAGTGGCCCAGCCAGAGACCGGACTTGAACCCAATCAAACATCTCTGGTGAGACCTGAAAATAGCTGTGCAACCTGACAGAGCTTGAGAGGATCTGCAGAGAAGAATGGAAGAAACTCCCAAATAAAGGTGTGCCAAACTTGTAGCGTCATACCCAAGAAGACTCAAGAATGTAATTGCTGCCAACGGTGCTTCAACAAAGTACTGAGTAAAGGGTCTGAATACTTATGTAAATGTGATAATAGTTATTTTTTTGCAAACATTTTTAAAAACCTGTTTTTGCTTTGTCATTATGGGGCATTGCGTGTAGATTTAATCCATTTTAGAATAAAGCTGTAACCTAACAACATGTGGAAAAAGTCAAGGGGTCTGAATACTTTCCAAAGGCACTGTATGTGTACAGGGAGGTAGCGGCTATGTGTGGGTGGATTTGGGTTAGTGTGCTATCAGAGTCCAGATATACCTTGGGACAGGAATATACTTCAGCTTCTTAGAGTTCAGGTCAGTCACCTCCAGGTAGGCAGCGGTCATCGGGGGTGTGACGTCTGTGTGACACACACGTTAAAAACACCCACCCACGCACGCACGCACGCACAAACAAATGATTGAGTATCCCAGGTTAAGGGTACGAATAGGACTCGGTTGTCTCTACACCAAAGTCAGCTATGATATTGTACAGTGAGGCTCTGACCTGGGGGGAAGATATCTTTTAGGGGCACCTGTCCAGGTGGTAGGGCCCGGACCACCTGATTGGCCGACAGCAGACTGACACAGTTGGTCCGTTTGGCCACGCTGGACTTCAGCCCGCCCCGGGAGAACATTTGACCTCCCGAGTCCCCGCCCCTCATCTCTGATAGGTCCACGTCCCTCTTAAAGCTGTACACCTCATTAGGAGACTACAGTGCAGGGAGAGAGAAACAACAAAGCGATTCTAACTTCACACCTCTAATCAAAAGTCATGACATCTTTAATCAAATGTCATGATATCTCTTATTAAAAGGAATTACAGTTGAAGTCAGAAGTTTACATACACCTTAGCCAAAAACATTTAAACTCAGTTTTTCACAATTCCTGACATTTAATCCCAGTAAAAATTCCCTGTCTTAGGTCAGTTAGGATCACCACTTTATTTTAAGAATGTGAAATGTCAGAATAATAGTAGAGAGAATGATTTATTTCAGTTTTTATTTCTTTCATCACATTCCCAGTGGGTCAGAAGTTTACATACACTCAATTAGTATTTGGTAGCATTGCCTTTAAAATGTTTAACTTGGGTCAAATGTTTCAGGTAGCCTTCCACAAGCTTCCCACAATACGTTGGGTGAATTTTGGCCCATTCCTCCTAACAGAGCTGGTGT
The DNA here is from genome assembly GCF_965601325.2 of Salmo salar. Taxonomy (NCBI): domain Eukaryota; kingdom Metazoa; phylum Chordata; class Actinopteri; order Salmoniformes; family Salmonidae; genus Salmo; species Salmo salar. Next base: position 22,882,123 of record NC_138311.1, on the reverse strand, counting down.
AACTGAGTCAGGTTTGTAGGCCTCCTTGCTCGCACAAGCTTTTTCAGTTCTGCCCACACATTTTCTATGGGATTGAGGTCAGGGATTTGTGATGGCCACTCCAATACCTTGACTTTGTTGTCCTTAAGCCATTTTGCCACAACTTTGGAAGTATGCTTGGAGTCATTGTCCATTTGGAAGACCCATTTGCGATGAAGCTTTAACTTCATGACTGATGTCTTGGGATGTTGCTTCAATATATCCACATAATTTTCCGTCCTCATGATGCCATCTATTTTGTGAAGTGCCCCAGTCCCTCCTGCAGCAAAGCATCCCCACAACATGATGCTGCCACCCCCGTGCTCCACGGTTGGGATGGTGTTCTTCGGCTTGCAAGCCTCCCCCTTTTTCTTCCAAACATCACGATGGTCATTATGGCCAAACTGTTCTATTTTTGTTTCATCAGACCAGAGGACATTTCTCCAAAAAGTACGATCTTTGTCCCCAAGTGCAGTTGCAAACCGTAGTCTGGCTTTTTTTTATGGCGGTTTTGGAGCAGTGGCTTCTTCCTTGCTGAGCGGCCTTTCAGGTTATGTCGATATAGGACTCGTTTTACTGTGGATATAGATACTTTTGTATCTCTCTAACCAAAAGTCTTGATAGCTATGATAAAAAAACGAATTGATCATTATACGCTGGTCTCTCACCATGAGGTCAGGGAAGCCCACTATGATGCGTGCGTAGGAGGAGGTGTCAGACAGGAGTCGGTTGGGAGAGACTATTTTCTGACCCAGGGCTGCACTCAGGTTCTCATTAGGCAGCTGGTCACTACCCACTGTCTGGGGTACACACATCGCATCTGAGAGACAGAGGGGGGGGGGGGGGGGGGGAGGGAGGAGGAAAGAGAGCGGGAGGGACAGAGAGAGAGGGAGAGAGGCAGGGGGGGAGAAAGAGAGAGGAAATGAGGGAAGCAGAGAGAGAGGAAAGGAGGGAGAGAGAGAGAGGGAAAGAGGTAGGGAGAAGGAGGGAGACATAGATATAGATTTATATGGGCAGGTGGGGGTAGATGGGGTAAGAAAGGGAGATGGGGTGGGTGAAGAAATAAGAAAAGCGAGAGGTAAGAGCGAGGGAGAGAGATGGGGAGGAGAAAGGAAGTTGAGGATGGGTATGGACATAGTGTCAGGGACATTAAATGACTCATGTCCTCACCTTATATGTTGAGTGCTCTGTTTGTTGTGTTACCTGAGCTGGCTCCATGGCCGGTGCTGACGCCGTCCTCACTGACGCTGTGTAGCTGACACACCCCAGAGTCTTCTGCTCCCATGTGCATGGGTTTGGTCAGCAGGAACTTCCTGTAAACAAAACACCCCCGGGCCCCCCCCCCCCCCCCCGATGAATGAGGATAGAAGAAGAGCAGAGGAGAAGAGAAGAAATGAGAAGAGAAGAGAGAAGAGGAAAGAAGAGAGGTGAATGAGGGAGAATAGAAGAGCAGAGTAAAGGAGAGGAGAAGAGTATTACATTTTTTTACCTTTATTTAACTTTTATTTAACTAGGCAAGTCAGTTAAGAACAAATTCTTATTTACAATGACGGCCTACCGGGGAACAGTGGGTTAACTGCCTTGTTCAGGGGCAGAACAACAGATTTTTACCTTGTCAGCTCGGGGATTCGATCCAGCAACCTTTTGGTTACTGGCCCAACGATCTAACCACTAGGCTACCTGCCGCCACAAAGGAGAGGAGCAGAGTAAAGGAGAGGAGAGGAGCAGAGTAAAGGAGAGGAGAGGAGCAGAGTAAAGGAGAGGAGAGGAGCAGAGTAAAGGAGAGGAGAGGAGCAGAGTAAAGGAGAGGAGAGGAGCAGAGTAAAGGAGAGGAGAGGAGCAGAGTAAAGGAGAGGAGAGGAGCAGAGTAAAGGAGAGGAGAAGAGGAGCAGAGTAAAGGAGAGGAGCAGAGTAAAGGAGAGGAGAGGAGCAGAGTAAAGGAGAGGAGAGGAGCAGAGTAAAGGAGAGGAGAGGAGCAGAGTAAAGGAGGAGAAGAGCAGAGTAAAGGAGAGGAGAGGAGCAGAGTAAAGGAGAGGAGAGGAGCAGAGTAAAGGAGAGGAGAAGAGTAGAGTAAAGGAGAGGAGCAGAGTAAAGGAGAGGAGAGGAGCAGAGTAAAGGAGAGGAGCAGAGTAAAGGAGAGGAGAGAAGCAGAGTAAAGGAGAGGAGAGGAGCAGAGTAAAGGAGAGGAGAGAGAGCAGAGTAAAGGAGAGGAGAAGAGCAGAGTAAAGGAGAGGAGAGAGCAGAGTAAGGAGAGGAGAGGAGCAGAGTAAAGGAGAGAGAGCAGAGTAAAGGAGGGGAGCAGAGTAAAGGAGAGGAGCAGAGTAAAGGAGAGGAGCAGAGTAAAGGAGGGGAGCAGAGTAAAGGAGAGGAGCAGAGTAAAGGAGAGGAGCAGAGTAAAGGAGGGGAGCAGAGTAAAGGAGGGGAGCAGAGTAAAGGAGGGGAGCAGAGTAAAGGAGAGGAGCAGAGTAAAGGAGAGGAGCAGAGTAAAGGAGGGGAGCAGAGTAAAGGAGGGGAGCAGAGTAAAGGAGAGGAGCAGAGTAAAGGAGAGGAGCAGAGTAAAGGAGAGGAGAGGAGCAGAGTAAAGGAGGGGAGCAGAGTAAAGGAGAGGAGCAGAGTAAAGGAGAGGAGCAGAGTAAAGGAGGGGAGCAGAGTAAAGGAGGGGAGCAGAGTAAAGGAGAGGAGCAGAGTAAAGGAGAGGAGCAGAGTAAAGGAGGGGAGCAGAGTAAAGGAGGGGAGCAGAGTAAAGGAGGGGAGCAGAGTAAAGGAGAGGAGCAGAGTAAAGGAGAGGAGCAGAGTAAAGGAGGGGAGCAGAGTAAAGGAGGGGAGCAGAGTAAAGGAGGGGAGCAGAGTAAAGGAGAGGAGCAGAGTAAAGGAGGGGAGCAGAGTAAAGGAGGGGAGCAGAGTAAAGGAGGGGAGCAGAGTAAAGGAGGGGAGCAGAGTAAAGGAGAGGCGAGTAGAGTAAAGGAGAGGAGCAGAGTAAAGGAGGGGAGCAGAGTAAAGGAGAGGAGCAGAGTAAAGGAGGAGAGCAGAGTAAAGGAGGGGAGCAGAGTAAAGGAGAGGAGCAGAGTAAAGGAGAGGAGCAGAGTAAAGGAGGGGAGCAGAGTAAAGGAGAGGAGCAGAGTAAAGGAGAGGAGCAGAGTAAAGGAGGGGAGCAGAGTAAAGGAGGGGAGCAGAGTAAAGGAGAGGAGCAGAGTAAAGGAGAGGAGCAGAGTAAAGGAGGGGAGCAGAGTAAAGGAGAGGAGCAGAGTAAAGGAGAGGAGCAGAGTAAAGGAGAGGAGCAGAGTAAAGGAGGGGAGCAGAGTAAAGGAGAGGAGCAGAGTAAAGGAGAGGAGCAGAGTAAAGGAGGGGAGCAGAGTAAAGGAGGGGAGCAGAGTAAAGGAGAGGAGCAGAGTAAAGGAGAGGAGCAGAGTAAAGGAGGGGAGCAGAGTAAAGGAGAGGAGCAGAGTAAAGGAGAGGAGCAGAGTAAAGGAGGGGAGCAGAGTAAAGGAGAGGAGCAGAGTAAAGGAGAGGAGCAGAGTAAAGGAGGGGAGCAGAGTAAAGGAGGGGAGCAGAGTAAAGGAGAGGAGCAGAGTAAAGGAGGGGAGCAGAGTAAAGGAGAGGAGCAGAGTAAAGGAGGGGAGCAGAGTAAAGGAGGGGAGCAGAGTAAAGGAGGGGAGCAGAGTAAAGGAGAGGAGCAGAGTAAAGGAGGGGAGCAGAGTAAAGGAGGGGAGCAGAGTAAAGGAGAGGAGCAGAGTAAAGGAGGGGAGCAGAGTAAAGGAGGGGAGCAGAGTAAAGGAGAGGAGCAGAGTAAAGGAGGGGAGCAGAGTAAAGGAGAGGAGCAGAGTAAAGGAGAGGAGCAGAGTAAAGGAGAGGAGCAGAGTAAAGGAGGGGAGCAGAGTAAAGGAGGGGAGCAGAGTAAAGGAGAGGAGCAGAGTAAAGGAGAGGAGCAGAGTAAAGGAGAGGAGCAGAGTAAAGGAGGGGAGCAGAGTAAAGGAGAGGAGCAGAGTAAAGGAGGGGAGCAGAGTAAAGGAGAGGAGCAGAGTAAAGGAGAGGCGAGTAGAGGATTAATTACTTGTTGGTGTTGCTCTCCACCAGTAGCCAGCGATCCTCTGCCACCAGAAACACCTTGCTGAGGTTGATGGGTAGGGAGATGGTGTGAACCCGGCCTTCCAGCACATCCAGCACATCCAACTGGTTACTACAGCAACACAGGAGGGACACACTTCACTTTACAGTTTCCAAAAAGCAAAGGGGAAGGAGGTAGCGTAGCAATGAGCTGAGCTTACCCGCCCTCCTTGAAGAACAGGAGCCAGTTCTTGTAGGCAAACTCCCGGCACATCTTATGACCTCCCTAAAAAAAACATTCTGGATTACATAGTGTACAGTACACAGGTGACAACCTGTTTTGTTGCCTCGAGTCATTGTTCTGCTAAAGAGAATATTCACAAAAAAACTTCTACGCATGTATGACATACTGTATCTTGTGTATGTGGCATATCATGTATGACTTTATCTTGTGGATTTTGTTGTACAAGTGGTATAAAGGAAGTGGTCAGATGGCCCAATGGCGTTTCAGTGGGTATGAGACCTGTGCCTCCTTGCTGCTGCTGCTGCTCCACCAATTGGAAGCTTTAGGGGCGGGCTGTTCTGGCTCCTGTGACAGAATGAGTCTCCTCACCGCTCCTGTTAATACGTCTAGATGTAATACTGTGTTACTCTGAGAGAGAGAGAGAGAGAGAGAGAGAGAGAGAGAGCAAGAGAGAGAGAGAGAGAGCAAGAGAGAGAGAGAGAGAGAGAGAGAGAGAGAGAGCAAGAGAGAGAGAGAGAGAGAGAGAGAGAGAGAGCACTTGGTTAGAAGGAGCAATTGGGGGAGAATCAGGCCACAGTGATCTGCAGGACTAAGCTGTGTTATGCAGGTAGGCTACACCTGGAAGGACCAAGGATTTTGTCTGTGGCACAGCTAGCACTGCGATGAGCGGTCTCCTCTTGACGGACATTAAAGCACCATAGATTCATTCCTCCCTTCACACCCCAGTCACCAGAGGGCGCCACTATCCAGTGTTAATCTTCCACTACAGTCAGTAGTCGCTGTGCATGCGCGTCTGCGTGCGTGTAAGAGGGTCTCGCTCAGCTAAGCCAAGGCTTTTATTCATGACGCACACTGCTAAATCTTCAGTTCACTTTTTATGGGGAAAGCCAAGGGGCAGGGGAACAGCTATCCCAGGACTAACCCTCCCTCTACCATACTGTAATAGCTTCCTTATGGCCTAGCTCTTTGAACTCTGATATATATATATAGATATATATATATATATATAGATATATAGATATAGATATATATATATATATATGTATAGAAACCAACTGTCACTCTTTGGGAGTTGGTGCTGGAGTGTGTGTGCGTGTGTGTATGCATGCATGCGTGTGTGTTCTGGCTAGCTGACAGTGTTCCATTAAAAACATTTCTTTCTTGTTTTATTTTTTCTCCCCTGAGAGAGCCTTGACCTCTGCATAACCTCTGTTATGATATCTGGAGTTCTATTTGTTTGGACAGGAGAAATTATATACTATCACTCACTTTCTCTCTCTCTCTCTCTTTCTGTTTTCCTGTCCTCTCCAAAACAAAGGCTATTTCTTCCCGCCTAATACGTAAAAGCTGTATAATAATCAGGGTTATGAAAGAGTGCACGGTATGTGCATATTTAGCCGTTTTAAGTCATCCCTCATAGTCTGGAGCTTTATGAGGTGGGTACGTCTCTGAGGTCTCCCCTACCTGTTCCTCATGTAGCACCACCTGTCCCTCCAGTGGGCTGCCCAGGGCAGCGACAGTCACGAAGGGCTGCCAGACTCCACTGATGGTCCTGGGGAAGACATCATACAGCTCCATACACTGGACTGTGTCTCCGCTCTCCTTCATCGCAAACAGGCACACCGGGTTACACGTAGCCATGTAGATGGCATCTGAAACAGGAAGTTAGTGTGTTAGTGTGTGGAGGAGGCAGGGGGCTGTTGTGTACTCTTGGTCTCTCGTTGCGTGCAGACACACTGGGTTACATGTAGCCGCATAGTTTGCGATGTGTGTGTGTGTGTGTGTGTGTGTGTGTGTGTGTGTGTGTGTTTAAATGCATGCGTGTGGCATGTGTATGTATCTCCTACCGTTGTTGGTGGTGACGTCACAGATGATGTTGACCTCGCTCATGGGGATCTGCCAGGTAGCTTTCTCTTCGGTGAAGCTCAGAGCTCTGGACTCCTGCCTCTCACAGGGGTAGCCCTGCACACGTAAAAACACTGGCCCCTACAAACGCAGTGCACAAAGTCAAGGACACAAATTGACAGCCCTGTCTAGAAACCTCTAGCCCCTATGCACTTCATAAACTGTGTGTGTGTGTTAGTACCTTTAAACTGTGTGTGTGTGTCAGTACCTTTAAATGTGTGTGTGTGTTAGTACCTTTATATCGATGGGGTGCGTCTCTGTAGGGCAGAGCAGTTTCCGCCGGGCGTTCCCCTCCTGGTTGGTGGTCCAGTAGCCAGACATCCTGACCTCTGGGAGGGGAAGCCTAGGAGGGAGGGGGAGAGGTCACTGGTCATTACCATGACAACCACACACAGCACTATCAGAAAGGTGCGAAGGACTCTTAGGATACATCTCAATGAAGCCCTATTCCCTAAAGCACAAATAGGGCTCTAGGACTGACTAAAACTAAGTGCACTACGTGAATATAGGGTAAGTGTTGTATCGTATGGGATTAAATTTACCCCTTTTTCTCCCCAAGTTCATGGTATCCAATTGGTAGTTAGTCTTGTCTCATCGCTGCAACTCCCGTACGGACTCGGGAGAGGCGAAGGTCAAGAGCCGTGCCTCTGAAACACAACCCAACCAGCCGCACTGCTTCTTGACACAATGCCCACTTAACCCGGAAGCCAGCCGCACCAATGTGTCAGAGGAAACACCGTACACCTGGCAACCATGTCCACAGGAGTCACTAGTGCACAAGGACATCCTTGCCGGCAAAACCCTCCCCTAACCCGGACGACAGTGGGACAATTGTGCGCCACCCCATGGGTCTCCCGGGCGAGGCCGGCTGCGACAGAGCCTGGACTCGAACCCAGAATCTCTAGTGGCACAGCTAGCACCGCGATGCATTGCCTTAGACCACTGCCCCAATCGTGAGGCCATATCGTATGGGATTTGAGTAAAAAGATATGGGGTGCATCTCAATCAAACGTTCATCGTCTTCTCTCCCTCAACTGCACTAATCTGAAAATACAGACTAGGGGATATCAATAAGTTTTGCGTTTTGTGTGGGCTGTGAATAAATAGCATTTTGTGTGGTCTGTGTATAAATACTGTGTGTGTGTGTGTGTGTATCTGGGTGTGTATCTGGCTGACCTCCCTTGTTGCGTCTGTCCAGATCTTCTATGGAAACCCACACATTCCCATGACTCACTGCTGGGTTTAGGCCACCGGCCACGGTGTAATAGGTCGCAGGTGGGATGCAAGAAACAACACCACAATATACCAAACCACCAGGAACTGTCCAACTCAATAGAAATCACCCTAAAAATTGAAGTTCTGAACGCATTATACAACGTGTCTAGTAAGTGTTTGTCCCAATTTGGACTGCTCGAGTTCAAAGAGTAGAGATATTTACTTTGATACAACTGGGCAAAAAAGATTGTGGAAGGTTATTCCGTGTATTGGTTAAATCCCATTTTAGATTGTGACCAAAGCATTTCTATTTAATAAATATGGGAAATTGAATACGACAACGCGGTACACACCAGGGTTGGGCTCAATAACATTTTGGAATTGACTCCCATTCAACTCATGAATATAAAGTGGAATTGAATTAGCCCCACCCCACAGGATGCAGAACTTGAATGATAGGAAGTAGAATTGAATTCAGTGCAATTCAAAGAAATTTCACTCAGTCATAGAACATGAGTTTCATTGAATCGGACAGGTCACACTTCCAGATACCAAAGAATATATCACTTTTCTCTGGAAACAATGTTCATTTACTCTTTTAACCTTAGTGCTTAGAATAGCCTATTATATTTCCACCAACCATTTAATTTTTTTGGCTTCTTTTTGAAGGCCTCAGGGTCAACTTGAGTGTCAAACTAATGCATTCTGGAAAGTGTTTAATGAAATATATTAACTTTGAATATTTGCATACAGGTTTTGTTTCCCTTGATCATTAATTTTAAGAGTTTGTCCTGAAAATCAATTGTTTCAACAATATTTTAAATGCATGTATATAACATGTTTGATGTTTTATGTACAATATGTATATTTGTATATACACCTAAAATAGAATGAGGCATTTGAATTTCACCAAATGAAATGATATTTCATTTAATTCAAATTGAAATTCTGTATACTGTTTACTTCAATTAAATTTAATTTACAATTCAAGAACTGAATATGAATTAAATGCATTCTCAATTCAATTCTGAATTGAATCCAACCCTGGTGCCTGCTGTGTTAAGTTGCCATGCTAGGAATCAGGTTGCCTTACAGTACCTGTAGACAGCCATAGTAATAGCACATCTAACCTAGTCTATTAAACATAATCATATCATACCAATCTAGACTCATAAAGACTCATCATGGAAGGAAAATACTTGTTTCTTCCCTGTTTGGCCCTCAAGATTCTTCTACTTGAGGATTATAAAAGAACACTTCACAAAAACAGGGTTTATAATGAAAAACAGGAGACAGAAGAAACAAATATTTTCCTTTATTAAAACCTATACATTTATGATGAGGTGGAATATAATCTTAAATTAATCCTTACCTGTCTTTCTAGTGAAATTAGGAAATACTTCATTTAATCGGAATAGAGGAATATTGAGACGGTAAAAACAGCATACATTCATACCTAAAACATTCGAATATATAAAAAAGGCGAAGTAACACACACAACTGTCCAACCATATATCTAGATACATAACAGTATATACATACTGTATAACAAACCATATATCTAGATACATAACAGTATATACATACTGTATAACCAACCGTATAGGTAGATACATAACAGTATATACATACTGTATAACCAACCGTATAGGTAGATACATAACAGTATATACATACTGTATAACCAACCGTATAGGTAGATACATAACAGTATATACATACTGTATAAGCAACCGTATAGGTAGATACATAACAGTATATACATACTGTATAACCAACCGTATAGGTAGATACATAACAGTATATACATACTGTATAACCAACCATCAACGGTGGCCAGTAGTGAGTGGTTATGCTTGCGAGGCACAGTAGACAGTTACTAATCTACGATAGCAGACTCGTGTGTAGGGAAAAGTAAACGGACTGTCCATGCTATCCTCACTGACCTGGGGGAGGTACACTGTCAGTACATGGTCATGTCTAAGGGGGGGGGGGGTATTAATCGTATTAAACAGCTAGCAGCAAGTGGCTTGTCCAATTAGTGTCTTTTTAGTGGCCTATTGAACAAGCCTCACCGTAGCCCCTCTCTAGCAAGGCACACTGATTGTGTCACAGTCAGAGTGTTTGACCACGACTCAGTGCCCAGCTCATGTGACCGTACACACTTCTTTCTGTCCTCTCTCCCTCTTTCTATGTGTCTGTTCCGGCTCAGGGTGCCAGTGTATGCTAGAGGCCAGGGTGTGTGTGTGTGTGTGTGTGTGTGTGTGTGTGTGTGTGTGTGTGTGTGTACGGTTGGTGATTCCCCGGTGGTCACGGTGGTCTTACTCCTTGGCCAGGTGGACGCTGCTGGGCTTGGCGCCGATGGGAATGCCGTGCTTGTGCAGCGCTTCGATCAGTACCTCCCGCGTGTCCTTGTTGTACGAGTCAAAGTCAAAGACGTTTCGCACCACGTTGGCCAAACCCTCATCTGGGAATCTCTGTACGGTGAGTGACAGGGGGAGAGAAAGAAGGGGGAGAGCAATGGAGAGAGAGAGAGAGTAAACACCCAGCAGTAGTGGAAGTGTAACCAGCAGGGTCAGTGTGAGGACAATACACAGCTCATCCCTCTCTTCTTACCTCCCTACTTTCCCTGCTAACTACACTAACTTCACTTTCTGTGTTGCCATGGGGATGTACTGAAAATCACGCAAGCGCGCATGCACACTCCTCTCTGCCCCGATGATTAATGATACGAGAGGTAAAAATAGAAGCATGTCATATGGAGCAGCTGTCTGGATGAGGGAGATGGTTAGTCAATGTAAACATACTGTGATGTACCAAAATAGCCTCTCTGAGCGTTCTACTCTCTCACCCCCCACCACTCCACGCATCAGGCCACTGGACAAGCTTGGCCTATACGGTGAGTTCTGAAAGTATTCAGACCCCGTCACCTTTTCCACATTTTGTTACCTTACAGCCATATTCGAAAATGGACTAAATAAAAAAAATTGTCCTCATCAACCTATACACGATACCCCATAATGACAAAGCGAAAACAGGTTTTTAGAAATTGTTGCAAACGTATTAAGAATAAAAAAACAGAAATACCTTGTTTACATAAGTATTCAGACTCTTTACTATGAGACTTGAAATTGAGCTCAGCTGCATCCTGTTTCCATTGATCATCCTTGAGATGTTTCTACAACTTGATTGGAGTCCACCTGTGGTAAATTCAATTGATTGGACCTGTTTTGGAAAGGCACACACCTGTCTATATAAGGTCCCACAGTTGACAGTCCATGTCCTAGCAAAAACCAAGCCATGTGGTTGAAGGAATTGTCCGTAGAGCTCCGAGACAGGATTGTGTCGAGGCACAGATCTGGGGAAGGGTACCAACACATTTCTGTAGCATTGAAGGTCAAAGAACACAGAGGCATCCATCATTATTAAATGGAAAATGTTTGGAACCACCAAGACTCTTTGAAGAGCTGGGAGAAGGGCCTTTGTCAGGGAAGGCGTTCCCAAAAGGCACCTAAAGAACTCTCCGACCATGAGAAACAAGATTCTCTGGTTTGATTAAACCAAGATTGAACTCTTTGGCCTGAATGCCAAGCGCCACGTCTGGAGGAAACCTGGCACCATCCCCATGTTGAAGCATGGTGGTGGCAGCATCATGCTGTAGGGATGTTTTTCAGCGGCAGGGACTGGGAGACTAGTCAGGATCGAGGCAAAGATGAATGGAGCAAAGCACAGAGAGATCCTTGATGAAAACCTGATCCAGAGAGCTCAGGTCTTCAGACTGGGTCAAAGGTTCACCCTCCAACAGGACAACGACCCTAAGCACACAGCCAAGACAACGCAGGAGTGGCTTCGGGACAAGTCTCTGAATGTCCTCGAGTGGCCCAGCCAGAGCCCGGACTTAAACCCGATTGAACATCTCTGGAGAGACCTGAAAATAGCTGTGCAGCGACGCTCCCCATCCAACCTGACAGAGATTTAGAGGATCTGCAGAGAACAATGGGAGAAACTCCCCAAACGCAGGTGTGCCAAGCTTGTAGCGTCATACCCAAGAAGACTCGAGGCTGTAATCGCTGCCAAAGGTGCTTCAACAAAGTACTGAGTAAAGGGTCTGATTACTTATGTAAATTAGATATTTCAGTTAAAAATATATATTAATATGCAAACATTTCCAAAAACCTATTTTAGCTTTGTCATTATGGGGTATTGTGTGTAGAGAGAGAAATGTTTTTTTTTTTAAATCAATTTTAGAATAAGGCTGTAATGTGACAAAATGTGGAAAAAGTCAAGGGGTCTGAATACTTTCTGTATACAGTATATGCCGGTCTCTTTAGTGTACGCATGCATGTCTCTCTCCAGGCAGGCTGAGGTCATGGAAGTGGGAGTTATCCGGCGGTGGGTAACATGGTCACTCAGACACAAGGACACCCTTAGGACATCCCCCCCATGAATTAAACACTACATTATTAACTATTCATAAAATAACTCTGTGACCCGCTAAAGCATCAAACCACTGTTCTGCCACGAGTATATGTGTGTGTGTGTATGTGTATGTGTATGTGTATGTGTGTGTGTGTGTGTGTGTGTGTGTGTATGTGTCTGTAACATACCTGCAGATGTTTGACTATATTGACCACCTCCCTGGTGGAGTATGGGTAGGTGATGGTGCCCTGGTCTGCCATGGCACGTAGCTCTCCAAAGGCTGCCACCAGCTTGTGCAGGGTGGCGTCGGGAACCGCTGGCCCGTACTGCTTCAGCATGGCAAACTCCGCTTGCGGCTTGGGGTTGTCCACCGCGTGGCAGCTAAAGATGTCACCTGTAATATGGTTATGTCAACATGTGTCAACATGCCGTATAAGTGACCGTGACATAGCTGATGAGAACATCAATTTGGTGTTTTATTTTTTAACCAGGCAATTCGTAAATGCTTGTGTGCTACTTATGAACGTGTTATGTATGGCTTATGAATGTGTTTTCAAGTCCTTTATGTAGAGACCGTTCGACTAAAGTGTTGCCGCTCTTTAAGGAATACTTTGGGATTTTGGCAATGAGGCCGTTAATCTGCTTCCCCATAGTCAGATGAACTCGTGGATACCATGTTTATGTCTCTGCGAGCAGTTTGAAGGAAGTTGCTAACTAGCGCTAATGCAGCGACTAGCATGCTAGTAGATACTCAGACTTCCAGCCATTGCACTAACAATAGTTAGCATTGGCTCACGAAACTACCGCTAAATTCAGTCATACTGGACACAGAGACATACAAATGCTATCCACTATGGCTTATGAATGTGTTATGAAGTCCTTATGTAGGTACATAAAGTGTTACTGCAAAAGCTGAGCCTTACCCAGTGAGCCAAAGAAGTCGTTTCCCAAGAAGGGGAAACCAGGTCTGTTAGCCAGGACCAGCATCCTAAAGTCTGGGTGCATGGCTATGGTGTTAGGTCTCCTCTCTGCTTCTAATGGGTCTAATGAGGACACAACACACTGTAAGTACAAAACACACATGCACACTCACACATACACGCACTCGCATACTACTCTCTTCAGCCAGAACAAAGAGTGGTTTAGGCAGGTGACAAAGAAGTGTCCCAGGTACTGTTCAGAGACAGGGGGGGGGGGGGGGGATTATTTAAGGGATAAATAGAAGATAGAATGACAACAAAGATAAACAGATCTATGATATACAATCCAGGGCCATCCAAGCCACTCACAGGGGTGAGCATAAAAGCCTTTATGGACAGGTACCAGTAGACTCAGAGTCGTAGGCTGTTTACGCTTGGTTTTACTTTCCACTTCTAACTAAACGTACCTAATAGACTGTCACTATGCTGAATAGTCTAGCCTCACAGAGGAATGTAAACAATACTGTGTTTGTGTGTCTGGCAGTCCATGTGAGAGTGTGTGTGTGTGTGTGTGTGTACCAGAGACGATCCTGCGTCCGTCTGCGAGGATCATCTCTCCACTCTCCACCAGGGTCTTCAGTATACAGGTGACGTTAGTGGGGGCTTTGTCTGCCTCGTCTATCACTAGGATGTGGCCCATCTTCACAGCTTTCACCTACACACAGAGTGTGTAAATACCATAATTGAGTGTTAAAGGGAGTAGGAGAGAGAGAGAGATGGAGGAGAGTAAGAGAGAGAGATGGAGAGCAACACTTAACAAAACCCAGAAACACAAGATTGAAATGAACAAGTGATCTAGCCCCAAGAGTAAAATGTTCACAGCTGGAGGTGAATAACTAGAACGCATACATCGACTATTACCGGAGTGAGGTCAAAGGTCAGAGAAAGATGGGAATGCTACCAAACATTGGAGGAGAAAAAAAAGACGTCAGCTGAATACTTAACCCGTGTAAAAGACGCCAAACAAATAAAAACCTGAACCAAATACAGAAGTAGTGATCATAGACTGGCAACTGACAGGACACCATCAAAAAACATGGCTGAACAGAGAGGACAGACTATGTCATCACCGTGGGCCAAGAGAGATAGAAATTGAAGAACACTTTCTAATCACCTGCCCCAAATATATATTCATTAAGGAGTCCTTCTTCCCCAAATTCAAAATGAAAAGTTCTACATTCACAGTAACAATCAAACAAAAATAAACGGTATACTTTTTGGGGAAAGGTCTGATTATAGAGTTGGCAGCACAGTATGTCACAGCTTGCCACAAGCTAAAGGGGGAAACATTAAATGTATTCTTTTCTCCGTGTATTATAAGTAATAGACAATATAAGTACCACCTTCATTAAATCATTATTTTTTTAAATAGTTTAATTAGATTCTGATCGTTGAACATTATAACATTTCTGTGTTGGATATTTATTTGTGACATGAAAATAGAGGTCTTTGGCCATGCACACCAGTGGTGGGTTTGGAGACAAAAAACAAAAGCATATGCAGAAAAGTACCTCATATTTACGGTAAAATATGGTGGTGCATCTTTGATGTTACTGGGCTATTTTGCTTCCACTGGTCCTGTGGTCCTTGTTAAGGTCAACGGCATCGTGAACTTTACCAAGTACCAGAACATTTTAGCCAAAAACACTTGGCCGCAAGTGGATCTTCCAGCAAGACAATAACCACAAGCACAAATCAAAATCCATAAAGACAATGGTTAGATGACCACAAAATCTACATTTTGCAATGGCCAGCTGAGTCTCAGGACTTGAACCCCATTGAAAACCTGTGGTTTGAAGTGAAGAGGCCAGTCCATAAGAGCAGACGAAGGATATCAAGGATCTGGAAAGATTCTGCATGGAGGTACAGTCTAAAATCCCTCCCAACATGTTCTCCAATCTCATAAAACATTTTAGAAAAAGGCTCAGTGTCATTATTCTCACAAGGGTAGGGTGCTGGAGTACTGAAAACAGGTGTGTCAAAATATGTTATTTTACTGTAATTACTACTTTTTAAACAAAATCTGCTACTCTGAGAGATTGCATAAGTATAAAAGTGTACTAAGTGTACTGAATGTATAATATAATATACTGAGTGTACTGAATGTATAATATACTGAGCGTATTGAATATATAATATAATACACTGAGTGTACTGAATGTATAATATACTGAGTGTCCTGAATGTATAATATAATATACTGAGTGCCCTGAATGTATAATATAATACACTGAGTGTATAATATAATAGACTGAGTGTACTGAATGTATAATAATACACTGAGTGTACTGAATGTATAATATAATACATTGAGTGTACTGAATGTATAATATAATACACTGAGTGTACTGAACGTATAATATAATATACTGAGTGTACAAAACAATAAGAACAGCTTCCTAACAGAGTTGCACTACCCCCCATTTGCCCTGAGAAGAGCCTCAAGTCGTCGGGGCATGGACTCTGGCCCATGTTGACTCCAATGCTTTCCACAGTTGTGTCAAGCATTGGCTCAATGTCCTTTGGGTGGTGGACCATTCTTGATACACATGGGAAACTGTTGAGCGTGAAAAACCCAGCAGCATTGCAGTTCTTGACACAAACCTTTTCACCTGGCACCTACAACCATACCCCGTTCAAAGGCACTTCAAATATTTTGTCTTGCCCATTCACCCTCTGAATGGTACACATACACAATCCATGTCTCAGCTGTCTCAAGGCTTGAAAATCCTTCTTTAACCTGTCTCCTCCCCTTCATCTACACTGATTGAAGTGGATTTAACAAGTGACATCAATAAGCGATCATAACTTTCACCTGGATTCACCTGGTCAGTCTGTCATGGAAACAGCAGGTGTTCCTAATGTTTTGTATACTCAGTGTATATGCAGTATATACACACTGCTTTCCTTTAGTATTATAGCTACTATTCTTACTGTTGTCACTGTTGTTTTTGTATCACTTCGCTTGGGCAACATTGACCTTGGCATTCATGCAATTAAAGCATAGTGAATTTGAGAGAGAGAGAGAAGTCATACTGACCAGCGGTGAGTCCTCGTATATGATAATTCCATCTCTAACAGAAGGCTGTAGGGTCAGGGTCTGAACTGTAGTGTCCCTGGAAAGGGGAGAGGGTGGAAGGGCGGGTTACACACTTTACAGTCAATAACAAAACGTACAAGAGATGGAACGGTTCGCCCCATCCAGGCCACATTCCATTTAAGATCAAAAAATACACGAGTCTGCTCCCTGTCAATGTGTGACCTATACAGCATGCCCCGGTTTTTCTGTTCGATGGACAGGCTGCTTCTCAATCATCTTTTCGAGACACCGCTCAGTGGACGTACCCACACACACACACACACACACACACACACACACACACACACACACACACACACACACACACACACACACACACACACACACACACACACACACACACACACACACACACACACACACCCCGCAAACATACACCCATGCCAACACCCACACACTCATCTCAGTACACTTCATGACAGGCTGCCTCCCCAAAGCCATGATTTTGGTCTAAAATTAGCTAGCGCTAACCAGGCCACACACACAGCTATAGTAGCTAACTAGGTCACATCTACACGCAGCCCTGTCCCTGTCCGCTTCCGTCTTTCAGACGACTTTCACCAGGCAACCTCCACTTTCTCTCAGTAATTACAGAGACACTCCACGAGGGCAGGAATCTGACATGACAATGGAACGTACACGTAAACTGCTGTTTTTTCTCCCCACCTCACTCATGTAAGACAGAAGGGTAAAAAAAAAAACCTAGCCTACAGTCAAGTTGCTCTGCAAAGCACAGGAGTGGGAGCTCAGGAGCTTCAAAAGGAAAGCCATCAACTGAACGCCTGTCTCTCCCCTGGGAACTGAAGTCTGGCTTGATGGCTGCATCTTATCTCTAGACTAGGCTATTGTGTGATTGCTGCTGTCCAGTCAAGCAGAATGATTACTAGGGGACCACTGACATTATTGTCTATCTGTCTGACTGTCCCAGTGCTATATAATAGACTGATCCTTTGACTGTCACACACCTATGGATGTTTTCACATGGTGAGCATAGTGAGACCGGTCTCCTGTCTCTTTGTAATTGAGAGTGCAGTGCTTGCTCCTCTCTCTGTGTGTGTGTGTGTGTGTGTGTGTGTGTGTGTGTGTGTGTGTGTGTGTGTGTGTGTGTGTGTGTGTGTGTGTGTGTGTGTGTGTGTGTATATTCTTTGACACGTGCATGTGTCCTGTCTATACCCCTGCCAGGTAAACTACAATCCTATTCAGAGCCTCTGTTGAAACAGCCGTTCTACAAGTGTGTCTGCATTAACAACCATGTTGTAGGTAGTCCAACACTGAAGCTACCGCAACCTGATTTTCAGAATCCTTTTAAAAAACGGCAGGTTTCTTCATGTTATCACGCGGTGTGGACCTAAATGCTCTCGTTCTCAATACATAAATGGTGAATGTGTTATTCTCCCAAGGATCATTCTGTTGTGAAGACTCTACTTATGATTAACGTGTTATGCGGTTGTTTTATCTTCCTTACCTCGATGCACTTATTGTCATTCAGATTGGATACAAGTGTTTGCTTACCCCATCAGGGCAACCTTGTTTGGTATATTTTCCATGTTGAACCACCTGAAGGCTATACTTGGCATGAACGCACATCTCTAACTTACATCAATAACTAATATCAATGTGTGTGGTCTGAAATCAGGCCAGCCGTAACCAATGCTCCGTTTCTTTGTTCTGTTTCTATCAAGGTGACGTAGCGGGCTAATTATAGAAGCCCCTGAGAAGCACTTGTGCATATTGAAGATGTGAATGCTCATCCCCACAATCTTTTCACGTGTCTATTGTCAAAGGATAAAGCTAAGAACATTTACAACTTCCTCGGTAAGAGCACTATAACAATAGGGAAGAAAATGAAACGTATTCTACAAGAAACAATATCACTCCCTAACAAGCAACCTTATGAAACAATCTTTCATATGATAGGGAAGATATACAAAACCTTGCAGAGAGCATATCCAGCTTCCAATCTCTTAGAAAAATATATAAATATTTGAACCAAAACTTAAAAAGAACTGATGTTGGCCCAAGATGGAGGGAGAGCATAACTAATGAAATGACAGCTAACGAAAATGTACACTTAATCCAGTGTAAACAGTGCATTCGGAAAGTATTCAGACCCCTCGACGTTTTCCACGTTACAGACTTATTTTAAAATGGATTCAATTGTTTTTTCCCTCAATCTACACACAATACCCCATAATGACGAATTAAAAACAGGTTTTTCGAATTTTTTCAAATGTATTAAGAATAAAAAACGGAAATATTACAATTACATAAGTATTCAGACCATTTACTCAAAACTTTGTTGAAGCACCTTTGGAAGCGATTACAGCCTCGAGTCTTTTTGGGTATGACGCTACAAGCTTGGCACACCTGTATTTGGGGAGTTTCTCCCATTCTTCTCTGCAGATCCTCTCAAGCTCTGTCAGGTTGGATGGGGAGCGTCGCTGCACAGCTATTTTCAGGTCTCGCTGGAGATGTTCAATCGGGTTCAAGTCCGGGCTCTGGCTGGGCCACTCAAGGACATTCAGAGACTTGTCCCGAAGTCACTCCTGCGTTGTCTTGGCTGTGTGCTTAGGGTCGTTGTCCTGTTGGAGGGTGAACCTTTGCCTCAGTCTGAGGTCCTGAGAACTCTGGAGCAGGTTTCATCAAGGATCTCTCTGTACTTTTTTCTGTTCATCTTTGCCTCGATCCTGACTAGTCTCCCAATCCCTGCCACTGAAAAACATCCCCACAGCATGATGCTTGCGCCACCATGCTTCACCGTATAGATGGTGCCAGGTTTCCTCCAGACGTGACGCTTGGCATTCAGGCCAAAGAGTTCAATCTTGGTTTCATCTTACCAGAGAATCTTGTTTCTCATGGTCTGAGAGTCTTTAGGTGCCTTTGGCAAACTCTAAGCCACACTGCCATAAAGGCCCGATTGGTGGAGTGCTGCAGAGATGGTTGTCCTTCTGGAAGGTTCTCCCATCTCTACAGTGGAACTCTGGAGCACTGTCAGAGTGACCATTGTGTTATTGGTCACCTCCCTGAGAAAGGCCCTTCTCCCCCGATTGCTCAGTTTGGCCGGGCGGCCAGCTCTAGGAAGAGTCTTGGTGGTTCCAAACTTCTTCCATTTAAGAATGATGGAGGCCACTGTGTTCTTGGGGACCTTCAATGCTGCAGAAATGTTTTGGTACCCTTCCCCAGATCTGTGCCTCGACACGATCCTGTCTCGGAGCTCTACTGACAATCCCTTCGACCTCATGGCTTGGTTTTTGCTCTGACATGCACTGTCAACTGTGGGAGGTTGTAACGTAACAAAATGTGGTAAGTGAAGGGGTCTGAATACTTTCCAAATGCACTGTATAGCATTTATTATACAAGATTTTTTTTAAATCACAAATTGTACAGCATAACGGCAGAGTCATGACTTAGGTGTAAAACGAACAAGTCATGGGCAAAGCTAGAAAGTTGGCAGTCAGAAGTATTACAATGTAAACTTACTTTTAATCCGTCTGTCTGCATATTTCAAGATATGGCATATGGGGGTGTAGGGAGATACCCAATGGGGAGGACGATTCTCTTCTCATCTTGAAAAAACATATACTAAAAACGTGGAAATCAAACAATCCGCCATCATTAACAAAATGGAAAAATCGAATGATTGTGGCAAAAAAGAATGTAGGCACTAGGGATGTGAGCATGTGGGTTCTGGGCAGATGAGAGTCATTGTTTGTATGGGTCTGTAAGTTGTGGTTCATATGTATATGTTTGTATCTGTAGAGAAAAACATTTAAAAAGGAAAAAAATCGAAATATATTTTTTTTAAAGAAAGGGGGAAAAAAGAGAGAACACCTATATGGGTGTGTGTTCTATCTAACAGCTTTATTGCAGTCCCACTGGCCTGAACACTGCTGTCCTGATTTCTCCGGGACCAAAAAAGTCTGCAACACCCTCAGATAGAGTCAGAGCCAAGGGAGAGCAGCGACAGAGAGTGCTACCCACACTCTGCTTTTCACAGACACCCTTTTCTCAAGTTGTTAAAAAGAAATAAATGACTTGTTTGTCACATATACAAGACAAGTGGTATTCAGCTGTGGAAAACACTCCCGCTATTTAAGATGGGAATCTTATTTACCTGGTTGTTATGCTAAAAACAGAAATGTTGGGTGATTCAATTGTGCGCAAATGCACTCAATTTGACATGACACGACCACATCGGTGTCAGCTAAAACTCCATGATGGTCCATTAGAAAAGGGATGCAGTTTACAGATGGCAAGAATATACCCACACTCGAAAACAATCCTGGATAGTGGGATACGGTCGTCTTACCCCGCCAAACACACGCTGGTACACACACTCTGACCTTTAACCTCTCACCTGTGGAGCTGCAGGTATTCCCTGGGCCTGTTGAGAAGATGGAGGAACCTGTCCACAATCTTATTCTTTCCCACTCCCTGTGAGTACGCACACAAATATTGTATTCAATATACAGTATAATATTAAGGCAATAAAGTCAACACATATTTCATGTATAAAGTGCCCGAAATAATGTACGTTTCATCATTCTCAATACAGGACTCAGTTCATTTCTCTTCACACACTTCCAAGGGAACTCATCTAAAGAGGAGTATTTCACATCCAGTCATTGTTAAAGAACATCCCTGTCACAACTCCTAACCATCAGTCTTGCAGTTGACTCCAACATGTCTAAAATATCCGTTGAGGCCCAGAGCGTGTGCTGTGTGTGTCTGTGAGATGGCTCCGTTCCCAAAGCTCGCCCACTCCTTCCCTCCCTCCCCTAACACCCTAGGGCCCTGCAGAGGGCACATGATGTCCACTACGGAGGAAGCGTGGGCGGCGGATGGAGTGTCCACGCTGACAGAGCTGAAGGGCGGAGGATGGATGGCCCATGGGGACAGACAGAGACTGGGTCATAAAGTCCCTGTAATCAGTCACCCACAGCTGTCTACTGTGACCTACTTCACAGTGACCTGTGATCAAAACTGTTTCAGAGTAGGAATGTTGATTTAAGATCAGTTTTTCCTTCAGATCATAATGAATGAGATTACCCAGACAGGGCGGACCTTTCAAATACAGGCCCAGCACTGTATTAAAATTGGCTCTATATGCAACTCTATGCAGTTCTCTTCACGGCTGTCAATGGACCTAACTGAGTTTGGCTATGGCTATCGATTGGTTTTAATTGATCGCTCAATAAAGTGATTCCCTAATGATGGGTCAGGAGCCAACTGCTCTCTTTGGATTGCAGCGAAAGCCATTTTTAAATGGCCATTTCAATCATGCAAAAGCTGTGATTGGTCTTTGGCCCTGTAACTCACCTGATTTCCTACCAATAGGAGGTGCTCTCCCAGCAGGAAGTCTTTCAGCATGTCCTCCATCACCATCATATGCTGTAGAGGGAGAGAGAGACCGTTTAAGTTTATAATGAATCCAGGGTAAATTATGTTACATTTGTTTAGTAGTTTGATTGACAGTTCAAGACATTAGTAGGGGTGAGGTGTTCAGTAGTTTGATTGACAGTTCAAGATATTAGTAGGGTGAGGTGTTCAGTAGTTTGATTGACAGTTCAAGACACTAGGTAGTAGGGGTGAGGTGTCCTCCAATGAACTGGCCTCATTTAAACACTGCTTTCCTTCAATCTCTCAAAAAAGGACAGAAAGCAGGTTCTTCAGAAGTGGGGCAGGCAGGAACATCATCTCTCACTCTCTTCTTTCCATCCCTCTCTCTTTCTCACTCAATTCAATTCAATTCAATTCGCTTTATTGGCATGACGTAACAATATACATATTGCCAAAGCTTATTTTGGATATTTACAATATAAAAATAAATAAAAAATGAGAATCAAAAATTGTCAACGGGACAACAGTAACAACAATAACCAAGGGTCAAAATAACCATACATTCAACAATAACAATAGCCATATAGTAGAGTACATGTGCAGGTTGATTGGTCTGTCAGACACTGTCCCTCAACTTATGGCAGGCAGCAATGTAGTGCACTGCTAACCCACTCTTTCTCAGCGCTGTCACAGCAGGAAAAAAGTAGAAGAAAGAAGGGAGTGAGAGAGAGGGAGGCGTGAGAGGAGAGATGAAAAACAGATATAGAGCAAGAGCAAGAGACGACAGAGACATGAGAGAGAACCGACAAAGAGCTAGAGAGGAGAGAGAGAGAGCGAGAGAGAGGAGAGAACCGACAA
>NC_138311.1:22820000-22855000 GCF_965601325.2 Salmo salar | reverse complement strand
TCTCCTTACCACATTCCTCTATATCTCTCTCCCTCCCCCTCCCCACCACATTCCTCTATATCTCTCTCTCTCTCCCTCCCTCTCCTTACCACATTCCTCTATATCTCTCTCCATCCCCCTCCTTACCACATTCCTCTATATCTCTCTCCTTCCCTCTCCTTACCACATTCCTCTATATCTCTCCCCCTCCCTCTCCTTACCACATTCCTCTATATCTCTCTCCCTCCCCCTCCTTACCACATTCCTCTATATCTCTCTCCCTCCCCCTCCTTACCACATTCCTCTATATCTCTCTCCCTCCCCCTCCCCACCACATTCCTCTATATCTCTCTCCCTCCCCCTCCTTACCACATTCCTCTATATCTCTCTCCCTCCCCCTCCCTCTCCTTACCACATTCCTCTATATCTCTCTCCCTCCCCCTCCCTCTCCTTACCACATTCCTCTATATCTCTCTCCCTCCCCCCCCCTCTCCTTACCACATTCCTCTATATCTCTCTCCCTCCCCCTCTCTCCTTACCACATTCCTCTATATCTCTCTCCCTCCCCTCCCTCCCTCTCCTTACCACATTCCTCTATATCTCTCTCCCTCCCCCTCCCTCTCCTTACCACATTCCTCTATATCTCCCTCCCCTCCCTCCCTCTCCTTACCACATTCCTCTATATCTCCCCCCTCTCCTTACCACATTCCTCTATATCTCTCCCCCTCCTTACCACATTCCTCTATATCTCCCTCCCTCCCTCTCCTTACCACATTCCTCTATATCTCCTCCCCCTCCTTACCACATTCCTCTATATCTCTCCCCCTCCCCCTCCCTCTCCTTACCACATCCTTCTATATCTCTCTCCCTCCCTCTCCTTACCACATCCCTCTATATCTCCCCCCTCTCCTTACCACATTCCTCTATATCTCCCTCCCTCCCTCTCCTTACCACATTCCTCTATATCTCTCCCCCTCCCCCTCCCTCTCCTTACCACATCCTTCTATATCTCTCTCCCTCCCTCTCCTTACCACATCCCTCTATATCTCTCTCCCTCCCCCTCTCTCCTTACCACATTCCTCTATATCTCTCTCCCTCCCCCTCCCTACCACATTCCTCTATATCTCCCTCCCTCCCTCTCCTTACCACATTCCTCTATATCTCTCCCCCTCCTTACCACATTCCTCTATATCTCCCTCCCTCCCTCTCCTTACCACATTCCTCTATATCTCCTCCCCCTCCTTACCACATTCCTCTATATCTCTCCCCCTCCCCCTCCCTCTCCTTACCACATCCTTCTATATCTCTCTCCCTCCCTCTCCTTACCACATCCCTCTATATCTCCCCCCTCTCCTTACCACATTCCTCTATATCTCCCTCCCTCCCTCTCCTTACCACATTCCTCTATATCTCTCCCCCTCCCCCTCCCTCTCCTTACCACATCCTTCTATATCTCTCTCCCTCCCTCTCCTTACCACATCCCTCTATATCTCCCCCCTCTCCTTACCACATTCCTCTATATCTCCCTCCCTCCCTCTCCTTACCACATCCCTCTATATCTCTCCCCCTCCCCCTCCCTCTCCTTACCACATCCTTCTATATCTCTCTCCCTCCCTCTCCTTACCACATTCCTCTATATCTCTCTCCCTCCCCCTCCCTACCACATTCCTCTATATCTCTCCCTCCCCCTCTCTCCTTACCACATTCCTCTATATTTCTCTCCCTCCCTCTCCTTACCACATTCCTCTATATCTCTCTCCCTCCCTCCCTCTCCTTACCACATTCCTCTATATCTCTCTCCCTCCCTCTCCTTACCACATGCCTCTATATCTCTCTCCCTCCCTCTCCTTACCACATGCCTCTCTCTCTCTCTCTCCCCCTTTTCCTCTATATCTCTCCCTCCCCCTATATCTCTCCCTCCCCCTCCTTACCACATTCCTCTATATCTCTCTCCATCTCTCTCTCCCTCCCCTCCCTCTCCTTACCACATTCCTCTATATCTCTCTCCCTCCCCCTCCCTCACCACATTCCTCTATATCTCTCCCCCGCTCTCTCTCCCTCCCCCTCTCTCCTTACCACATTCCTCTATCCTCGTTCTATTCCTCTATATCTCTCCCCCGCTCTCTCTCCCCCCTCCCTCTCCTTACCACATCCCTCGATCCTCGTTCTATACCCCTCTCTCCCCCGCTCTCTCTCCCTCCCTCTACCACATTCCTCTATCCTCGTTCTATTCCTCTATATCTCTCCCCCGCTCTCTCTCCCCCCTCCCTCTCCTTACCACATCCCTCGATCCTCGTTCTATACCCCTCTCTCCCCCGCTCTCTCTCCCTCCCTCTACCACATTCCTCTATCCTCGTTCTATTCCTCTATATCTCTCCCCGCTCTCTCTCTCCCTCCCCCTCCCTCTCCTTACCACATTCCTCTATCCTCATTCTATATCTCTCTCTCCCTCCCTCTCTCTATTTACCACATTCCTCTATCCTCATTCTATTCCTCTATATCTCTCCCTCCCTCTCTCTATTTACCACATTCCTCTATCCTCATTCTATTCCTCTATATCTCTCCCCTTTCTCTCTCCTACTAATTTCCTGTTATGACGGTGGAGATGAAAGCAGTCATTGTCAGGGTGTCACTTCTGACACAGATATTTAAATACTACACTGCACAGGAGGTTGGTGGGACCATAATTGGGGAGGATGGGCTCATGGTAATGGCTGGACAGGAACTAGAGGAATGATTTCCATGTGTCTGATGCCGTTCCATTCAAACCGTTCAAGTCATTATTATGAGCTCCCCCCCTCCCTGTCTACTGACTGACCTGCCTCTGACTTCAAGGTCACGTCCTGAGGTGTGTGTCAGTGGTGTGTGTGTGTGTGTGTGTCACACCGTAAGTCATAGCTCATGTCCCTAGACCCCTCAAACTCAACTCTGGACCTCAAAGCCAGTTCCACCACATTTTTTTAATTGTGTCCCTCTAATCGGGGACTGATTAACACCTGGAATACCAAGTGTGCAATTAATGATCAGGTAGAACAGAAAACCAGCAGACTCCAAACCTCATAGGGTTAATAATGAGGCTTAATCAACACCTGACATTACACAGCCCATAACTTCACTGTTCTGTCTGACACCTGAAAGTCTGTGTGTGGTATGACACCTGAGAGGAGGTATTATTGAATGACTAACCACAGGAAGGATGAGTCATTAGAAAATAAAATAAAAAATTGCACACACACACTGTGATATCTAAATGGACGGCACGCTAATTAACATGATAGGGTGTTGTATCCCTTCATCACACACATACAGCCACCATCACAACACATCACAGGCAGAACTGCCATCTCCACAGGCAACCTGGTCTCAGAGCATTTCATATTATTCTGTACGTAAATTCGTCACACACTGACATGCTATGTTTCGTATAATATGTAGTAATTTGTGGATGTCCATCATCCATTTTGTATATTATGTTACAAATTGCAATTCGTACAATACAGTCCCTTCAGAAAGTATTCATACCCCTTGACTTATTCCACATTTTGTTGTGTTACAGCCTGAATTCAAAATTGATGAAATATGTGTTTTTTTTCTCACCCATCTTCACACAATACCCCATAATGACAAAGTGGAAACATGTTTTTAGACATTTTTGCAATTTATTTAAAATGAAATACAGAAATATCTAATTTACATAAGTATTCACACCCCTGAGTCAATACATGTTAGAATCACCTTCGACAGCAATTACAGCTGTGAGTGTTGGTTTTGCCCTAAACCTAATGCATAAAGTTCATTTCTTTGCCAATTTGTTTGTTCAGTTTTACTTAGGTGCCTTGTTGCAAACAGGATGCATGTTTTGGATTATTTTTATTATTTACAGGCTTCCTTCTTTTCACTCTGTAATTTTGGTTGTTATTGTGGAGTAACTACAATGTTGTTGATCCATCATCAGTTCTCTCTTATCACAGCCATTAAAATGTAACTGTTTTAAAGTCAGCATTGGACTCATTGTGAAATTCCTGAGCGGTTTCCTTCCTCTCCGGAAACTGAGTTAGGAAGGACGCCAGTATCTTTGAAGTGACTGGGTGTATTGATACACCATCCAAAGTGTAATTAATAACGTCACCATGCTTAAAGGGATATTCAATGTCTGCTTTTTTATTTTTTACCCATCTACCCTTCTTTGCAAGGCATTGGAAAACCTCCCTAGTCTTTGTGGTTGAATCTGTATTTGAAATTCACTGCTGGACTGAGGGACTTTACAGATAATTGTATGTGTGTGGTACAGACATGAGGTAGCCAATAAAATAATCATGTTAGACACTATTATTGCACACAGAGTGAGTCCATGTAACTTATTTTTTTCATATTTTTTTTTATTTAACCTTTATTTAACTAGGCAAGTCAGTTAAGAACAAATTCTTATATACAATGACGGCCTAGGAACAGTGGGTTAACTGCCTTGTTCAGGGGTAGAACGACAGATTTGGTCTGGCGTGGTTACACGTGGTCTGCGGTGGCATTTTATTGTACCCAGCACAAGGTGCACCTGTGTAATGATCATGCTGTTTAATCAGCATCTTGAAATGCCACACTTGAAATGCTTACTAACAGGGATGTAAATAAATTTGTGTCCACAATTTTAGAGAAATAAGCTTTTTGTGGGTATGGAACACTTCTGGGATCTTTTATATCAGCTCATGAAACATGGGACCAACACTTTACATGTTGCGTTTATATTTTTGTTCAGTGTAGTTGAAAAGTTGCTAATTATCTCAAATGCAAAAGTTGTCCGTAATGAGATTCGAAAACGCAACCATTGGGTTAACCTTAATGAAAGGAAACAGGAAAGGATGAGTCATTGGAAACTAAAAACGAGCACACGTTCGCGTTATAAACCCACCCATCCACCCTCCTTTCGTTTTTGCCTTAAGTAACCTTCTGTCTTATGTAACCATACCAAACGTAAAACATCATACTAATTTGAGTGTCCTGGATTTACTTTTACTATGTTACGTCTAGTCTATGAGACCAGGCTGCCACAGGGAGATCGAAAGTGAAACACCATGTTATTATTTGATTTATTTATTTTAGGTTAGACTCATTACAAATCTATTTTTCAAGAGACCTGGCCAAAATAGCAGCACACAAAATTATGCCACAGACTGGCAAACAGGAAGTTGCATAGCTGGAGATAATGGGTGAACAGGTTGCTCCCACAGGGCAGCACTGGTGTCATAATTTGGCACCAGCTCTAGCGAACATACATGCCTCGGAATATGTGTTCCTACTTGCGTGTATACCTTTCGTGTAGCTGATCGTCTGTAAGCTGTAGCTCTTCCTTGAGTGCCTGGTATCTGTCCCACCTCAGAAGTCTGGACCCGTCGTACAGAGACAGCTCTCTGTCATGGAGTAACCTAAATTACAGTAGATATAGTATTAATGGATGATTGATCCAGGACCAGTCACAGTGGCCAGTATACTTATTTCCCTCATTAAAATGCAAATCAATTTATAACATTTTTTACATGCGTTTTTCTGGATATTTTTGTTGTTATTCTGTCTCTCACTGCTCAAATAAACCTACCATTAAAATTATAGACTGATCCTTTCTTTATCAGTGGGCAAACGTACAAAATCAGCAAGGGATCAAATACTTTTTTCCCCCACTGTAAATAAAGCGTTACATACACTTTGGCCAACACATGACTAACCTTTATTTAACTACGCAAGTCAGTTAAGAACAAATTCTTATTTACAATGATGGCCTACCGGGGAACAGTGGGTTAACTGCCTTGTTCAGAGGCAGATCGACAGATTTGTACCTTGTCAGCTCGGGGATTCGTTCCAGCAACCTTTCGGTTACTGGCCCAACGCTCTAACCACTAGGCTACCTGCCTCCCCTTTTAATAACATAGACTGACCAGGTGTATCCAGGTGAAAGCTATGATCCCTTATTGATGTCACTTGTTAAATCCACTTCAGTCAGTGTAGATGAAGGGGAGGAGACAGGTTAAAGAAGCATTTTTAAGCCTTGAGACAATTGAGACATGGATTGTGTATGTGTGCCATTCAAAGGATGAATGGGCAAGACAAAAGATTTAAGTGCCTTTGAACGGGGTATGGAGGGAGGTGCCAGGCGCACCGGTTTGTGTCAAGAACTGCAACGCTGCTGAGTTTTTCACACTCAACAGTTTCCGTGTGTATCAAGAATGGTCCACCACCCAAAGGACATCCAGCCAACTTGACATAACTGTGGGAAGCATTGGAGTCAACATGGGCCAGCATCCCTGTGGAACGCTTTCAACACCTTGTTTACTACATGCCCCGACGATTTGAGGCTGTTCTAAGGGGGAGGGGTGCAACTCAATATTAGTAAGGTGTCCTAAATGTTTTGTATGCTTAGTGTATATTTCCACACTGAGTTTGGAATAATACTGTGAAATTGAGAAAATTATGATAATAACCTTTTAGTGTAAGAACTGTTTGAAAAGACCGCCTGAAATTTCAGCCTGTTTTGGTGGGATGGAGTTTTGGCCTTCCATGGTGACATCACCATGCGGTAAATTAGTTAATAGACCAATAAGAAAGACAGTTCCAAACCTCTCTGCCAATAACAGCTCATTTTCAGTTTCCTCCTCCCGACTCAGACAATCCCAGTCAGTCCTAGCAAAATTTTTGCTTGAGAAATTGCTCTTTGCAAAGAAGCAATTGTTGTTGCTTTTTGACCATTTTCATTAAAAACAAGTAAGATACTTAATAATTGTTACCCAAGAAATGATTTGATATTGAACTAAAAATGGCTGCGTTGGACCATTTTTAAATAAAGGTAAAAAAAAAAAATGTGGACTGCACTGGGCCTTTAACCGTGACAAAACAGCTGTTCTTAGCTAATATGTGTTTGGAGCAGGGTTTCCATTAGCCGGTTATAGCCAGCTTTTGGCTGCAATTGTTGTTGTTGTTGAAAAGTAGATAAATCAAATTTGAGCTGGCCAATTGTCCAGGAGAAGAAAAATCCCATTGCAAAATAATGCTTTTTAGCCTTTTCATTGATGGAAATACCAGTCGATGTAAATACATTTGACTTGTCAAGCTTATCGGTCTACAGATGAATTTGCATACTTTTATGGAATTAAATTACAGCATACAGAGCCTTTGAGCAGAAAGTCTGTCAGACAGCACAAGAGTTGATGCTACAGCAACTCAAACAGCAAATACATTGGCAACAGAAGGCAGGCATCATCAGCGAGTCATACAGCACTTTGCAATGAGCTAGAGGCAGTATGCATTTTCAAAACATAAACTTAATTGTTTGAAACCTGAATGCTTTACTACATGCCTACCTCACTTCAAAGTAGCCTAGCCAAACTTGACCATATCCGTGGGGCAA
Source organism: Salmo salar (assembly GCF_965601325.2). Lineage (NCBI taxonomy): Eukaryota > Metazoa > Chordata > Actinopteri > Salmoniformes > Salmonidae > Salmo > Salmo salar. The sequence continues at coordinate 22,847,628 of NC_138311.1, read as the reverse complement.
ATATTTGATATCTAATTATTTCAGGCACAATCCTAGTCATATTAGCAACCCATGCTAGTTGTTGCATATTAGAGCTCCTCTCTTTCTTCCCAATGGTGTTTTCCCGTTAATTGCATTATCGAACAAACATTTGCACGTAGCCTACCGCCTTATGCGCATTGCTGCTCTTATAATGTGAAGAAATAATAGTTTATCAACACTTTAAGCTAAACGTTCTGATCTGTTGCTTTTTAAAAAACATCTTTATGTAGCCTAGGCCTACTGATCGTATGAATTTGGGCTCAATCATCCCACAACTGTCCCAGAGTCTGTTTGGAATAGGCTATTTTTTTCTCGACAAGCTGACCAATAGAATAGGTCAACTTTTCTTCTATGGGGGATAGTAGACATAGGTTAGTGATTTTTCTGTTCGTTACTTGTCTTGTTAGTTGAGGAAAAGGAAATGTGGACAGTTATTCTAACTACAAAGTGCGCATCAGAATTCGGTACATTGTTGCGGTCCCTTGCATGTTCTGTAAATATGAACTACCATAATCTAAATGTGGTTTCTGTCATTCTGAGCACCGTAGGTGGATGACCCAATCAGGTTACGCACCCAATGCACGTGGTTCCGATACATTTCTCAAATGTACAGTAAATTAAAATGCTGCCGGTCAAATGTTCAGAGACACAATTTCCTAATGGAAACCCTGGTTTGGCGTTACCTTTCTAGCTAATAGGGTATGTTGAGTTTACACTTGCTTTTCCAATTATAATGTGGGTAGGTCAAAATAACGAAAAACTATCCACCAAATCTATTAATTTTAAAATGTTGATTACTTCTCCTTGCCGTTATCATTCACCTGATGAAAAAATGTTTTTGTTAACCTGTTGGGGCTAGGGGGCAGTATTTTCACGTCCGGATAAAAAACGTACCCGATTTAAACTGGTTACTACTCTTGCCCAGAAACGAGAATATGCATATAATTAGTAGATTTGGATAGAAAACACTCTAAAGTTTCGAAAACTGTTTGAATGGTGTCTGTGAGTATAACAGAACTCATATGGCAGGCCAAAACCTGAGAAGATTCCATACAGGAAGTGCCCTGTCTGACAATTTGTTGTCCTTCTGTTGCATTTCTATCGAAAATACAGCATCTGTGCTGTAACGTGACACTTTCTAAGGCTTCCATTGGCTCTCTAAAGCCGCCAGAAAGTGGAATGGGGTGTCCTAGGAGTGTCATCTGATGAAGAGCAAAGGTTAGTGCTGCATTTAGCTGTGGTTTTGGTTTTTGTGACATATATGCTTGCTTTGAAAATGGCTGTGTGATTATTTTTGGCAGGGTACTCTCCTGACATAATCTAATGTTTTGCTTTCGCTGTAAAGCCTTTTTGAAATCGGACAATGTGGTTAGATTAACGAGAGTCTTGTCTTTAAAATGGTGTAAAATAGTCATATGTTTGAGAAATTGAAGTTATAGCATTTTTGAGGTATTTGTATTTCGCGCCACGCGATTCCACTGGCTGTTGAATAGAGTGGGACGCTAACGTCCCACCTAGCCCATAGAAGTTAACATATGATGGGGGTCCCTAGTTCGCCGGTTTGCCTGGGAGGGGGTCCCTAGACAAGAAAAGGTTGAAGACCTCTATATTAGTTGATGACTGATCTAGGACCAGTCACAGTGGCCATTAAGCTGTAATACAGTAGACAAGCTATTAGTAGATGATATGCTATATGTGAGTGTGCACGTGTTCCTGTCTGCATGTGTGTGTCTGTCACTGCGTGTAAGTGACTATGTACCTGGAGAGTACAGCCAGGGTTCCCAGGTTAACCCGGTGTATGCCGTCCAGCAGCAGTAGCTTGCCCTCCTGGGCAGCAGTGACCAGGGGAGAGGGTCTCCACGCTGTGTCTCCATTAGCTAACGTATAGCGCTGCTGTAACAGGTCCCTTGCTGTCATGTCCTATAGACAGGTGACAAAGAGAGAGCGATGAGGTGTTGTAATCATAGCCACTGTCTCACAAACACAACAGATCCCGACAACTTATAAGCCACATACTGTTTGTAACACACACAATCTCTCTCTCTCTCACTAAGAAAACATTTGCTTTCACACACACACGGCGAGTTATGTGAGGAACGTGCTCCTGTGAAATACAGAACATTAACCCCTGGGACAGAGCCATGAAGTGACCCATTACCATGTGTCTGCTATGGAAGGGACAACTGTGTGTGTGTGTGTGTGTGTGTGTGTGCAGTCTGAGAAAGACATCCTTCTCTCTCAGTCAGTTATCAAGTCCATCAACGTGGAATAAAGCATGACAATCATTTATTCAACCAAAAGTCCATTATCTGACCGTTGAACATAATGATTCCAGTCGTCTTTTGAAAAGAGGAAGACGTGACATGTCAGTGATGCAGCTCTGGACAACTGAACCTCAGCCAAGGGGTTGTTTTCTCCAACACGCAGACACACACAGACACACAGCCTCCAAATGGAGAGTTGGGAGGTACTGTATTCCTACCTGATAGAGCATTACAGGCTCCATGTTGTAACCCAGCATCTCAGCAAACTCTTTGGCAACCGCTGACTTGCCACAACCCTGAAAACATACAAGACTTGGTCATAATTGTTGTCCAAGGAGCAAAAGCAAACCAACACACATTAAACGTAACTAAGCATCTTAGATGGAGGTTAGCGTGCGTGTGTCAAATAAAACGATCTAATGAAATTATATTTGTCATGGAAAAAATAACTAATAATAGAAGAGGTATAGTATGCATAGTAATAGCCTGATGTGTACACAATAGGATATACAGTATAGATAATGAATGTACTGTCAAGAATGACTGTATTTACAAATATAAATTAGGTAGTGTCTTGGTCAAGCAGGTGAATAAATAGTATATCGCAGCAGTGTGTGTGTGTGTGTGTGTACCTTAGCCCCTATAAGGCACATGTCTTTGACTAGGTGTGACTGCACCATCTCAGCCAGGAGCTGGGCGTGGCTCGGGGTGCTGATGAATGCGGGGTTACTGTTGGGGGGGCGCGGTGCATTGGTGCCTGCTGGGACCTGTAATCAGAGAGTATTACAGCTAATATTCTTATTGATGTCGATGTTGTTTTCATAATTTTTATGCGTTTTACTTCGCTTTGGCAACACTGACCTTGTCATTAACGCCATTAAAGCATATTGAATTTCAGAGATACCGATATGTACACACACACACACACACACACACACACACACACACACACACACACACACACACACACACACACACACACACACACACACACACACACACACACACACACACACACACACACACAGTGGCAAGAAAAAGTATGTGAACCCTTTCGAAATATCTGGATTTCGGCATAAATTGGTCTGATCTTCATCTAGGTCACAACAATAGACAAACAGTCTGCTTAAACTAATAACACACAAACAATTATACGTTTTCATGTATTTATTGAACAGTGCAGGGTGGAAAAAGTATGTGAACCCTTGGATGTAATAACTGGTTGACCGTCCTTTGGCAGCAATAACCTCAATCAAACATTTTCTGTAGTTGCGGATCAGACCTGCACAACGTTCAGGAGGAATTTTGGAACATTCCTTATTACAAAACCGTTTCAGTTCAGCAGTATTCTTGGGATGTCTGGTGTGAACTGCTCGTCAGGGGGTAAAGCCACAGCATCTCAATCAGGTTGAGATCAGGACTCTGACTGGGCCACTCCAGAAGGCATATTTTCTTCTTTTGAAGCCATTCTGTTGTTGATTTACTTCTGTGTTTTGGGTCGTTGTCCTGTTACATCACCAAACTTCTGTTGAGCTTCAATTGGCGGACAGAAAGCCTAACATTGTCCTGCAAAATGTCTTGATAAACTTGGGAATTCATTTTCCCGTCAATAATAGCAAGCTGTTCAGGCCCTGAGGCAGCAAAGCAGCCCCAAACCATGATGCTCCCTCCACCATACTTTACAGTTGGGATGAGGTTTTGATGTTGGTGTGCTGTGCCCTTTTTCCTCCACACATAGTGTTGTGTGTTCCTTCCAAACAACAAAACTTTAGTTTAATCTTTCCACAGAATATTTTGCCAGTAGCGCTGTGGAATATCCAGGTGCTCTTTTGTAAACTTCAGACGTGCAGCAATGTTTTTTTGGGACAGCAGTGGCTTCTTCCGTGGTGTCCTCCCATGAACACCATTCTTGTTTAGTATTTTACGTATCGTAGACTCTTCAACAGAGATGTTAGCATGTTCCAGAGATTTCTGTAAGTCCTTAGCTGATACTCTAGGATTCTTCTTAACCTCATTGAGCATTCTGCGATGTGCTCTTGCAGTCATCTTTGCAGGATGGCCACTCCTAGGGAGAGTAGCAACAGTGCTTAACTTTCTCCATTTATAGACAATGTGTCTTACCGTGGACTGATGAACATCAAGGCTTTTAGAGATACTTGTGTAACCCTTTCCAGCTTTATGCAAGTCAACAATTCTTAATCTTAGGTCTTCTGAGATCTCTTCTGTTCGAGGCATGGTTCACATCAGGCAATGCTTCTTGTGAATAGCAAACTCAAATTTTGTGAGTGTTTTTTATAGGGCAGGGCAGCTCTAACCAACATCTCCAATCTCGTCTCATTGATTGGACTCCAGGTTAGCTGACTCCAATTCGCTTTTGGAGAAGTCATTAGCCTAGGGGTTCACATACTTTTTCCAACCTACACTGTGATTGTTTAAATTATGTATTCAATATAGACAAGAAAAATACAATCATTTCTGTGTTATTAGTTTAAGCACACTATGTTTGTCTGTTGTTGTGACCTAGATGAAGATCAGATCAAATTTGATTACCAATTTATGCAGAAATCCAGGTGATTCCAAAGGGTTGACATACTTTTTCTTGCCCCACACACACACACACACACACACACACACACACACACACACACACACACACACACACACACACACACACACACACACACACACACACACACACACACACACACACACACACACACACACACACACACACACACACACACACACCTGGACTTTTCCCACATTTTGTTACGTTACAGCCTTATTCTAAAATGGATTAAATTGTTTTTTTCCCCTCATCAAGCCACACACACACACAATACCCCATAATGACATAGCAAAAATAGGACTAGGACCGATAGATAGATAGATAGATAGATAGATAGATAGATAGATAGATAGATAGATAGATAGATAGATAGATAGATAGATAGATAGATAGATAGATAGATAGGTAGATAGGTAGGAGCGAGAGAGAGCGAGAAAGAGAGAGAGCGAGAAAGCGAGAGAGAGAAAGCGAGAGAGTGAGAGAGAAAGCGAGAGAGTGAGAGAGAAAGCGAGAGAGAGAAAGCGAGAGAGAAAGCGAGAGAGAGAGCGAGAGAGAGAGCGAGAGAGAAAGCGAGAGAGAAAGCGAGAGAGAGAAAGCGAGAGAGAGAAAGCGAGAGAGAGAAAGCGAGAGAGTGAGAGCGCGAGAGAGGAATCCAGTAATGCTAAAGAAAACAGAGATTGACAAGTTTATATTAACTAGAAAAACAACCAGATATCACCATTTAGTTACACATCAACACACACCATCTTTAATCCATATTACGTACTTCCTTTCTCTCATAACCGGTAGATATGGGGCCTCACAGAAGATCAAACACACACACTTCCAACGTCCCACATGAGAGTTCAAACACACAACAAATAAGAGCTTTCAAAGAACAGCTGATAATGCCACCATTCTCATTGACCAGGCGACTTAGAACTGAGGACCAAAGCCATATACAGCCTAGTAGATAGCTGTGGACCAGAACATCTCAACTCTGGTATGTCATTCCTCCAAACCCCAAACACTGCCCCAGTAGTCAGCCTTCTCTACAGAATGGTCCACAATCACAAAGGGGTTGTGTTACCTGGAAGGTGATGTCCTTGTCTGTGATGCGGACTGTGACGTCAGCCTGGGCTCCCGCCTGGCCGGGCTGCTCTGTGCTCGCGGGCACCACCTTCAGGACAGCACTGGAAGCCGGCTGCTGACACGCGTCCAGCAACTCAAACCTCTGGAGAGAGACGACAACAGTCAGCTGTGTGTGTGTGTGTGTGTGTGTGTGTGTGTGTGTGTGTGTGTGTGTGTGTGTGTGTGTGTGTGTGTGTGTGTGTGTGTGTGTGTGTGTGTGTGTGCACGTGCATGTCTGTGCGTGTGTGTTCATACACTAAGAACCCCCTCCACGGCGGTGCGGCCCTCCTTCCCCAACATGGCTTGGTAGGGGTAGAGCCTCTGCACTAGCTGCTGGGACGACAGCATGGGAAACTGCTCCTGGAAGCACACAGGAACAGGGAAAGGGTTGGTTGTTTGAAACTGAATATACAGTACCAGTCAAAAGTTTGGACACACCTACTCATTCAAGGGTTGTTCTTTATTTTTAACATTTTCTACATTGTAGAATAATAGTGAAGACATCAAAACTATGAAATAACACATATGGAATGAAGTGTTAAACAAATCAAAATATATTTTATATTTGAGATTCTTCAAAGCAGTCACCCTTTGCATTGATGACAGCTTTGCACGCTCTTGGCATTCTCTCAACCAGCTTCATGAGGTAGTCACCTGGAATGCATTTCAATTAACAGGTGTGCCTTGTTAAAAGTTAATTTGTGGAATTTCTTTCCATCTTAATGCATTTGAGCCAATCAATTGCGTTGTGACAAGGTAGGGGTGGTATACAGAAGATAGCCGTATTCGGTAAAAAACCAAGTCCATTTTATGGCAAGAACTTTGAAAGTTTCTGCATGTGCAATTGCAATAACCATCAAGCGCAATGATGAAACTGGCTCTCATGAGGACCGCCACATGAAAGGAAGACCCAGAGTTACCTCTGCTGCAGAGGATAAGTTCATTAGAGTTAACTGCACCTCAGATTGCAGCCCAAATAAATGCTTCACAGAGTTAAAGTAAGACACATCTCAACATCAACTATTCAGAGGAGACTACGTGAACCAGGCCTTCATTGTCAAATTGATGCAAAGAAACCACCACTAAAAGACACCAATAATAAGAAGAGACTTGCTTGGGCCAAGAAACACGAGCAATGGACATTAAACCGGTGGAAATCTGTCCTTTGGTCTGATGAGTCCAAATTTGAGATTTTTAGTTCCAACAGCTGTGTCTTTGTGAGACGCAGAGAGGTGAGACGCAGAGAGGTGAACGGATGATCTCCGCATGTGTGGTTCCCACTGTGAAGCATGGAGGAGGTGTGATGGTGTGGGGGTGCTTTGCTGGTGACAATGTCAGTGATTTATTTAGAATTCAAGGGACACTTAACCAGCATGGCTACCACAGCATTCTGCGGCGATACGCCATCCCATCTGGTTTGCGCTTAGTGGGACTATCATTTGTTTTTCAAAAGGACAATGACCCAACACACCTCCAGGCTGTGTAAGGGCTATTTAACCAAGAAGGAGAGTGATGGAGTGCTGCATCAGATGACCTGGCCTCCACAACCACCCGACCTCAACCCATCATTCTAACATGATTCCATATGTGTTATTTCATAGTTTTGATGTATTCACTATTATTCTACAATGTAGAAAATAGTCAAATTAAAGAAAAACCCAGAATGAATAGGTGTGTCCAAACTTTTGACCGGTAGTGTATATTGACTAATTCATTGATTGATAAGTTGGTTGGTTGATTGACTTATTGTCTAATTGATTGATTGTTTGGTGGGTGAATTGACTTAATAATGTGGAGGAGTAGACCTATGCCAAGGATATCTGTCAAGCAGCTCTATGTCCTCACTCCCTTGTCCCTCACCTCTACATCCATTTTCCCTCCAGACGTTTCTCAAAAGTACTGGAAGAGCAGGAGGCGGGTTGTCCACTGAGAAGTCAGGCAGACCAAGGCTAGCCCTACACCCTCACTCCTCTCCTCCCACACCTTCATGCTTCTCTCATCCCTCCCTCCCTCCATTGGTCTTACCAGTACTGTGAGAGCAGGAGGCAGGTTGTCCACAGGGAAATCAGGCAGACCCAGGTTGTGTGACTCCTGGGAACAGAGAGTGGTGGCAAACGACAGCAGCTGGGATACCCTGAGATACAAAGTGACAACAGAGCACACGTATTAGGCTATTACTAAATTATAACTCTGTTTAAAGTTGTACAGCATTAGTGTGTGTGTGTGTTTGTGTGTGTCTTTACCTCTCGGCAGGCACATTTGGTCCAACAACGTACAGGATTTCCAACTGATCCTGAGAGAGAAGAAATATGAAGTAATCAGACACGACACTGGTGCTTCAAAGTCTTTCTCCTTCTTACCCACATCTGTAATTAATACAGCCCGTAAGATAGGCTAGTTGATCTGGGATCGTTGCTCTAACCTTGAAGGGTAGGTAGTAGATGTCTCTGGCTTGGAAGCGGGATCGGAGGGGTGGGTCCAAGGGGTTGCCTTTGTACCGGGGGACAGGAAGTCCCAAGGCGATGACCCGGAAGTACTCGCTCACACGCACAATCTGCCACGCATCCAGCTCCTCTTTGGTGTGCTCCTGCAGGGGACAGGGTTAAATCAGCTGCCTTTGTACGCTGGGGCAGCACACATTGCTCAATGCGCCCACAAACAGGTCTCACCGTCAGTAGTTTGTCGTAGCGCTGGTAGGACATGAGGAAGCGTCCGTCCTCCAGCTGCATCTCTCGGTTCTCCAGCAGGTTGTTCAGAACCGGGAGAACGTTCCTCTCTGCTTTCTCCAGCCCCTCTAGAACCAGGATCCTGCCCTCTGTCGCCGCCCGCACCGCACACTGCAATACAACTTTAGTTATACATTACACATAAACTAGACACTGTAAAACTACGCAAGTTACATGTGATGAGTTGATTGACACACATCAGGCTAACAGGACTGTTCCCTGAATCCCTGTGTATCTTCAAGCACTACTACCTCTGCTTGTCCTTCCCAACCCATGTTCCAATATCGACATTACTACGTAAAGGTTTACCCTTATTTTTATAGTCAAACTGCCCCGCTTCGTTGAACAACATAGACCTACCATAATGCTTTCCTAAGAATGTCCTTCTGTGTCAAAACAGTCTGGCTATTTTAACACAGGCTATATTCTACCCTAACCAGACGTGTGATAGGTCTATTGTGTTAAGATAAACTGTGTGAGTGTGTGTGCATCCGTGTGTGTGTGTGTGTAGACAAATCAAACAGCTCTGACGTCAAAGGCAAGAAACCTTAGCCATCTGGGCCGACCACAGAGCGATGTTGCCATATAATTAGGTTTACATGTAAATACACGGCCCGGGTCTCTGGGAAGAGCAACTATAAAAACTATAGCTGGAACCAGAAAACTATATATAAACCATTGGTTCATTTTCAGCCCAGAGGACACTGTAATCAGATAATTGGTAGAAATGTGGAGTGACGCAGGATGGCGAGAGGACGCAAAACCATAAGCAGGCCTGTGTGTGTGTGTGTGTGTGTGTGTGTGTGTGTGTGTGTGTGTGTGTGTGTGGTGCTGGGTTTGGGTTGGATACAGAAGAGGACGATATGGTTGGAAGAGAAAGAAAAACATCCCTCAAAATACTTTCTCGGGCTTTGGGACTGTAGAGCAATGGGACTGTTGCCTCGCATTGGATATGGCCTGGAAGCTGGAGAAAATAGGCAAGAGAACTGGCTAGCTAGTAGTTGACTTGATAGCTACAGGTAACTGCCCAAATAAAGGAAACTCCGAAATAAAGTGTCTTAATAGGGTGGTGGGCCAACACAGCTTCAATGTACCCTGGCATAGATTCTACACGTGTCTGGAACTCTATTGGAGGGTTGCGACACCATTCTTCCACAAGAAATTCCATCATTTGGTGTTTTGTTGATGGAAAACACTGTCTTAGGCACCACTCCAGAATCTCCCATAAGTGTTCAATTGGTTTGAGATCTGGTGACTGAGACAGCCATGGCATATGGTTTACTTCATTTTCATGCTCATCAAAACATTCAGTAAGCACTTATGCCTTGTGGATGGGGGCATTTTCATCCTATGGGAGTATAGCCATGGTAGCCAAAATAATGGCTTGCCCAGCATTTTTATACATGACCATAAGCATGATGGGATGTTAAATGCTTAATTAACTCAGGAACCACACCTGTGTGGAAGCACCTGCTTTCAATACACTTTGTATCCCTCATTTACTAAGTGTTTTCATTATTTTGGTGGTTACCTGTAGATCTGGGGGTTAAGCTATGTCACAGGAAGCAGGATCAAAAAGTTCCCATAATTTTCTATATTTCTTAATTCTTAAAGAAAGTCTTACTTGAAACAAATGGTACGGTAGCACTCAATATTCTCAATAACCCATAATCGACTCCAGCCACGTTCCTGTTGTCATGCCATAGAATAAGCTAAAGCACAAGACTAGGGCATTTACTGGTCCAACTAGGTCATTATTGAAGGTGAGATTCCAATCACTGTAATGACGTCTATTTGCAGATTGACTAGCCTCCTGGGTTGGAGGATGTTTAATATAATTAGAGTTGGACCTGATTCCAAAGGACCAGGGTTTTTTTGGATCAAAAAGGGACTTAGGTGGTTGGCATGGTAGGGGGTGAGGTATGGGGTGTAGCTGAATTTTAGAGAACATTTGAGAGGCCCCCATCTTGGTGGTGTAGAGAAATGTTAGAAATTTTAAGCAAATTTCCTGCAATTCCACATTTCCAAAAATGTCCCAATTTCAATTACGATCTTGTCTCATTGCTGTAACTCCCCAACGGGCTCGGGAGAGGCGAAAGTGGAGTCACACGTCCTGCGAAACATGACCCGCCTAACCACGCTCCTTAACACCCGCCAGCAGCACCAATGTGTCAGAGGAAACACCGTTCAACTGGCGACCGTGATCAGCCTGCAGGCACCCGGCCCTCTACAAGGACTTGCTAGGGCATGATGAGCCAAGTAAAGCCCCCCCGGCCAAACCCTCCCCTAACCCGAACGACGCTGGTCCAATTGTGCACCGTCCTATGGGACTCCCGGCCATGGCCGGTTGTGGCACAGCCTGGGAATGAACCCGGGTCTGTAGTAACGCCTTAGACCGCTGCGCCACTCGGGAGGCCCTCTTCCACACATTTCTCCATGAGCCAAGAGATTTCTTTGCCATTTTAAAACAAATTTCCTGCGATTCGACATATTCTGCCATGGAGCTAAGATAAAATATTGCCGTTTTAAAGCTATTATCCTGCAATACGCATTTTGTCATGGCTAATGCTGTGTTATTTTGCTCAAACATAATAAAATCAGTACAGCTAAATTCTTTTTTTTTTTAATTTTCAATTCTCCTTGACTGTCTAGCTTTATTTTGGTGATTGTTAGTTCTCAAAGATTATATTATAAAAAAAATACATTAGTCCATTATCTTTTCTACATACTTTATATCTTAAAGTGTTTTTATGCAAGAAATATATTTTTTAAAATAACACTGAGAAAACACCGATTAGGCGTAGGCGGCCCGCCCAAGGATTTCAATGGCAGAAAAATCTCTGAGGACAGTGATTATTTCCAGCCCTGGATCTATATTAGATGCTGACTACAAGGATGTTGAATTGGAGGAGTCTATTAGTGAGAGAAGAGAGGGAAGAGGAGAGGAGAGCAGATGGGTTGACACACAAAGCCTGAATATAGGTCTCCAAATGAGCGCAAGGCCCACAGGAATACACTGATGCTCTTGTCAACACACCCTTCTGCTTGTACCCAATCCTGACAGAAAACCAGTTTCATGCATCAAGATCCACACACACACAAACAAATCTAACCAAAGCAGCCATTGCTGAAGTAAATTACACATTTTTGAATAATGTTCACACCAAATCGCTCAATCCATAATGGTGCAGCTATTCAGCACCTGTTGCCATGGGAACAATGGACACCTGTTTTCTCTTTGGTGGGATGGATGGTGGCCAGTGGGGAAGCGGGGGAGGAGAGGAGGTGGAAACACTTATCCCGGTTGCTTTGTTTTCATGGGAAGAAGAAGAGGAGGAGAGGAGTAGGCCAAAAGCAACATTGCTCTGCCTCTTCCTGCAGCAATTTGATCCTTGCAGCAAATTATACATTTTACATATTGTCTAGTTGAATAAAGTAGGCCGCAAAAATGAATTATTGAAGTGCAGGATGAATGATGTTTTCCCTGATTGAATGGCCCTAGGATCAATCATCTAGGGTTTATCATCTGAACCCCAGGGAGAGGATGATCTGAGGGCTTCCCCCTGGGGGAATCACTGCAGTTTATTAACACCCTGTCTCCATGGTGACCCAGCTGACTGTTTCTAGGCAGAGTAGAGACCAATAGATGGCTTGACATTAAAAAAATGTGCCACTTTTGATCATCACTTGCCCCATCCCCCCAAAAAAGGTCTGTAACAGAAATGGGCCAAAAAGGTAACTGAAAATTGTTTAGTATGATGCAAAATAAAATGTATTATTATCATTAAAATGTAGGCAACCCTCTTTCTATTGGCATTTTTGCATATTCGAGCCGGTCTCAAAATACAACACTGCCCCTTTAATCCTCTCCTGGAGGATGGTTGGCCACCCTTCATATCCTATAAAACATCACAACTACAACCATATACTTTTATTTCTTTATAAAATATTTCCTCATTCAATAAATCAGGGATCAAATGGCTAAAGTAGGCTACTTCAAAGCAAGATAACTAACTAAGATATGAATCCCAGCTTTCACAAGGTCAGATTTATTTCTCAGCTCCCAAAATTAAGCGCTGGAAAGACGGTGGAGAGACGGTTTTACAACTGAAGTAGGCCTATGTAGCATTGGTTTAATAAGGCACCTGTTCATCAACTATGTGTCGGCAGGGGCGATTGTCTGGGGCCATGTAAGAAAGTCATGACCATCATGCTTTTAGTGAAAGAGTTTAATTTTATACATGTGAGTTTGACCAATTCCAGTCCCCTTGCTTAGGGCGTCCTTCTCGTGAGAATTTTTATGTAGAAGGACAGAAGCTCAATTCTGGTGACTTTTTAAAAAGGACATTCTACTCCAAAATTAATTAAAATAAAATTATGCTGACACCATCTAAAATATAATTTACACCTCCAGAAATGGGTCAAATAACAGCATGGAGTTCGTCCATCTGCATTTACCCCATTGGACACAACATCCTGATTATTATTATTATAAATGATTATTATTTTATTATAAATATGAATATATAAATTATTATTATTCCCTAGAATTTTTGTATAGATATTTTTTACATTTACTAAAAACTCAAAGGTTTTTTACCTGTCCCGGACAAGCGTTAATGTCGAGCCCTGAAGTCTATATGCATCCTCTTGTCGATCTCATTGAACCATTATCTTATTTGGGTCAGGTTAAGAGATCAAATTACATCCATCTTTTTTTTTAAATAATAACGGCCATGCATTGGTTTAGCCTAAAAATATATCATTTGAACTGAGCAAATTTCAGGTCTGCTGAGCGCAAACTTGAACATTGCGCGTTTACTGTGAACACTGAGGCTGTACCCGCTTTAAGTTACAGTAGCCTACTTGATCATAATGTAGGCCTACCAGAGTGGCCTACCAACAAAAACAGTGGAGAAAATGCATTCCATAACATTTTACGACTGCTCATGCTGTAGTAAACACAGTCCAGTTCAAAGTGAATGGCACAGATCCATATATGGCAATGGTCTATTTGCATATAGGCTGCAGCTCTGATTGGTTAAGCTGTGCCGGTCTGTGTAGAGTATGGGCTGAGTCGTGCATGTAAATGCAATAGAATCCTACTCTGCTGCGTTCTGCCTACAACAAAAACTCTTGCATAGATAGTTTTGCATACTAAGTGTTGCATAGTTTGTTCTGTTTCGGTATGTTGCATTGAAAGTGGCAAATATTGCGTTGATTCAATCACAGTTCCCACAGTAAAGGGAAACGTTGATAGTGTTAAGGGGGAAAACTCTAGAAAGTTGAGTGAAGTTCAAACTCATGCTTCTCTGAGCGGGCTGATATTTCTTCTGCGTGGCAGTCCTGGGGAGCTACGCGCCTGCGAACAGCTTAGCGGGAACATTGGTGACAAGTCAGTAATAACATGTTCACATAATATTTCATAAAGATTGGATAGAATTTAAGTTATTTTTAAATATTGAGGAATGTTAGCTGGCCAAATCATTGATCCTGCTTTGTGATCGCAGATGTATCAGCTAGCTAGCTCACCAGCTCACAGAATGGACTGTGTCCCTGTGGATCTCACTGATCATTAGATGGTTAGTGTAGAATAGGGATGGGGAAAATCGATCCAGTAGAGTATCGCAATATTATTTTGACCATATTATATTGATTCTATGACTACAAGTATCGATTCTCTAAAAAGGCAGTTATTAAGGTTGGCTAGTGCTAGTCGGCTATACCTGCACCAAAACGTTGGTATTTCTCCTCCTATAGTTTGGCCTCAAACTTATTTTTAAAATGGTGAGCGAACATGTTTTCAGCACTTTTATTTCCATGACTGATCAAAACGTTTTTATTATGGCTCTCTTTTGACCCTCTGCAGCAGACATAGTGAGCAATATGTTTGGAACATCGAATCGCTATAAAATAGAAGTATCGAATCGCAATTCATATAGAATTGTGATAGATATAGAATTGCAATACATATTGTATAGGCACTTAAGCGTCATGATATAGTATCGTGTGGTCCCTGGCAATTCCCAGCCTAAGTGTAGAACCAAGCCACAAATAAATCAACCAGGAAAGGGGTCTTTATATTGACAGCAGCTTATCTAACCAGTACATAGGATTGTTAATTGGTGCTGCTGGAGAGTGGAGCTTTGATCAATGAGGTGCTCTCATCAGAAAACAACAAATTAGTGCTGTTTCTGACAAGTGTATAACCATCAGTATGTAGCTGCAATGACAAAAGACAAAATGTCTTATTGTTCACACCACTGACATATCTGACCAATGTTTTAAAACACCTTTTCAGAACTTCACATTGATAGCTATATAGTGCATACGGATAGATTGACGGATGGATGGACTGACGGACATATGAACGGTACTCACCTGGTCTATGTAAAAGGCTGTTCCAGATCGTATCTCTCTTCTTTGTTTGAGATCTGTCTCTGTAGTGTCTCTGGACAGAGCTACATACTCCACCTCCCTCTTAGTCAGCTCCTAACCAATCAGGGAAGTCAACACAACACTTTAGAACACTTCCTAATACTAGAGTACTCCATAACACTTTAAAAACACTCAATAATGCTTTACAGTGTATACTTGTACTAATAGTAATGAGTTATCAAATAGCTTTTGATAGTTTATTGCATGGTAATAGTAAGTAATATTACTAGTAATAGTAACTATGGCGCTATGCTACTGTTGAACATAGGTTTTGGAAACTCCTGTAATACAGCACCCCTCCCTAGATAGGCTTCAGGATGGATAAAAAGCGGCACTTACACACTTCCACACTCATCACATACGCTGCTGCTACTGTCTATTATCTATCCTGTTGCCTAGTCACTTTACTCCTACCTACAGTTGAAGTCGAAAGTTTACATACACCTTAGCCAAAAACATTTAAACTCCGTTTTTTACAATTCCTGACATTTAATCCAAGTAAAAATGTCCTGTCTTAGGTCAGTTAGGATCATCACTTTGTTTTAAGAATGTGAAATGTCAGAAAAATAGTAGAGAATGATTTATTTCAGCTTTTATTTCTTTCATCACATTCCCAGTGGGTCAGAAGTTTACATACACTCTATTAGTATTTGGTAGCATTGCCTTTAAATTGATTAACTTGGGTCAAACGTTTCAGGTAGCCTTCCACAAGCTTCCCACAATAAGTTGGGTAAATTGTGTCTCATTCCTCCTGACAGAGCTGGTGTAACTGAGTCAGGTTTGTAGGCCTCCTTGCACGCACACGCTTTTTCAGTTCTGCCCACACATTTTCTATGGGATTGAGGTCAGGGCTTTGTGATGGCCACTCCAATACCTTGACTTAGTTGTCCTTAAGCCATTTTGCCACAACTTTGGAAGTATGCTTGGGGTCATTGTCTATTTGGAAGACCCATTTGCGACCAAGCTTTAACTTCCTGACTGATGTCTTGAGATGTTGCTTCAATATATCCACATCATTTTCTTTCCTCATGATGCCATCGATTTTGTGAAGTGCACCAGTCCCTCCTGCAGCAAAGCACCCCCACAACATGATGCTGCCATCCCCTTGCTTCACGGTTGGGATGGTGTTCTTCGGCTTGCAAGCCTCCCTTTTTCCTCCAAACAAAACAATGGTCATTATGGCCAAACAGTTCTATTTTTGTTTCATCAGACCAGAGGACATTTCTCCAAAAAGAACAATCTTTGTCCCCATGTGCAGTTGCAAACCGTAGTCTGGCTTTTTATGGCGGTTTTGGAGCACTGGCTTCTTCCTTGCTGAGTGGCCTTTTTGGTTATGTCGATATAGGACTTGTTTTACTGTGGATATAGATACTTTTGTACCTGTTTCCTCCAGCATCTTCACAAGGTGCTTTACCATGTTCTTATTAATTTCTTTACACTTGTGTGTATGAGGTAGTTGTTGTAAAATTGTTAGATTACTTGTTAGATATCACTGCATGGTCGGAACTATAAGCACAAGCATTTCGCTACACTCGCATTAACATCTGCTAACCATGTGTATGTGACAAATACATTTGATTTGAAGGTCCTTTGCTGTTGTTCTGGGATTGATTTGCACTTTTCGCACCAAAGTACGTTCATCTCTAGGAGACAAAACGCATCTCCTTCCTGAGCGGTATGATGGCTGCGTGGTCCCATGGTGTTTATACTTGCGTACTATTGTTTGTACAGATGAACGTGGTACCTTCAGGCGTTTGGAAATTGCTCCCAAGGATGAACCAGACTTGTGGAGGTCTCAAAAAAAAAATCTGAGGTCTTGGCTGATTTCTTTTGATTTTCCCATTATGTCAAGCAAAGGGGCACTGAGTTTGATGGTAGGTCTTGAAATACATCCACAGGTACACCTCCAATTGACTCAAGTGATGTCAATTAGCCTATCAGAAGCTTCTAAAGCCATGACATCGTTTTCTGGAATTTTCCAAGCTGTTTAAAGGCACAGTCAACTTAGTGTATATAAACTTCTGACCCACTGGAATTATGATACAGTGAATTATAAGTGAAAAAATCTGTCTGTAAACAATTGTTGGAAAAATTACTTGTATCATGCACAAAGTAGATGTCCTAACCGACTTGCCAAAACTATAGTTTGTTAACAAGAAATTTGTGGACTGGTTGAAAAACGAGTTTTAATGACTCCAACCTAAGTGTATGTAAACTTCCGACTTCAACTGTATATGTATATATCTAACTCAATGTCCTCGTAACGCTGCACATCGACTCGCTATCATTGCTCATTGTGTAATAAGTGTTACAATTAATATTTCTATTATATTTTTTATTGTATTCTGCATTTTTGGGAAGGGCCCGTAAGCACTGTTATTCTACACCTGTTGCTTATGAAGCGTGTGACAATTAAAATTTGATTTGATTACTCAGTGGACTAGTAGAGTGAGTGTGTGTGTTTGTGTTCACCAGGTACTTCATGGCGATGGATCGTCGTAGGGGTCCAGGGGGTCCGATGAGGAACACATCCTGACCCAACAGATCCTTCTGCATGATCCAACGCAGGTGCTGGACCACAGTCTGGGGCAGGGTGTCTGACACTATCACACACAAACACAAGGAAGGACAAGCAAACACAAACTCACTGTCTCGTTCATTCTCTCGCTCTTTCTCTCTCACATACACAAGACACACACAGAAATACATTGCATTGAAGGTAGAGCATATCACTGGTGCTACATACTGTGATTGATGGGCACTAGCTCTGGGTTCCTGGGTGTTTTGAGCTGGTAGGAGATCTCCCCTATCTTCACTGTGTCACCTGACACACAGAAGAAAAAAGATTGTGTACAATACAGTGATTTATGCCACACACAAAACTAATACAACGTTTGCAGGAACCAATGCCACATAAGTAAAAACCAATAGGAGTAGGCCTAACGTTAACTAGGGATGATTTGTTTAGGGAAGTTTACCATGTTTTGTGAATGTGACAGTGTAATCTGATATCTTGGATTACAGTAGTTGTAAAACACTTAGCTAGCTAACTACCCGCAACATACGAAATGTAGGTGACAGGTGACAGCTAGCTAACAATCTAGTTACTTCCATGGTGTGGCTAGCTAGCTAACTTGCTAGCCTGTTACATCAGCACACTTTAAATATACATTTACAGACGACAACAGTGGGGTTTTAGGATCAAAAACAATAGTTGAACACTATGATAATAGCCTGTAGTGTTACTATTAACGTTAGCTAGGGTCAGTCACCTGCCGATGTGTTGAGGAGTTTGACCTCATGAGTATTCCACGTCCAGCCGCCTTTGCCCAAGACAGGACCTAAAATATTCCGCATTCTCCTCGCAGCCACAGCCGCAGCCGTGCCTTTGCACAGGATCTGCGAATGCATGGTGAAATACTGAAGTTATCGAAGTCAGAATCCAAAAATACAGCACCGTTTTGACTGTTATTTAGCAGTTAGCTACATTCCCTCATGCTAATGTAGCTACGACGACAACCTTTCAATTGGCGGAAGATAATAAATGATGAACAAAATGCGTCCGTGAGAAATGTCTTCCGTAGTGGAATCACATCTACCACTTCACTACCTAGTTCCTAATTCCACAGTAAACCGGTATCTACGCCTGTTAGCAAGTATTAGCATGTAATTAACGTGGACTGTAGGTAAAAGCACAGACAGGGAAAAAATCGTAATGGTGTAAGAAATGGTGTAAAAAGAAAGAGACCTAGGGCCTAAGCTGAAGGAAAGAGTTGTGCCACCAGGAATCACAGTGTGTACGGCCCAATACATAATTGGGGCCAAGCTTCCTGACATTCAGGACATATATACTAGGAGGTGTCAGAGGAAGGCCTAAAAAAATGTCACCCAAGTCATAGATTGCTCTCTCTGAACAACTAAACAAATCAAATGGCCACCCGGACTATTTACAAATGCCCCCCCCCCATTGTTTTTGCAATGCTGCTACTCGCTGTTTATTATCTATGCATAATCACTTTACCCCTACCTACATGTACAAATTACCTCAACTAACCTGTACCCCCTGTTTATAGCCTCGTTATTGTCATGTCATTTTATTGTGTTACTTTTATTTCGTTTTTTACTTTAGTTAATTTAGTAAATATTTTCTTAACTCTATATCTTGAACTGCATTGTTGGTTAAGGGCTTGTAAGTAAGCATTTCACAGTAAGGTCTACACCTGTTGTATTCGGCGCATGTGACAAGTAAAATTTGATTTGATACAAGTTTGGGTTGCTTTTATTTTCTCTTCGAGCTCCAGTGAGAAAAAGGGCAAAAAGGTTTGCAGGAACATTGTACAATAAATATGAATAGTAAAATAAGTTGAAGTATCAAATAAAGATGACTTCAAATAACTGCAGAACTTTAGGGCCTATGCCCAGATAGGCAAACTTACTACAAGATGAACTCAACAAAATAAGGGACCTGTAGCTTGCCTTGGCCTTGGTCACACTTCTCTAGCACTACATCACACACACAAATCTAATGCATGGTAGAGGACAGAGAGGTAATATAGTCTTAGCTTCACCTTGAACCTGGAAGATTGCAAGAGATGGTGAGTCTGGAAATTGATAGACATTATCAACATGAAAATGATTGTAGTATAATGCATTATAAAAAATGTTCAGTAAACCTTAATTCAATTTCAAATAGGCTGAGCATTAAATTGAATCTAAACTGAAAATATACATTGAAAATGCACCCAGTTCTTGGACATCCTGATATTCGCCACTCGCAACTCCTGCCATGGAGACAACATGATGCAAGTATTAGAAAACAAACATACAGGTACAGGTATATCATGTGGCAGGGCTTGCAAACTATTACAGACTACAAAGGGAAGCACAGCCGCGAGCTGCCCAGTGACACGAGCCTACTAGATGAGCTAAATCACTTCTATGCTCGCTTCGAGGCAATCAACACTGAGGCATGCATGAGAGCATCAGCTGTTCCAGACGACTGTGTGATCACGCTCTCCGTAGCCGACGTGAGTAAGACCTTTAAACAGGTCAACATACACAAGGCTGCGGGGCCAGACGAATTACCAGGACGTGTACTCCTGGCATGTAATGACCAACTGGCAGGTGTCTTCACTAACATTTTCAACATGTCCCTGATTGAGTCTGTAATAGCAACATGTTTTAAGCAGACCACCATAGTCCCTGTGCCCAAGAACACTAAGGCAACCTGCCTAAATGACTACAGACCCTTAGCACTCACGTCCGTAGCCATGAAGTGCTTTGAAAGGTTGGTAATGGCTCACATCAACACCATTATCCCAGAAACCCTAGACCCACTCCAATTTGCATACCGCCCAAACAGATCCACAGATGATGCAAACTCTATTGCACTCCACACTGCCCTTTCCCACCTGGACAAAAGGAACACTTATGTGAGAATGCTATTCATTGACTACAGCTCAGCGTTCAACACCATAGGGCCCTCAAAGCTCATCACTAAGCTAAGGATCCTGGGACTAAACACCTCCCTCTGCAACTGGATCCTGGACTTCCTGACAGGCCACCCCCAGGTGGAGGGTTATTTTGTCTTGTTTGAGACTATTGTGTACAAGTAAATATTGTCTGAATACACAAATTAATCCTGCTATGCTTCACACTAATTTCGTCTGTAGGCTATTACAAAATACAGAAAGAGTCAACATTCTTCTATCCTCTGTGAAAAAATGCTTATATTAAACTACTGTGTGTATCCATAATCATTATATTCGTAATGGGTGAGAGTGACCCGACCTCTGTCAAAATTGTTTAAGGCAGTGTCTTCGTTTTTATGGCGTCACCCCCCTCCTATTGAACCAGTGGCGATGGAAAAGGCAGAGAGGAATGAGGAGGAGGTGCCCCGTTCTCCCTCGGTGCTCCTCCGTGCCATATACGGGTTTGACTTTATCACGTGGTTGACGAGGCTCAGCCCTTGAACCAGTGGCGAGGGAAGCGGCAGAGAATATTTTAGAGGAGGTGGTAGAGTGGAGTAATAGGCAATACGGAATTATAGCCTAGGAGGCCTACCTGGTCCAGGACCTCAAACCATATATAGCCGGTTTTACGGTAACCAGACAGCTGTATCCATTAATCCTTATATACTATTTCTCGACTGGTTTCCCGGAGCGGACCGAGTGGGACTATGGAAGATGTATACCATTATACTCGTAGCCCTGCATGGGAAGAACTGGTCAGTAGCTTTTACCAAATTATTTCTAGTGAAATAAGATAGTGTGGTCTTGATCTTGCCTTTTGTCTACGAGACTAACGACTGAAAGAGAAAAAGTCTGACGTTTTTCTCCCGTTTTAGAATAATTTGTAAGTAATTTATTGTCACCATCCAGATCAGTCATTGTTTTTGGAGAACCGAATGCCTTTGCTTTTTTGAAAACTCAACCCCTATTGTCTTTTGCTGTGAAAACAATAGAACAGTCAGATTGATGTTTAACTAAGTTAGTCTTTAGCAAAACTAAAATGTATCTGATTATAGGCTAGTTGTCTTTGTCTGAAGTTGCTATTCAAGTGGTTAATGTTATGTTCAAACCTAATCCATGTAGCTACATTATAGACGACTGTTAACCGGACACTTTCGATGTCAATAGCCTATCCTATTTATTTGATGGTGTTTTTAGATCACATATTTTGTAAGACTGCGGCTTCTCCTGTTACATTATCGCAAAGTAGGCTATCAAGTGGCATTTAGCCTGAGCAATGGAATGGTTTCTCTACAATACAATCACTATATCAGCACAAGAATGTAACCCTTTACCCATAGGCTACATTTTCCGTTTTCAAAGTAGGAATAGGCTACCCCCCAGTGCTAATTTGAATCAGTTTTGTTTCATGAGTCGAAAGTGTTCTGACAATCTGTAGACCTATTATAACCGTGCAATATCACATTGTTTATTATTATCCTATGCCTTTTTAGAATGAATAACATATCATTAGTCAAAATCTGGAAAATAGGCTATTGCTATATCATTTTATTTCCTGCCTATGGCTATAGCCCAAAAATACATAGGCGTACAGTTAACATTGCCCATATAGTTTGCATGTTCAATTTGCTCATATTTTTTTGTGGGCTTTTGAAATCAGTTATAGTTACAGTATGAGTTGGACTGCTTCTGTTGCGGCCGCTAGGGTATTCCATGGCGATGTCCACCGGTTATTCCATGTCCACCGGTTGTTGGTTGCTGGTGCGTCTGTGTGTGTGTGAGGGAGGCAGCCTAGGCGGTCTCTAGCCTCAGTCTGGTCTGAGCATGTAAGATGGAACCATAAACACATCCTGAACCAGGCTTTACCCTAGTAAACCCCACCGCACCGAGACATGCTACGTCCCCATGAGCACAGCTGCGCACGTATGTTCTTGGACATATAGATATCGGCTCTTACAGCGCTAATTAGGGTTGAGAAGGGAGACGAGATGACGGCGAGGAAAGACGCTTTCCAACCACTGTCCAGCTCTCGCATCCCGGAGAGGAAGGGAGCGGCAGACCGGGGGAAGACTAACCCGGACTGGTCTTATCCTTTCCCGCAACAGGAGCCGGAGAAAGGCCCTTCGACAACGGGGATCCATGCCCATGTGGTGGGTGCTGCCGGGGGCTCCGGGGCCGTGGATGAGTCTTCAGACAGCGAGGGAGAACAAGAAGGCCCGCAGAAACTCATCCGGAAAGTGTCGACCTCCGGACAGCTCAGAAGCAAGGTAAGAAAATACACTTATCTGTCTTTATTTTTGTTCGCTGTCTCGAATTGATTCTTGTTTTGGACAAATAAGCTACACGATTTTGTATTGTGCGTCTTTTTGTAGTGTTGTGTCGGTAGCCCAGTCCATGTTGTTTTTATGGAAGCAAATACAAGGTAATGACACCCACCTTGACAACCAGCACATGATTCTGACTGTCATACCTTGTAATTGTATGCAACGTTTGACCATAGAATAAAATAGATTCGCCAAAAATCTATATTGAAAACAATCTGTGGAAAGCATTGTGAACTGTGGAAAGCCAGTGTTCTTAGCTCCACAGGCAGCCTACTTGTTTTGAGATATCAGTAACTCCGCTGTTACAGCCTACCCCCATTCTGTACATGTGTTAAAATAGATGTGAATAGCTTATAACCATTTTCTTTCACATTGTAGAGATACACATCCTTTATTGGAAGCTTTATAAAGTTCAACTTTTTTCATGAGACAACTCAAACTGACACTAAATAAGCTAAAGTAGAAAAGAGCCACTCAGTTATTGACAGGTCTACTCCACCCTGCCTTCATTATTAAAGTAGGTGTTTATATTTAAGTGATAAGGGCCCACTGGGCTGGGGAACAGGGCTTTGTTATCGTTATTTACCTACCTGACAATAGAACAAACACTTGAAGTAGGCCAACGTCTTGTCATAGGTGCGTAGGAGTCTCAAGTAGATCGTTGACGAAACTCCTGCACGCTGGGCCTTATTTACCAAAAGATTGTAGAAAAGAGCATGAAATTGTTTGTTTGATAAATGAGGGCCACTGTATGTACAGTACCGAAACGTTGTGCTTCAAGAAAATATTTATATGCATTTAGGTTACACACAGTGTGCAGAGTTCCCTTCACTATAATGGCCTGAGAATAACTCCAGTGTAGTATCTTTACATACAATATAGTAAACAAGATGTAGCCTAATGTTTACAAACATTAGGCTACAAAAGGGACAGTATAATAGCACTAGGTAAAGAATTAAGAAAAATCGACAGATAGATGAAAGATGGATGAAAAGGAACTCATCATAAAACATGAGCAATGAAACCAGTGACAAAACAGATATCAAAAAAGGAACAGCACACCATATTGCAGCTAGAGTTGAAAATATATTGTATTATAGAGATTGATGTCTGTCTATATTGTGTTCTGTAAACATTAGGCCACTGATCTGTCTTATAACTCTCATTGGATAGCTAAAAAGAAGTTTGGCTACAATATGCTGTCCTAACATTCTAAAAGGTTACCAAGATGACATCGTCCACTGAACACCCTTTCATCCTCAAAAGAGTCAGAGTTAATCTTACCAAAAATGATAAACCTGTAGCTAATATAGACTTTTTTTTCATGACCAAGTCTTCACTACCTAATTGTAGATATAGCTAAGGTGTTTTGTGGTGTTAGAACCCGTGGCGATTGGTGCCATTTAAGATGAGGGAATATTTTTGTTTAGTTTTTTATGAACATGGCTTTATTTCTATTACAGCATATTGGATGACTGTCATTCATATCCATTTACCCAGCTCAACGTAACATCCATAGGTTTAGGCTACTACAGGGTACTCTAGTTTTCCCTATACCCATCATGAGGTTGATACAACTTAGTCAATGAATGAAAGTTTATGACGTAGGTGCATAGGTTGAGAAAAATTAGAGTAATCAAGGTGACAGACATTGACATGTTCAATACCGCCTTGCACAAGCTTGCTTACATCTAGCTGATCTAGGATGTAATCATTAGTTTCTATTGGACAAATTCAGGTATGTTTATCCCATTTCGTTCCATTTACTTCCATTTAAGAACGTTTTTCAACAGAATCAGTGGAATGAATACACCCCGGGTCACACGCAAACACAGTTCACTTTCATAACAGCCACATACAAACAGCATGGTCCCTTTGATCGTTGAATAATTCCTTCTCACATCTACGTGCTCTCCTCTTCACCTTTTCCCTTCGCTTGTTGACTTCAGTGCACAACACATCAGCTGTCTGTGACCAGGCGAAAAAAAATCTTTCCTTCATATCATGTTCGCTATCAACACACAGCCTACATCGTTGTCACCATATTAGCTAACATCAAGTCAACATAGTTACTAGAACTAACGCGTTTGTAAACCCGCTACAATCATGCAGTACAGTGTACAGTTAGCAAGCAGTTTAGCAGTTACACCGGCGGGCCCAGGTGGCAATACATGAATAAAACCAAAACTTATCTTGACTTGGAAGAGTTCCAGTGTTGGATAGGTAACATAGCAATCCTCTCTGTTTAAGCTGGGTGTTTGAGTAGGCTGAACTAGCTAGCTGCATTCACTAGCTAAGTGAAAGTTTAAAAAAACTGAAATAAATATCTCTCTCTCTCTCTCTTGCGTCCACTTAATAATGGAAGAAATTAATTTGTTCAAAATGGTTCAATTATTGTCTTTCTCTCTCTTTGAGTCAATTACTCACCACGTTATGCACTGCAGTGCTAGCTAGCTGTAGCTTAATGCTTTAAGTACTAGATTCATTCTTGATTGGGTGGGCAAAATGTCAGTTAATGCTGCAAGAGAACTGATAGGTTGGAGGACGTCCTCTTGAAGTAGTTATAATTACTGTGTAAGTCTATAGAAAGGGGCGAGAACCATGAGCCTCCTAGGTTTTGTATTGAAGTCAATGTACCCAGAGGAGAACAGAAGCTAGCTGTCCTCCGGCTACACCATGCTGCTACCCTGCAGAGTGTTGTTGAGGCTACTGTAGACCTTAATTGCAAAACAATGTGTTTTAACCCTTGTGTAGTCTTAACATTCTGTATACTCCCCTTGTCCTAAGGGTAAAAAATTACCCGCCTTCACTAAACCCATAAAATTAAGCAGATTAATTGAATTTTAAACCCCAAATCTATTTTGCATGAAGAAACAACCTGTCATTCATCACAAACTTTGTGAATATCTGGGTTTTCCCTCTTCACAATGCAGAAAGACTGCATTTAAACAGTGGATCATAATTGTTTTCTTTACTAATGTAGAGGTTTGTTATTTTTTATTATTATTGCTGAAGGTACTGCATCAAATCAAATCAAATTTTGTTGGTAGAGCATGGTGGTAGAGCATGGTGTTTGCAACGCCAGCATGGTGTGTGCAACGCCAGGGTTGTGGGTTCGATTCCCACGGGGGGCCAGTACAAGAACAAAAAAATGTATGAAATGTATTCATTCACTACTGTAAGTCGCTCTGGATAAGAGCGTCTGCTAAATGACTAAAATGTAAAATGTATTGGTCACATACACATGGTTAGCAGATGTTAATGCGAGTGTAGCGAAATGCTTGTGCTTCTAGTTCCGACCATGCAGTAATATCTAACATGTAATCTAAACATTTCACAACAACTACCTTTTACACACAAGTGTAAAGGAATGAATAAGAATATGTACATATAAATATATGGATGAGCGATGGCCGAACGGCATAGGCAAGATGCAGTAGATGGTATAGAGTACAGTATATACATATGAGATGAGTAATGTAGGGTATGAAAACATTATATAAAGTAGCATTGTTTAAAATGACTTGTGATACATTTATTACATCCAATTTGTTATTATTAAAGTGGCTAGAGATTTGAATCAGTATGTTGGCAGCAGCCACTTAATGTTAGTGATGGCTGTTTAACAGTCTGATAGCCTTGAGATAGAAGCTGTTTTTCAGTCTCTCGGTCCCAACTTTGATGCACCTGTACTGACCTCACCTTCTGGATGATAGTGGGGTGAACAGGCAGTGGCTCGGGTGGTTGTTGTCCTTGATGATCTTTTTGGCCTTCCTGTGACATCGGTGGTGTAGGTGTCCTGGAGGGCAGGTAGTTTGCCCCCGGTGATGCGTTGTGCAGACCTCACCACCCTCTGGAGAGCCTTATAGGTTGTGGGCATGGCAGTTGCCGTACCAGGAGGTGATACAGCCCGACAGAATGCTCTCGATTGTGCATCTGTAAACGTTTGTCAAGGTTTTTGGTGACAAAAAAAGGTGCATAGGTTTAAACATAATTTTTTAGAAAGAGATAGCACTTGTATAGCCTAAGAAAGTAGCAGAAATGTGCAGAAAGTAGTTTTGAATGCATTTTATTCAAGGGAAACAATCACAGTCTTAAACTTTTTTGGCAACATAGTGATATATTCTTATATACTGTACAATGAGGAATTCAATTGCAAAATACTAGTCTTCTCCCATTTGTTTAACCATTGCCCCCACCCACAAGGTGTATAAACAACAACAATAAATTAGAATAAAGTAAGATAATAGATACAAAACAAAAACGTGAAGAACATAAATCAATCAACTCTAATTAGCACATATAGGACAGTATGCAAGTGTGTGTGCATGGACGTTGCAGATGTATTTCTCACATGTGCAGCACATAGTATTTGTTTTACAGTCCTTCTTTGGGGGGCAGAATTGGCATCTCCTCCACTTGCCTGCCCCAGCTGCTGCCTCAGGTGGATCAGGACAAGATTCAGCCCCCTGAACAGCTTTCACAAGTGCTGCAGAGGCTGCTGTGCAGGGGAGATGCTCCCTTCTTTGAATGTGTGGGGTTACAAGTGCCTTTCCCAGCTGCTCCAGGAACAGCCTCCTCTTGTTCCGCTTATCAGGCATCCAGGTAGGGTTGATCTTGTTCCATATCACGAAGGTATTGTATGAGGACACATCAATGATGTTATGGAAGATGACCAGGGGCCAGCGGACAGTCATCCTCCTGC